>NW_016107659.1:575505-649387 GCF_001604975.1 Cebus imitator | reverse complement strand
TGTGTGTGTGTGTGTGTGTGTGTGTGTGTGTGTGTGTGAGAGAGAGACAGTGAGAGAGAAAGGGAGCAAAAGAGGGCTGGGAGTGGGAGTTTGGGAGCTAGGTTGAATATTGAAGCCTTTGTTTTGAAAAAGCCCAGATAGACAAAAAAGATTTTAAAAATTCTAGCCACAGACCCCTGCTCTGATCTGTGGAGGTATCTGATGCACACAGATTATGATAAGATCCCTTCTTAGATGAAAATGCGAGGCCCAGTAAGTCCATGGGCTCTGGTTGTATATCCGTCTTAGTGACCCTCAGCTGTAAGCGCCATCAGTAGACTTTCAACACAAAAAACCCCAATAAGTATAAGACGATTCTAAGAATGAGTGCGTGGATTAAAAATAGCTTAGATAAATGTTAAATAATCCAAAGAAGGTACCAAACAGTGTATAATCTCATTTCTAAATACTAGTTTTTAAAAAATATGTTTACAAATGAACAGATCATTTTTGATGTTACCTAAGACTCTAGGAACTGATGGGGATGGAAAAGGTGAAAAAGGAAATAGACTGCAATTAATATATTTTTTAATTTAAATACAAATGCCACATATCAGTTTAACTTTTATAATGAAAAGATTAATTAATTCTGAACATACAGGTTGGATACGATATGAATTGTGTGATGTAAGTGGTTTATGAACCACTTCCCAACCAGTAAGTCATGGGGATGTACTGGGTTGCCTCTAAACCAAACTTTCCCCAGGGTAGAAGAAAAAAGCAAGTGTCCTTGATGGAAAGGTATTGGGCTTGGCAATGGGACAGGCATAAATTTGGAACCTGGCTCTATCACCTAATATGCAACTGTGCAGAACTGAGGATGTTAACCTCTGAGCCTGTTTTCTCAACAAAACATGGAAATAATGCCCACTTTCTAGTTAGTTTTTAGGATGGAATCAGATATGAAAGCAGCTCTTTTTACTATTTTTAAATAGTAGGTGGCGGCAATATAGATAATTTGTTTTTATCTGATAGAGTTTGGATAATTGACCCCATCTCCTGTTGAACTGTAATCCCCAATGCTGGAGGTCGTGTTGGTGGGAGGCGTTTGGGTCATGGCTTGGTGCTGTCTTTGTGTTAACGAGTTTCTGGCTAGATCTGGTCATTTGAAAGTGTGTGGAACCTCCTCTCTCTCTCTCTCCCCCACCCGACCTCTCCCCAACCCTGCTTTCTCCATGTGATATGCCTGCCCTGCTTCACCTTCTGCCAAGAGTAAAGGCTTCCTGAGGCCTCCTGAAGCCAAGCAGATGCTGGCGCTGTTTCCTGTACAGCCTGCAGAACTGTGGTAAGCCCATTAAAGCTTTCTTATAAATTCCCATCTCAGGTATTTCTTTATAGCAGTGCAAGAACAGCCTAATTCATTACCTATGGTCTCATTCTGCATCTGCCCCCAACATAGCAACTAATATTAATTGATTGATTTCACAAATACTTGTGAACTCCAAATATCTGAGACAGGCCTCAGTCAATTTAGAAAGTTTATTTTGCCAAAGTTAAGGACGCATACCCATGACACTGCCTCAGGAGGTTCTGGCTACACGTGCCCAAGGTGGTCGGGGCACATCTGGGTTTTATACATTTTAGGGAGACATGAGACATCAGTCAATATATGTAACATGTACATTGGTTCTGTCTAGAAAGGCGGGACAACTCCGAGCAAGGAGAGCGATTCCAGGTTACAGGTAGGTAAGAGACAAATGGTTGCAATCTTTTGAATTTCTGATTAGCCTTTCCAAAGGAAACAATCAGACATGCATTTACCTCTGTGAGCAGAGGGTTGGCTTTGAGTTCTGTCCGTCCTTTGCCCACAAGAAATTTTCTTGTGAGAAAGGTACTTAGGTTTTTTATCTTAGCAGCTATCTTTTTAAGGAATAGAATGGGAGGCAGGTTTGCCCTAAGCAGTTTCCACCTTGGCTTTTCCTTTTGGCTTATTGATTTGGGGGTCCCAAAGCACTTGCTTCTAAATTCTACGAAATAGAAACTCATTTAATTTTAGAAGACTCCTAGGAGGAAGGGGTACTGTGATTATTATCCACCCCCCCATATTTTTTTTTTTTTTTGACGGAGTTTCGCTCTTGTTACTGAGGCTGGAGTGTAATGGCGTGATCTCGGCTCACCGCAACCTCCATCTCCTGGGTTCAAGCAATTCTCCTCCCCCCGTCTCCCCCTTAGCTAGGATTATAGGAGTGTTCCTTTTTCCCCATATTTTTTTTTTTTTTTTGACGGAGTTTCGCTCTTGTTACTGAGGCTGGAGTGTAATGGCGTGATCTCGGCTCACCGCAACCTCCATCTCCTGGGTTCAAGCAATTCTCCTGCCTCAGCCTCCTGAGTAGCTGGGACTACAGGCGTGTGCCATTATGCCCAGCTAACTTTTGTATTTTTAGTAGAGACGGGGTTTCACCATGTTGACCAGGATGGTATCGATCTCTTGACCTCGTAATCCACCCGCCTCGGCCTCCCAAAGTGCTGAGATTATAGGTATGAGCCACCGTGCCCGGCCCACCCACCCCCCATTTTACAGATGAGAAAACTTAGGCACAGAGAGGTCAAACAATTTGCCCAGAATCACAAAGCAAGCAAGTGGTGAAGCAAAGATTCCAGGCCGCACATTGAACACAGTGCTTGCTCTTAGTCTCTGTGTGGTGCCTGGCTCTATGCAAAACTGGAAATACAGCCCAGTGTCTGTAAAACTGTAAACCAAAAATAAAACTCAACACCTTCCCCACTCCCCAGGGCACTCTAAAATTTGACCTGGAAGACTGCTTCAGGCCATGATGTACAGTGGGGGCTGCAAGTGCCTCTTTATACCCCTCCAGCATCAATAGCAACACAAGCCTGAAGTCTGACAAGAAACTTTTATAGTCTATGCTCTCTAAAGCCTGCTACTTGAAGACTTCAGCTGCATGATAAAACCTTGGTCTCCACAGCTCCTTATCATAACCCAGACATTCCTTTCTACAATAATAACCGTGATAATAACTCTTTCAACTAATTACCAATCAGAATAAGCTAAAATCTACCCATGACCTGGAAGCCACCCTCTCCCTTTGAGTTGCCGTGCCCTCCAGACCAAACCAGTGTAAATCTTGCGTGTATTGAGTGATGTCTTCTGTCTCCTTAATGTATAAAAGCAAGCTGTACCCCAACCGCCTTAGGCACACGTTGTCAGGACCTCCTGGGCTGTGTCACGGGGTGTCCTTAATCTTGGCAAAATAAAATTTCTAAATTGATTGAGACTTGTCTCGGATACCCTTTGGTTTACAAAACAAATGGCTGTCTCTGGGGAAATGTGCTGGATATCCAAGTCAGAGCTGCCCTGTGCCCCTTTCTCCTCTCCACAGGTCTGGGAGTTCAATAGGACTAGCTAATTTCCTTTCTTCTAGATAGATGCAGTGAAGAAAAGTTCTGCCCGCCTCAGCTTCAACCACTGCAGAAAATGCTCCACGTGAGCTCCAAGAGCCCAAGTTCAGGCTCTGGGTCACCACATTTGCGTCTCTGCCACCTCAAGGAAAATAGGAAATATTAGATTATGCTTGTGTTTACTGTATTTAATAAACATTTGTTGAGTCTTACTATGTGCTTGGGCCTCTTGGAGTTCATGAGGTGACAGTGTAAATGACCAGTGGCTGCCCTCCAGTATTGTGGCTGGAGATCATTAGGACATAACCAGAAAAATATAAGCAACAATAGGATAATAGATGCTGTTAAGTGAGCTGAAGGATGTGGTTCATCTGTGGAGTAGACCAGTTCAAAGTTGAGTCTGACCACAGGAATGAATAAGAGAAAACTTCCTGGAAGGCTTGACCTTCTTTGCATAATAAAACCTTCAGATAGTTATATTCAATCCTGAAGTTTAGTCCCTGGAGGCATTAGAATACTAGGAAGTTTTTTTTCTGAGGATTAAATTGGCCGTTGTCATTTTGTGAGTGATGGAGATCATTTTTTTCTGAAAATGCTTCCAGAGCTCCTGGACTCTGGGGTAGCCCCTTTTCTGTTTTCCCACATTACCCTTTGTATGGGCACATGTCTACCTTTGCTTCTTGCACATATGTTGTAAGGACCTGCTTAAGCTTCTTTCCCTGATCTTGGGTTTGGAAGGGACAGAGTTAAACCAGATTAAACAGGTTTCTGCTGAAATACTTCCCTGAGCTTGTAGTTATTGCGAATATGCAGGGTTTCCAAAACTTATTTGACCACAGATTCTCATTTCAAAAATGCCTTTTTAAATAACTCGTAATGTGACTGGTGTAAGGTATCTCAGTTACCTCAGCAAATCCATAGGGGTCTACAGCAACCTCAATTCTTGCCTCTTCAGAAGAAAGAATTCAACTGAGGGGCATAAGGCAGGAAAAGAGACCAAGGCAAGTTTCAATGCAGAAGTGGAAGTTTATTAAAAAGGCTTTAGAACAGGAAAGAAAGGAAAGAACACGTGGAAGAGATCCAGTGGGTTACTTGGAGAACAAGTGTGGTGTTCACCTTGATCCTGGGACTTCATGGGCTGCCATGTTGTACCCCTTTCCCTTAGGGTGATTCTTTCCTTACGGTGGGCAGCCCAGATGCACAGCGCCTGCCTTTTGGGAGGTGAGCATGTGCAGCGTGTTTAGGAAGTTGTACTCATGCACATCTGAGGCTTTCTTCCATTCTCTGGTGGTATGTCCCAGAAGGTCATGCTCCATTTGTCTCTCAATGTACATTCCCAGGAAGTTGCTTTTCCGGGCGTCTGCATTCTGTGAACACTTTCATGTTAACAGCTGTGGATCAGCAGGACCTTGTCTCTTCCTGGTTCTGGCAGCCGAATTATCATTTTTAGAGGGTCAGTGTGATAATTGTCGATCCATCATCCGACATTCCCAGTGGGTGTGGGGAGAAGAGCCCTTTCCTGCCCCTCTCATGCCTGTTTAACTACCTGTAACAAGACTAGTAATCCAAGAACGCAGTTTTAGAAGCACTGGTAGCTGCAGAGGAGAGCGAAATCATGAGATAAGGCCCCTGTCCTTGAAGAACTCAGAATATAGAGGGGAAGATAAAAGCCTAAACAAGGAATTAGAATTTAGCCCACTAGTGCTGGAAAACAGGTATATACAATGGATATAAGAGAAGAAGAGCAGACAGGGAAAAAACAAGGTCAGAGAAGGCCTCAAAGAGAAGATAACGCAGGGACTAGGGGTTAAATGACTTAATTCACCAGAATAAAGGGAAGTGTCATTCCAGGTAGTGAGCACACATGTGCAAGGGCATGGAATTGTGTAACAGCATGGTCAGTTACGGAGACAGACACTATTTGTATCTAAGGTATGAAGTACTACTAGGAAAATGTCTGTAAATAAGCCTACATAGAGAAGAAGGAGCATGTGCCAAGAATTGTGTCTAGATTTTATCTGGTAGGAGACCATGAGAAGTCATTGAACTGTGGAATAACATCATCAGCTTCCTACTTTAAAGAAAACTGTAGAATCACATTGGAGGATTGACTGGGAGGTTGTGAAACTGGATACAAGTGACTGGTTGGTAAACAACTGGAATATCCAGATGAAAAATGATGAAGAGTAGCCAAGAAATTGGCAATGGAGAAGGAAAAGTGTGAACAAATTGACAGATGATTAAGAGGCAGATTGACTCACACACGGAGAAAGGTGGATGAGGCAAGGATGATTCGGTGGTTTCTAGCATGGACGGACGTTGGTGTTATTATCCAGCAGGGAGAACAAAGTGGACAGAACAGAGCCAGTTTGGAGAGAATAGAATAGCTTCAGTTGGGGGTATATTGATTTTTAGGTTCTTATTTAATTTACAGGTAGACTTACAGGTTTGCAGTTTAGCTAGAGATATATATTTGGGAGTTGTCATCCTAAAAATAGTATCTCAAGCCAAGGGAGTGGATGAGATCACCCAGCAAAGTGAAAAAGGAAATGCAAAGATGTGAGCCAAGTGCAGAACCCTGGAGAACAAATGTCAAGTGAGCCTTGAGGAAGGAGCCAGAAGGTCCCAGTGGAAGGATCTGGCAAGGCCTGGTGGAAATGTGGTCTGGAAATCAGTACATATGTATTGTTCCTGACCCTATAAGGAGTACACGAACCCAGGTAAGAGCTATGCCATGGTGGGAACTCAGGGTCCAGAAGAAAAATCCCAAACTGACAGCTGACCCGCCTGCACGTGGCATTTCTTCCTCTTCCCATATTTGTCAGTCCTTCCAGTTTGTGTCCTGGCTGACTGTCCCTTGTTGTAGTCAGCTCAGGCTGCTATAACCAAACACCATAGACTAGGTGGCTTAAGCAACAGACATTTTATTTCTCATAGTTCTTGAGGCTGGGAAGGCCAAAATCAAGGTGTCAGCAGATAAGGTGTCTAAAGAGGGTCTGCTTTCTGGTTCATAGACAGGAGATTTCTCACTGTGTCCTCACATGGCAGAAAGAGGAAGCAAGCTCTCTCAGGACTCTCTTTAAGGACACTAATCCCATTCACACCGAAGGCTCCATCTTGTGACCTCATCTGATCCTAACTACCTCCCAAGGATCCCACTTCTTACCACCATTACATTAGAAGATGGGGTTTCAACACATGAATTTTGAGCAGGATACAAGCATTCAATCCCAACACCCCTCTAAAGTCAGTGTTAACCCTGTGTGTCCTGTTCTACTTTTGTCTTTGTGTAGCTTACCAGTCTAATGTTTCCTTCCAGTATCAACCCAGGTCTTCTGGCCACTTTGTTAAAAGGTGGACTGGCATTCAGCCTCCTCCTCCAGTTCCAGAGAATCAGGCCAAAAATGACCAGGAAAGACATCAGGGCTTGAGTCATCATCCTAGAAGCCATAGCTGAGACCATAGATGATTTCCTAGCATTTTCCTAGAAGTACTTCATACCTTAGGTACAAGTAGTGTCGGTCTTCATAACTGACCATACTGTTTCACAATTCCATGGTGTAGCACATGGATGAGTAGAAACTGAAAAAGAAGAGGGGAGGGACAAAGAGATATGTGAGCAATAATCTGCTTTTAGGGGACTAAGAGAGGGAAAGGAGCCAGGAGGGGAGGCTGAAAGCAATATTCAGCAAAGAAGTCTGAGGAAGAACCAAGAGAACACAGTGATATGAAAGATAAGCATGGCAACTGTTCAGTGAATGAGGGGAACTAATGGTGCTGAATGCTACAGAGATTGTGAAAGGTGACTTGAGAATAGGCCAGTAGAGTTGGCAAAGCAGAAGTTATGGACAACTCGCTAAAGAGACATTTCAGTCCCGTGATGCTAGCAGAACCCAAATAGTTAAATCAAAAGGGAGTAAAGACAAAAGGGATGCTGTGGTGATGAAAAGAATAAACCTTGTAAAGCATTTGAAGAGATTTATTCTGAGCCAAATATGAGTGACCAATGGCCCATGATACAGCCCACAGAAGATCCTGAAAATATGTGTCCAAGGTGCCTTGGTACAGGCTTCGTTTTATATATTTTAGGGAAACATGAAACATCAGTCAAATACATGCAAAATGTACATGGGTTCAGTCTGGAAAGGTGGGACAACTGGAAGCAGGGGGCTTCCAGGTCATAGGTAGATTCAAAGAATCTGATTGGCAATTGGTTGAAAGAGCTAAGTTATTGCCTAAAGTCTTAGGAATGTCTGAGTTAAGATAAGGGATTGTGGAGAGCAAGGTTTTATCATGCAGATGAAGCCTCCAGATAGCAAGCTTCAGAGAGAATAGATTGTAAAAATGTTTCTTATCAGACTTAAAGAGTCTGTTCCATCAGTATTTCTAAAAGGGAGAAAGGTATGATGAGGCATATCTGATGGTCCCTTCCTGTCATGGCCTGAACTAGTTTTTCAGGTTAACTTTGGAATGCCCTCACTGAGAAGATGGGTCCGTTCAGATGATTGGAAGGCTTAGAATTTTACTTTCGGTTTACAGCTATTTCCAGAAGTTTAATGATGGAGGGAAAAGGTTTAATTAATTTGTTAATTAAATTCTTAAACACCTTTAAAAATTTTTTGAAAGGTATCTAAAGCTGTCCCTAACACCAAGGAATCTGCAAACTAATTGAGAAGATAAGCTATAGATTAAAAATTAACTGAAAATGCAAGACATTGAGAGATTGTTTGGCACTTTCCATACTCAGCCTGTTTTCACTCTACACTTTTATCCTTCTCTAATTTCATTCACTTTCACAGCTTCAAAGGTCACTCCTAACATAGGTCCTATGTACTAATGATGACTCCCAAACTGTGCCTTGGGTCCTGAGCTTTGTGCTGATCTCCAGGATCTCCAGGTCTGTGCTTCAAACTGCATACTGAGGACTTCCGTCTCAACTATGGTCATACTCTATGGATTTTGTAACTGAGGCAGTGACCCTTCCAGTAATGGTACCAGAAAGCCCAGTTTGGGGTCACTCTATCAAAAATGCTTATCTTAGCTCTAGGACTTTAAGGCAATGGGTTTCAAACTGTTTCCTGGAGAAGCAGGTGCTGCCTTTGGTTTATCCTACAGATGTTAGAATGCAAAACCCTTGTATTTATAAAACCCTTATCCCTGACTCACTTTCTGGCCCTACTCTTTGTTTTTTCTGTGACTCATTTCTAAGTTATGCTCTTTCTACTGGTAACATAGCTCCTGGGGAAAACCTGCTCATTCTCTTTTTAGGCCATAGGTCAAGATAAGGCTTAGGACCCAGAAGGGGACATGAAAGAATGTTACACCCATCCCTCATCCGTGAAATCCATGTACTTTTCTACAAGATGAAGATAATCATAACTATCTCAAAGGAGGTTAAGTGGATGAAGAGAGATAATGAGTGCAAATTATCTTATGGTTGTAATCAGTATTTATTGAGGGTTCAGTATGCACCAGGCATTGTGCTAGGCATAGACACCTGCCTAAGAGTTCCTTACGGACAGGAAGTAAATTATTATAGCAAAGTAGGAACAATGCTATAATAGGAGTAAGATATATCCTGTGCTAGGGAAGTGCATGAAAGGGCTAGCAGCTCAGTGTTGAGGAAGTTTGGGCACATCTCGTGGAGAAGCTGAGAAAAAGGAGTAGCAGTTAGCCACATGAGGGCTATCAGGGGAAGGGGCAGGAGAGGGTAGTGCAGGCCTGCAGAGAAAAAGCTCAGTGGGTTTGGGAACAGCGATCAATGATTCACTATGGCTGACCCTGGGAATGTTAGGTAGAATGTGTCAGGAGCCAGATTGAAAGAATGCCTTTTGGAAGGCCAAGGCAAGTAGATCACCTGAGGTCAGGAGTTCAAGACCAGTCTGGCTAACATGGTGAAACCCCATCTTTACAAAAATACAAAAATTAGCCAGGCATGGTGGCACATGCCTATAATCCCAGCTACTCAGGAGGCTGAGGTGGGAGAATTGCTTGAACTCGGGAGGAGGAGGTTGCAGTGTGCAGAGATTGCACCATTGTACTCCAGCCTGGGCAACAGAGTAAGATTCCATCTCAAAACAAAACAAAACAAAACAGTGTGCCTTAAAATACAAGGATATTATTTCTATCTTATCCTGAAGCAGTAAGAAACCAGTCTCAGCCATGGAGTCACTGCCATAGATTTATTTCTTAGAAAGTTCCCACTATGTGAATCCTGGATGCAGCTGGTGAAAGTGGGTGAATTTCTAGAGTCTAATCAGTGTTTCTCAACCTTTTTTTTTTTCAATATCACCTCATAAAAAGACTTTTTAGATATTATTTCCCCAAGCACCCCACTAATCCCCATGAAACTTTAATACCCCATGCTGTCTGTCTATGCATTGTATGTGCTTTATGCATAAAATAAATAACATTTTTTGCTTCATCCACCCCCATTCAAGAGCCAACTTTCACCTTCTGAGGACTGCTAATGTAACGTTCCTCTAGACTAAGCCCATGAACTACTTGCCTGTTCCCTCCCCACCACTGTCATGCTCTGTCTCCAGCTGGTCATCTACTAGCATCCTAGCTGGGTTCCCTCTCCATCACTCCAGCACAGGGGTTCTCAACTCCTGCATTTGGGGCTGGATATTTCTGAGTTGTGCAAGGCTGTTCTGTGTATTGTAGGATACAGAGCAGCATCCCTGGCCTCTGCCTTTGGATGCTAGTAGCACTCCCTCCCCAGTTGTGACAACCAGAAATGACTTCAGGCATTGCCAACATCCCCTAATCGAGGCCCACTGTTCTGGTGCTTTAGTCCCTAGTTCTGCTACTCTTACAAGAAATATGTGCAATTACAGTGACGAATTTTTCCTCTCAGGAGAGATGGCACCCCTGGGCTAGAGGGATGCTAGGAAGGAAAAGTCCTTGTCCTTTTGGCATCCTCTCATCCTGCGAGCTACTTGTGTCTTTTCTTTAGGCAACGCTGAACTCTCCAGCTCAGGCCTCCAGGTCCTGAGTTCATAATCTCATTACAACTAATCCTGTTTACAGCCATTCTCTTGACAGAACAATCTTGTCTGGACCAAGGCTCTTTCCTCGCCACCCAATGTTCTTGTTGCTCCATTGTTCCTGGGGACTGTGGCCTGGCTGTGTCTAAGCTTTCATTGATAGGGTTTATCCTGTTTACAGGGAGTCTGCAGAAGGGCCTCATCAAATACTTCCATCCCTTCCTTCAATAAATGACTCCCTTTGATCTGTGCAAAGCAAAATTGTGTTTATCAGAAGCTGGGCTTCCTCTAGCTGATGATGGGGACATCCTGTCCCAGACAGGCTCCCCAAAATAACACCTTCAAATTTTAGAATATTTTCAGGTTTCTCTACTTTGGAAGACTTTTTTTTTTCATGACATCTCTTATGGCAAGCAAAGAAAGGAGCGGATTTTGCATTTTGAAGCCCAAGGTAACACAAAGTTGAACAGGTCACTGCTAAACACGAGGAAAGGACAGTGTTGATAATAATGTCAACATGTGGAGCCAGAACAATATACGATTAGGGCTGGCTAGGTGAGATCCTTTTTCATACTGTCAATTTACAACTAGCAGTTATCTAACAAGGTGAAAAAGAGGTCATGGGTGTTAGTCATCTGTATAACAGGATGGTAGAAGCTGACTGAATTATGCGGATGAATGGTAACTGCAATTTTACACTCTCTGAGGCAGGTTAAGAGCTCTATTTTTTTTCTTTTTTTTTTTTTGAGACAGTCTTGCTCTGTCGCCAGGCTGGACTGCAGTGGTGCAATGTCAGCTCACTGCAACCTCCAAGTCCCTGATTCAAGCAATTCTCCTGCCTCAGCCTCCCTAGTAGCTGGGATTACAAGCACACACCACCACATCTGGCTAATTTTTGTATTTTTAGTAGAGACAGGGTTTCACCATGTTGGCCAGGATGGTCTTGATCTCCTTACCTCGTGAACCTCCCCCACCCCAACCCCTGCCTCAGCCTCCCAAAGTGCTGGGATTACAGGCATGAGCCACCGCGCCTGGCAAGAGCTCTGTTTACAGCAGTGATTCTCAAAGGGTGGTCTCTAGTCCAGCAGCATGACCTGGAAACTTCTTAGAAATGCAAATTCTCAAGCCCCACCCCAGATAGTGAATTGGAAACTCAGGAAGTAGGGCCCAGGCACCTATAAGCTAACAAGCCCTTTCAGCGATGTGATTCTCATGCACACTAAGGTTTGAGAGCCCCTGATCTGCGTCAATAATCCTCAAACTTCAGTGTACACAAGAATCACTTAAGAAGCTAGATTCCCAGACCCCATCCCAAAAGATGCAAATTCACTTGGTCTAGGGTGGACTCAGGAAGGCCTGCATTGCTAATAAGCATCCCAGGGTGATTTGGGTGCAACTGGTCCATGGACCAAGCTTTAAGGAGCATTGGCCTATATATAAAAAGGCAGTAGAAATTGTGCGCATTGCTCCAGTCTTATTCTAAAGAGGATCCTTTCATGGCTAAGAATGAGCCAGTATTACAATTCATCTTCCCTTCCTAGTCATCTCGTGAAGCAGGCTGCTAAGGTTACCTATTATGGCAGGTGGCTTTTTTCTGGGTTACTCTACTACTGGAAGGTTAGACTGGCCCCATGGGGTTCTTTCATACTGACATCTGAAGCACATTGCTAACTCCTAACCTGGGTTGGACTCAATGCTGTTGGCCTGGAGGCAAAAGCTTTTTATCCCATTACTAGTTCCTTGAACCACAGTCCAAGACACAATTTGGTTTTCCCAAGAGTTTTGTTTCGCACTGCTGAGGCATTCCAGTCATTGTTAGGATGCATTTTCCTTCTCCTCTTTCCCTCCAGCCCCTGGGCAATGCCACACATGTATATATAGCCTCCTAGCATGAACTTACTCAAATCCTAACCCTCTCTCCCAGAACCTGCCTCTGCTGCAAGGCACCGGGCCCTTCGCTCTGCAGAACTGCACTTGCAAGACCACTATCAACAACTAATCCCAGCTCAGAAAGGGAGCCTCTGCAACTCATGCATCGCCTTCCAGGTATGGCATTTCTTGGGTTTGTTCCTTCCTTCCTTCCTGGTTTTGTGGCCCATGTCTCTTTAGACCTGTTCCTTTAGATTTCTTTCCACTCTGCTTTAATACGAGTTGTGAGGGTCTCTTGGGGCTCTGACTTTGCTTCTTTGTCCTACAAAACAGTATTTCTTGTGTGGTTTCCTGTGACCTGTACTCATCCAGACTTTCTCCAGTCAGTCCTTGGCATCCTACAGAGGTGGTCCCCCTCCGTCTTCAGTCACTGTAATGATCTTAGCCCTTGTTTACAGCCCCAGAGTAGAAATGGTTGTGTACAGTTTGTGCACTGCACAGACATCTGAGGAAGAAAGCAAGTGGGTAGGAAAATCCAGCTTGCACTCTGCTCACCAAGATGAGTGCCTGAAGCTGCTCTGTGGAAACCTGGAGGACTGGAGGAAGGTACATTGCTTTGCTTTTTTTTTTTTTTTTTTTTTTTTTTTGAGACAGAGTCTCACTGTATCCCCAGGCTGGAGTGTAGTGGCATGATCTCAGCTCACTGCAACCTCTGCCTCCCAGGTTTAAGTGATTCTCCTGTCTCAGCCTCACGAGTAGCTGAGATTACAGTCATGTACCACTATGCCCAAATTTTTGTATTTTTAGTAGAGATGCGGTTTCACCATGTTGGCCAGGATGGTCTTGATCTCTCGACCTTGTGATCCACCCACCTCAGCCTCCCAAAGTGCTGGGATTGCAGGTGTGAGCCACCACGCCCAGCTGTTTTCCTTTATTTTACATGTCAGATATTGATATAATCACATATAACTACATTAGATGATCAGCTAAAACCAGATTAGTCTGTTTTATTGTCATGTCATTGTGTATGTGAACATGAAGACTTTTAGAGTGTCTGAAAATATTTTATGAGAAATAAATAGGTTCCCTTTTTATTTCTCATTGCTAAACTTTATTTCTTAGAGCAGCTTTAGGTTTACAGAAACACTGAGCAGAAAGTACAGAGAGCTTTCTATACCCCTGTCCACCCCATCCACCCCACTCTTGGTCTCCCCTATTATTAAAAGCTTACATGAGTGTGGTACATTTGCTGCAACTGATGAATCTATATTAATAGATTATTATGAACTAAAGTTCATAGTATGCATTAGGGTTTACTCTTTGTGTTGTGCATGCTATGGGTTTCGACAGATGTGTGATGACATATATGCACTGTCACAGCATCCTAGACGATAGCTTCATTGCTATTGCTAAAACTCCCCTGCACTCCACCTATTCCTCCTTCTTTTCTTCCCTTCCCTCTCCAGACCCTGACAACCACTGATCTTTTAACCATCTCCAACGTTTTGAGGAAAGTACACTTCTTTTCTTTGCACAAAGAACTATATACCAGCCAAAACCACAGGATGCTTCTGCCCAAAGGGACACCATTCTTAAAAAATATGCACGAAGGTTTTATCCCAGCCAGCCAATGCCTTGAATCCAAGCTGTCACCCAATTCAAGACCTTTCCCTGGATGGCGTCTATGTGTCCTGTCTCTCTTGTTTCCCCTTATCCATCCAGCACATCCTTTTTCTGGTAAACATTTCGATCTTCGTCTGTTTAGGCTGCTATAACAAAAAAGCCATAGACTGGGTAGCTTAAACAAACATCATTTATTTCTCACAGATCCCTCCAGAGGCTGGGAATTCCAAGATCAAGGCAACAGGCAGAATCAGGGGCTGGTGAACGCCCACTTCTTGGTTCTTAGAGGACTGTTTTCTTATCATGTCTTCACATGGCAAAAGGGACAAGGGAGCTATCCGGGGTCTCTTTTATGAGGCCACTAATCTCACTCATGAGGCCTTCACCCTCACAACCTAACCACCTCCCCAAGGCCCCACATGCTAATACCGTCACATTAAGGGTTCGTATTTTAACATATGAATTTGCAGGAGACATAAAC
Source organism: Cebus imitator (assembly GCF_001604975.1). Lineage (NCBI taxonomy): Eukaryota > Metazoa > Chordata > Mammalia > Primates > Cebidae > Cebus > Cebus imitator. The sequence goes on along the minus strand of NW_016107659.1, from coordinate 635,026 downwards.
ATTCCTTCTGTAGCAATTACCTTATGCTCCCCTCCCATCTACCCCCCAGCCCCCTCCTCTTCTCTGACGCATCGTGTCAGCCCTGTCTGAAAACATTTTCTGTAATGATGAGAATGTTCTACACCTGTGTGGTCCAATAATAGCCACTGGCTGTGTGTGACTGCTGAGCACTTGAAATGGGTCTCGTGACAGAACCAAATTTTTAAGTTACATTTCATTTGAATAATTTAAACTTAACTCCATGTGGCAAGCAGCAATTGTATTATACCATATGGATTTAAGTTTTTACCTATGCCAGATTTCTCATTCTAATAGAATTCATAAACATCCCTCCAGTTTCATACTGAACATCCTCCTCTCTCCCTTGATTCTTTCCTGACTAATTAGAAAAGATACAATTCTTCCTGACCTGGTTGCTGAAATAGTCAGCTACCACGTTCATCACATTTATTACAGTTACATTTGCACATACAATATGTACAACTATTATATATCCATCAAAAGTAAAAATAGTTTTTAAACTATTAGTTTAAATTAAACTAAACTATTAGTTTTTTTTCTAAAAAAATAGAAAAAATATGCACATATGCTGCTGTCTCACATAACAGATCTTTTTTTTTCTTTTTGAGATGGAGTCTTGCTCTGTTGCCCAGGATGGAGTGCAGTGGTGCAATCTCAGCTCACTGCAATCTCCACCTCCCAGGTTCAAGCAATTCTTGTACCTCAGCCTCCCAAGTAGCTGGGATTATAGGTATGGCCACCACACCCAGCCAATTTTTTTTGTTTTTAGTAGAGACAGCATTTCGCCATGTTGGCCAGGCTGGTCTCAAACTCCTGGCCTCAACTGATCTGCCTGCCTCAGCCTCCCAAAGTGCTAGGATTACGGGTGTGAGCCATCATGCCCAGCCTCACATAACATATCTTAAAATTTCTTTAATTTATGAAGCTATTTGATGTTGCTTGTCTATAGCTTTTAATGCTTCCCTCTGTTGGAAGTTTTCTGTTTAAAACCCTATACTCCTAGAAATCAGAGTAGAGGTGCATAACTAATGCTATATTTGGCAAAAACTACAAGGCCATAGTTAGTGGGCTAATGTGTCAGTTCAGGAGATTGTGGCACCACCTTTAAGGTACGAAAAGGGGAGAGGAGAAGAAATAATAGCACCAAAAGAAATTAAGAATTTACGTTCAAGATTCAGCATGGAGTGAGGTAAGGAACTCTGGATTGTGGCTCTCAGGAGGCTGGAGTTAGTTCTAAGCACATCTGTGCCACCAGCAAGTCCATAGCATTGGTCATATCACTTAATCTCTCAAAGGCTCAGCTCTCTGCTTCACAGCATGCAGGTTTTGACTGGACACTCCAATTTAAGGTGTCTTCTAGATCAAAATGCTCTTTGGGTCAAACACAGCCTTAAGAATAACTAGGAAAGTTGAAACAAACTTTTGTCAGACAGACCATTTCACATATTTCTATCATCCACTTTTCCCACCTAGCAATGTTTGTGACAAATACACCAACTTTCCTGAGGACAAGAACAAAACAATATTTTAAGAAACAACAAAACTCAGTTTGGAGTGAGTCACTGGGCCTGACCATGGTGGCTAAACTGACCGCAAACCTTTGTGAATAGTCTATATGGTCCTTCAAACATCTGCACAGACCTTTTATTTTCAGTGCTTTGGACAAAAATAAACACAGTCATTAAGCCAAATTCTACATTCCACAAAACAGAGGAAAAGTTAACACATAACGTTAAGTCCACAGCATAAGAGTGGACTCCTCAGCTGAATACTTCCTGCCAGCGTGCCCATATGAGCAATCAGTTAAATGCCTGGTAACTGTTATATGAGCAGTGGGAAATCTTTGCATACAAAAATGTATGAGCTGTACTAAAGTAAACTCAGTATTCTGGATCTCTTAATGTACACATAATTACCACTTAGGCTTCTAAGCAAAATGATTTGCTAATGGCAACTAAAATGTGACATGCCCCAGAGTGAAAAAATTGATTCATAACTTGGGAAGGTTTGACTAGATTGCCCTCAGGCAAGTGCCTAGAGAGTTTTCCTCTCTCTCCCTAAACCTTGCTTCTGCTGTCCCAACGTACAAAACAGGAATAGTGTTGTTGTGAAGATTAAACGAAACTAGGGCAGGTCTTCTGAACAGATACTGTTACAGTGCTGCAAGCCTTCCTTCAGAAACCTTGGCACCCTTACAGTTCTACATTTATTTATATCATCATTTGACCGCTGTTCCTCTGCTGACTGTAAGTTCCATAAGGACAGGATTTATGTCAACTTTTTCTCAACATTGCATCAGTGCCTCCTCACAGAGCCTGGCATATAAAAGGGTGTCAACAAAAATCTTTTGAAAGAAATGTGTCAGTCATTTGCCGTCACTGGTGTCAAATCCCTGGGTTTGGATCCTGTGTGCTTGGACAAGTAATGTTTATGCTTCTGCCTTAGTTTCTGATTTCTATGAAGGGAAGATTATAATTGGATCTACTTGATTGAATAGTTGTACAAATTAAGTGAGATAATATGTGCAAGGAGCTTGGAACAGTATATGGTACATAGTGAGGACTCATACATGCTAATGAATTTTGATGATGGCAGTGGTGGCAGTGGACATGCAATAAGCTCTTCGTAAATAATAGCTCTTCTAATTATCATTCACGGTCATCATTGAAAGAGTATTTGCCTTTTGATTATCAGTCATACGGTGGTCCTCAGTTACCTATGATATCACAGGACCACTGCTTTACCTTTCTATGTTGTGCCAGGCACAGAGGACAAAGGTAGTGTCAAAGGAGATATCCAAATGATGTTTACAATGGTACATGGGTCTCTAGGGTCCAAGGAAAAGTTACCAAGCATTTTCCCACCTCTCCACTTTCATCCCCCTCTTACTTCCCAATACCTTCCCCCCATGCTTATATGGTCTTCTGGCTATTTGACCAGTCCTCTGTGGGGATTTGCAAGTCCCCAGCTTGCAAATCAGCCTCCCCTAGAGGAGCTGTCTCTACTCATCATAGTCAAAGGATGTAATCTATTCTCATGTAGAAATAATGTATTCATGGGAGGTAAATGACCAAAGCCTGTAGTTCTGTATCCAGGAGAGGAAGAGAAAATAATAGAAAAGACTTGAGGCTAATTCTAGATCCTGCATTTACTAAGTCACCTCTGATAAATTACTTGGTGAATTGTCTTAGAAAAATTATTGGTTTGTTAGGAATAATCAGTATAAGATCCATGTCCCAGCTTTGTAAGAACTAAATGAGTTAACTACATAGATGGTCTAGTTCCAATTAGATAAGAGAATTTCTAAATAGTGAAAAGTAGAGATTCTGCCACACTCTGCCCTCACAATTCTAGCATATCCAAGTTTCCAAACCTAGGAAATATAGCTAAGGGCTTTTCCTTTCTCTAGGGACTCCCTTTACAAATGATATAGCTACTTTCTGCCCAAGGACAAAGGAGGAGGGAGGACAGACACACACACACACACACACACACACACACACATTTTCTTCTTTGCCTTCTGACCCTTTGCTGTTGAGACACTAATTTGGGAATTAAATTTCAATAATTCTAAAATCCCATTTCAGTGCTTTCCATATACTATTATTTAATGGAATAAGGTTAACAAATCTTATCCTTAACCCTTCTCTCATTTTTAAAAATTTCATGATACCAGATTTGGATTTTATAGCATTTCAAGAATCATTTGGGATTAATTTGGGATTCAGTTTTACTTGAGAACTAGCTGTTGTAAAGTTGAATTATTTTTAGAAAGCAAAATTACTTTCATCCATCTTATTCTCTTTTTTTAAACAGTTAAGGAACATTCACTTTGATATTCATAGATCTTTGAAGTATAACATAAGCATTCTTATTTCTTGTTTAAACATGATCTAACAAGGTCGATAGCTAACTTGTAAAAAAAATGGGGAAATAAGTTAGCCCTACACTTAAAAGAGTCAGTATCCCAAAGAATATGATTTTTTTAAATGAGATCAATAACATAGAGCTCTTCAATGTAAAAGTACAACAAATACTAATAAATACATGCATAATTGGACCTGCTTTATTCTGATGGCTGAGATGTATAAATGCATTGCTAACCTATAGATAGATGATTTGGGGGGAAAATGAAGAACTCAGAGTGTTTCATAAGCTTTTTAGAGTAATTCTAGTTCTAAAGAAAAATTTCCAGGCAAATTCTCAAGTTCAAATCTTAATGTGCCTTTTATCCCATTAGGAGCTGTTTCTATCCTGAGCACTGAAGGGACAATATCTGACATGTGCTTGATTAACAATATCTTACATAGGGATGTAAAGCCTTTTAAAAAGGCACGAAAAGACCTATGTAAACATATCTTCTGAATTTTATAAATACTTTATTGTTCACTTATTTGAGCAAATTGCATATCTCACTAACAAGTCTAACTATATGTAACATTTAACTTAAAAAAAACAATTAGGGAAGAAAAATGAGGTTTAGTTAAAATTGAAAAGTCATTTGTTTTCTCTATAATACTGACTTTTGTAAGGATTTTAAACAATGAGGTCAATAAAAGTATTTAAAGCCATGGGGAATAATTGCACGGTCTCATCATTCTGTATACAGTGTCCTTCATATTAAATTTTTCCCTCTTTTCCCTAAACTTTTCTTCTCCCCTTCCTTCCTTCCTTTTCAGAGTGAGCACCTGATCACAGAAAACCTGCTTGGCTTTGTAGCCCTAAGAGTTTGGTTTCCCAGAGGACAGACTCTAGCCTCTCAACCTAGGACTTTCTACCTGTGTTAACCTTGGGCTAGCGGCTTAACCTTCAGAACCTCAGCCTACTCATCTGCAACTGGGCACCCAAGTCACATGTTAATGTTGGCATTATATTGAATATCGGGGATTTTGCTAATGGGAGAATAGTTTCCCTCACAACCTCCAATTGCAGCTAACTTATGCTTTGATATAATGTTGCTATAGGTCAAAAATAAAATAGGCCTTGGGACATGTATGAATGGATGGAGTCAGAAATACAGATTCCAAATTCTCCAGTAGCAACTGAGAAGAAACAGAAGGCAGGGTGTATCTCTAGGCCAGGGCCTTTGAATCCCTACACCTAATGTAGGCCCAGGCACAAGGTAAGCATTAGATGCATGTGCTTTTGAAGGATCTTTTGATGAATTTGTTAATGATAAGTTGCCCTGGCTAGAATGAAGCTGGTGAAACTAGAAGGTAACAGAGATTTATGGGCTAGGAGCAAAAGATGGGAATCTAGCACACTGGGTTCAAATTCCAGCTTTAAAGTGACTTTGGGCAATGTCATTTAATTTCTCTGATTCTGGGTTTAAATCTGATCATTCTTCTCCCTATTTGTCCCCCATCCCGTACATTCTTTTCAAACAGTAACAGCCACCACCACCACCTTTAATGGCTTTTCATTGCCTTTAGGATGAAGTTCTAAGCACAGCTCACAGCATCTGGTCCCTGCCTATCTCACCAGTCTTCTTTTGCTAGTTCTCTTAGCTCCAGCAATGTGGCCTTTTTTTTTTCAGTCCTTCAGAAGTGCTACCCCACTCTTTCTTGCTCCTGGGCCATCTTGTCCAACAGCATCTTGTCTCATCTGCCTGGAATGATTTTTACCCCCAGCACCAGTAATGCCTCCCTCTTGCCTAAATAACTCTTACTGTCCAGGCTTCAACATCCTTTTTATCCATGAGTTTTTTTTTTCTCACCCCTGTCTATGTTAGGGCCGCTGGCATATGCTCCTCAGTTTCCCTCTTTCTTGACACTCACTGCATTGGGATGTATGTTCCCTCATTAGACTCCATGGGATGTTTGTGTGTTTGTAGAGGGCTTGGGTCGGAGGGGAGGTAAGGGGCAGGAGTCTGCTTTTTTCAGTGCTGTATTCCCAGAGTGTAGTCCTATGCCTGTTCCTAAAACTCACTGAATGGATGAGTGAAGGATTTAATATCAAGAGACCAATATTCATCTACGTCATAGACTGGTGAAGGGTAATGGAGATCGTGTATGGATAGTGTTTAGCACAATTCTTAGCACGTAGTGTCTCAGTCAATGGTGGCTATTATTAATAATACAAATGCTTAAGTGATGGATTTGTTTCATTTCTAAATTCTTGGTGGACACTATTTTAAACAGGTGAGTTAAAGCAAAATAAGCAAGCTGCCATTTTGCGCCCATTCTTCTGAAAACTATTTGAAGGTTTTAAAGCAGAACAAGTTAAAACAATGTGGCAGACCTAAAATTGGAGCCAGCATAGAAAACGGCTTTGATGTGATGGATCTAGTGTAATTGTGTGTTTGCAAGGGCCCTGAGTCTGGCTACGCTCCAGGTGCAAGCATCCATAACCCAGTCTATCAATCAGATATTACCAGTTTGAAGGTTTTTGTGGTTTTTTTTTTAACAGAAATATGAGCTATGCCTATAGGAATCTACATGTTAGCACTTGGAAAATGACTACAGTGAGTATCACATAAAAACACAATTTGCAAAAGATAATTATGGAACCCACATGAAAGTCTTATATCTAAGTCTTCTGCATGAATAATGAAAGGTGAACTGTATAGCTACTGTATACACATGCAGCTAGTGCTTACCTTGTGCCTGGGCCTACATTAGGTGTAGGGATTCCAAGACCCCCGGCCTAGAGATACACCCTGCCTTCTGTTTCTTCTCAGTTGCTACTGGAGAATTTGGAATCTGTATTTCTGACTCCATCCATTCATACATGTCCCAAGGCCTATTTTATTTTTGACCTATAGCAACATTATATCAAAGCATAATTCTAAGGTAGGACTTCTATACTGAAGATCATATTATGTACAGCTTGGTGTAATAGACTTGTGTCTTCTTTTATTTAAACATTGTAAGTGTGAGACTTCTTTTATTTCCAGCTGACCAGGTCTCTTAAGTTACAAACTTTGCTGAAAATCTAACATAGGTAGGATAGCTTATCATGATTCTTAGCATTGGAAGAAACTGTGAATTAAAGGAATGAGGCCATAAAGTTGCTATGCCATGGGTCAGAGCCGATGTTTTAAAATGGGGGCTTTTAATTGATGCCTGGGTGACAAGAGTGAAACTCTGCCTCAAAAAAAAAAAAAAAAAAAAGGAAACCAAAAGCTTTTACCAGAACTCCAGGCAAATATCTCCTTATGTCTCAGTGGCTGGGAAAGGGGATATTTCACTAGACAAGTGTTTCGTGAGGTAAAAGGGGGACGCGGATACTGAATAAGTTATGAACAGTGATGCTACACTCGGCTTAGTTTCTTCATACTATCCCGGTTGCAGATGGGAAACAGGGAAGGGGATTGACTGATCTGGGTCATCATTCATGCTCTCCTGGTGGGGTGTGGATGAAGAAGAGAAGATGTGACAGGTCATTTCTGGCAGCTTCCAAGTCTATAATAGCTTAGTTAGCAAGGGAACTCACTGACAGCATTTTGCTATTGACTTACATTTTTAAAATCATTATGTTACTTAAAATAAAGTAGATAGCCATGTGAGCTGAGCTAGATGCTTTCCTCCATGACAAAAAGAAAAAGATGAACAACTAGGTTACCATTTGCAATAGGTCATATGTGACTCTGAATGCTTGTGTGTCTGTATATTTGAGAAATATCTGGGCCCTCCTCATGTCCAGGTTGACATACAGCCTCTTTTACCAAGTTGGGAAGAGATCTGAAAATCCCATTCCATTTTATTTGCAGAAATCACCACAGCATTTCTTCTTCTAACCCTAATGGGAAGCACATGGAGATCATTGAGGGCTGGGAGCCCTTCTATGCCCAAATTATGTTTTTTAAGCAAAGAGCTATGATAAAGCGACCTCCAAACATGACCCTGGCAAAAGTCAGTAGCCTTGCTTGTTCTGGCCATGTTCCTGATGTAAGCCAGGGTTCTGGGAAGATTTACTTTAATTACAACCCGTTTTGCTCTGTTCCTCATGGTGTCTTACATAACATGTATTACAGTGACTAAAATTGAAATTTTCATTTTGGAACTAATTAAATGGATGTAATTTGTATTTGACTTTTTTTTCTTTTAGAAGAGCTGGTGAAGTCAGCATGTTGTACTGTTTTTCTAAAGCACAAATAACTTAAATTCTCTTTATTTCTTTACTTTTTGTATTTAAGTAAAACTTTTGCTTTTGTGTCCTATTATGAGGATAATAAAAAGACTTATGGCATCATCTAACAGCCATCATACAGCATCCTATGAAGAATATTTCTTTAGAAAGCATTTTCTTCTTTTTTAAAAAATAAATTTTACTGTATATATTTGAGGAATACAACATGATGTTATGAGATGCATGTATTAATATACAGTAAAACGGTTACTATAATGAAGCAAATTACCATATCTATCCTCTCACATAGTCATGTGTGTGTGTGTGTGTGTGAGAGAGAGAGAGAGAGAGAGAGAGAGAAAAGCAGCTAAACTCTACTTATTTAACAAAATCCTTGATGCAGTACAGTTTTATTAACTACAGCCTCCATTTTGTACATGAGATCTCTAGGCGTGTTCATCCTACTATCTGCTACTTTTTATCCTTTGACCTGCATCTCTCTATTTTCTCCCCACTGACCCATAACCATTGTTTTATTCTCTTTGTCTATTTGATTTTTTGTTTTAAGATTCCACATATAAGTTAAATCATGTATTTTTTTTTCTGTGTCTGGCTAACTCACTTAGCATAGTGTCCTTCAGGTCCATTTATGCTTTGGCAAGTGTTAGGATCTCCTTCTTTTTTAAGGCTGAATAATATTCCAGTGTGTGTGTTTGTGTGTGTCTGTATATGTATATATAGCACATTTTCTTTATCCATTTATTTGTTGACACAGGTTGTTTCCAAATCTTGGCTATGGAATAGTACCACAATGAACCTGAGAGTGCAGATATCTTTATGGGGGATGATTTCATCTTTGTGTGTATACTCAGAAGAGGGATTACTGGGTCATATGGTAGTTCCATTTTTAAATTTCTTTAGGAGCCTCCATACGCTTTTCCCTCATGGCTGTACCAATCTAAATTCCCACCAACATTGTACAAGGATTCCCTTTTCTCTACCACCTTACCAATATTTGTTATTTCTTGACTTTTCAGTAATAGTCCTATTATCAAAAGGGTATGACATGGTATCTAATGAGTATGAGATGATGTCTCACAGTGGCTTTAATTTGCATTTCCATGGTTGTATTAATCCGTTTTCATGCTGCTGATAAAGACATACCCAAGACTGGGTAATTTATAAAGAAAAAGAGGTTTAATGGACTCACAGTTCTACATGGCTGGGGAGGCCTCACAATTGTGGCAGAAGGCAAAAGGCACATCTTACATGGCAGCAGGTAAGAGAGAATGAGAGCCAAGCAAAAGGGAAAACCCCTTATAAAACCATCAGAACTTGTGAGACTTAGTCACTACCATGAGAACAGTATGGGGGAACCACCCCCATGATTCAGTTTTCTCCCACTGGATCCCTCCCACAACACATAGGAATTATGGGAATTGCAATTCAAGATGAGATTTGGGTGGGGACACAGCCAAACCGTATCAATGGTGATTAGTGATGTTGAGTACCTTTTTCATATACCTATTGACCATTTTTGTGTCTTCTTTGGAGAAATGTCTATTCAGATTCTTTACCCTTTTTTAAATCAGGTTATTTCTTTTTCTGCTATTGAGTTACAGATGCTCTTTATAAATTTTGGATATTAACCCCTTATCAGATACGTGTTTTGCAGGTACTTTTCCCCAATCTGTAGGTTGCCTTTTCTTTTTGTTGACTGTTTCTTTTTCAGTGCAGAAGCTTTTTAGTTTGATGTAGTCTCATTTATTTATTTTTGCTTTTGTAGCCTGAGTTTTTGGTGTGGGTGTTTTCTTAATATACTAATAAGTTCTCATGAGAATTGGTTCATTTCCAAAAAGCCTTGCATGGTGATTACATATGAAAGTTAAAATCCATGTTAATTAACATAAAGCATGTTGATTAATACTAGAAACACTCCATTCTCCATGTATCATGAAAATATTAGCATATGTTATAATGCCAGATCAAAAAAGTGTTTTAAATTGTACCATATTACTGGCTATTAAATTTATAAATCATAATTTTGTTCTTCAGTTCAATAGCAGCTCAATGTAACAAGCAAGCATCATTTGAACACATTATGTATGTGCAAGGCACTCTGCTCTGAGTATAGAGAGGAATTAGCATACTGGAGTGCCTGTTCTCAAAGGACTTTTATTCCATCAAGAGGAAACAGACACATAAACAAATAATTACAATGCATTGCGATCAAACACAATGATAAAACTTTACACAGAGACCGGATTTAACTCTGTTGGGGGATGGTGAAGAGAGGGCGTCACAGAGGGTTCATAAGGAAGGCAATGCCTGACGAAAACCTTCTTGACTGAAGGGTGCTGAGGAAGTGGCAGCAGGGCATTCCCTGGGCAGAAGGAAACCGAGTAAGTGTTGTGATAAAAGTGAAAGTTAGCAGTGCTGGGAACAGAAACTAAGTGCCAGTGAAATGCTGGCAGGGGATGAATCTGGAATATTTTGAAGGTTACACTGAAAACCTGGCAATTTGATTCAGTATTGCCCAAAAACGTTACTAAAGATGAAGCTTACTGGTGGTTCAGGGAGATAATTTTGCTGGTCTTGTCTTTTTAATAGATCACTTGATTTGAAGCAAAGTTTTAACAAACACTATATGAGCATAATTTATTTTCATTTGAATATTGTATATAAATGCCTAAGGCTGTTTGCATAAATAGTATATTTATAAAGTATTTGTTCTTGCATAGCAACAGACTGAGAGCAAAATAAGAAAAGGATGTAAGTATTTAGTGAACATGGAGAAAAAAAACAAACTGAGGCTCACTGATCCTTCCGTCTCCTTTCTGCCTGATTGAGTTACTTGGTCATCTATCTCTGCATATTAGTAGAAAAGAGTTCCCAATCCTGTCTAATAAATTGCCAAGCAACAAACCACCTTATTTATTCATTCTCTTAATATGTTCTGAGATGCTTGGAACTGGCGATAGAGAAATCAAGAAGAGGTTGTAGCCGGGCATGGTGTCACATGCTACTTGGGAGGCTGAGGAGCAGAGATCACTTGAGCAGAGGAGTTTGAGGCTTCAGTGAGCTATGATCATGAGACTGCACTTCAACCTGGGCAACAGAGAGAGACCCCATTTCTAAAAGGAAAAAAAATGGTAATTTCCCACAAGAGAGTGGGGGTGTAAGCAGATACTGTTAAGTCCAGTGTAATAAGCACATTCTTAGAAGTGAGGCCTGTAAGAATGCAGAGAAGTGAGCTAATTCTGCCTGGTGGCAAAAGAAATCCTTCATAAAGGAAGTGATAATGCAGCTTTGAAGCTTTCAAGAACGGAGAAAAGGAGGAATGTGTGATGGCATTTCAAATATAGGATACTGTGCGAGATTACATTATTGTTTCCAATTATTTGTTCCATCTTCTTGTGACAGGTTTATATTTCCCTGCCCCATTTAAGGTCAGTCTTGGCCACATGACTTGCTCAGACCAATAAAACGTGAACAGAAGTGATTTGTGTCTTAGGAGCAAAATCCATCATGACTTTCCAGTATTATTCTTTTCCCTCTGACATGTGAGAAAACCATTCTCATAAAGGGCCTACTCATTCCATTTAAGTCCCAGAACAAAGAAGACTCTTGAAGTAAAGTTGATGCCAACGTACAGCCAATGTATAATATACAAGCAAGAAATAGACCTTGCTGTTGAAAACCTCCAAGACACAGGATGCTGGCTAAAGCAGCATACCTTAGGAAAGCTGATTAACACAGAAATAGTCACTGAAAATGCACAGGACTATGAAAGGGAACAGAGTGGTTGAAGAATGGTGAGAAGTTTGGACTGACTGAGAGTGTAGACTCAGCATTTAGAGAGAGACAGCCAGAAATACTCCAGAAAGGTAGCCTGGGAACAGATTTTCAAAGGGTCTTAAATGTCCTGCTAGGAAAGTTGAGTTTTAGTCTTTAAATGGTAGAAAATCAGCAGAAGCTAAGGAGTGACCTGATAAGCTTTTTTTCTTAGGAAGATTATTCTAATAGGAGGGAAAAGATGCCAGTGCCAGGGATATCAGCTAAAGCATCATTATGATACTAACCACCACAGTGTATTGTGTACATACCATGTGTGAGGCATTTTGCATCTATTCATCAAAGTAATACTCACAAGAACCCCCTGTGGTAGATATGGTAATGATCTTTTTTTTGTAGATGAGGAAACTGGGGCACAGAGAGGTTGAATAACTTGGCTAAGTCACTCCAAAAGACACTGTAGCATCAGAGCTCCATCCCAAGCAGTCTGGGTGCCAGAGTCCACAGCCTTCACCCCTATATCCCACTCTCAGAAGCCTACCAAGTGGTAATAAGCATCTGAACCACATGGAGATAGAGAAGAAGGCCTTGAGTCTGATATTTATGGGGCTGCATAGGCTGAAGGTGGCCATGAGATGAAGCTTAGGAATGACAGAGATGGAGGAGCCACAGATAATGCCTCATTCTTTACTGAAAGGAGCTCAATCAGGTCTGAAACAATCAATGGGAACAAGGGAAAAGAAGAGCAGATTTAGGAAATGAAAATGACCAGTTTTGCTTGGAATACATTAATTTTTTTTTTTTTTTTTGAGATGGAGATTCGCTCTTGTTGCCCAGGCTGGAGTGCAATGGCACGATCTTGGCTCACTGCAACGTTTACCTCCTGGGTTCAAGCGACTCTCCTGCCTCAGTCTCCTGAGTAGCTGGGATTACAGGCATGCACCACCACATCTGGCTAAGGGAGACATTAATTTTGAGGCAGATATGAAGCACCAGCTGAAGATGACCTATTGGCAGTGAGAATTTGGGACTGAAGCTAGGAGCAATGTGGGGTGGAGAGAGACCCCAGGTGGGGCAGAAGGCCAGGGATGAATTCACCCTGGCAGATGTAGAAAGTGAGTTGACAAGAGTGTCAAGGGAAGAATTTGGAGGAACCCCATGATTTAAGGAGTAGATCTAGGAGGAAGAGACAGAGAAACTTTGACTGGGAGGCAGTGATAAAGGAAAGGAGGGTGATAGGCAGAGAAGAGAGGATGGGTTTTCAAAATGATGATCACCACAATGACTTAAAACTGGTAGAATTAGGAGGCGACCACAGCCACTTTGTTTGTGGCACACTCCAGCCGTAACAACTGAGAAACAAGAACCTCAACTTCCACAGCAGCATAAATCACATTGTACCTTATGAGTGTCCCAGTGGAGGAGGTACAAGGGTACATTTGGGTGGAGGTGGAGAAAAAGTAGAAAATGAGCTTCCCTAATGATGACTCTCATAGATGTAAGTACTTTATACTCATTTATAACTGCAGAACTTATTTATGAACTTCTAAAATGACAGGTTCCCATAAATGGGGAAAAAAGTGCATTGCTTCAATTTACAGGAATTGCCTAATTCCAAACATAGTAATGAGAAGGATTTAAAATTAAAATCCTTTCTGGAACACTCTTCTACCTAGAAGAGCTAGCTTGTTAGAGTCACCACTTATATGTTCTCCATTAACACTATTACATTTCAACAGCCTGTAATTAGTTCAAAGAATATTAAGATATTTGCATAGAACTCCCCAGGTTTTTGGATGACCTAGTAGAATATCAGATTTTTAAAAACATATGAATAGCTCAAAGCTACACAGAGTTTGCTATGCAACATTCTATTAGGAGTAGCTCAAATGAATGCTTTATAATAGAAGAAAATATTACAGTATTTTACTGTAATAAATGACTTTCTTGGTGAGTATACCTCAAATTATTGAGGTATGTTGAAATGGTGTTTGGAAAATGTCCCATAGAAAAAAAGCTTGGAAACATGGGGTTAAACAATCTTAATTTTATTTTTCTATTTTATATAGATAGATTCCTGGATTTTTATCAAAAATGAATATTCTCAGGTTCAATTCTCAGAGATTCTGATTTAATGAGCCTTGGAGTGGGTCCTAAGAATCCGAATTTTAATATAAATAGAATATTTATAATTCTATTTCTCCTTCAGTGTGCTGGTTTACATTGCATAGCTCTAGAGATGGATATTATGTAGCAGTGCCTAAACTTATCTGACCATAGATTCCCCTCTTTTTTTTTTTCAAAAACATTTGACCTACTTTATGAAATGTCCTATATTGAAGATTATATTTCTGTTTAAAATGTTGGCTGCTCCTCCCTGTGGTATCCTTTTTCTGTAGAAATATTTTCTGTAGAAATATTATCCTTCTCTACTTCACTGACTCCAGGTGTGGTCATGTGACCTGTTTTGGCCAATGTAATATGGCTGTGGGTAAGGTGTGTTGCTTCTATCAGACACTCAAAGAGCCAAGTAACATAGTTCATCTATTCTTTTTACCCTTTGCTACAAGACAAGCCATTTCCTAAAGTTTGTTCTGACATCTTAGAGTTCTGGAGAGTCCTAGGATGGAAATGTAAATGCATAAAAAATAAGCCTTTGAAATTGTAAGCCATTAATATTTTGCATCATTTGTTACCACAGCAAACTGAGCCTGAGCTTACTAATGCCTTCTACTTCTAAGTATTTCTAAATGATCTGAGCCTTTACCATTTTTCACAGGTATACTCATTCTGTATTGATTGTCTAAATGATGAAATGCTCTTAGGACATTTATTATTCTTTAGGTTAGGATAGTACACTTGAAGGTGAACTAAAAAAAGAAATGTGTATATATATATATATATATATATATACATATATATATATATATATATACTGCATATATGAGAAATATGTCTTAACAAAATGGTGTCTAGGCTGGGCAAGGTGGCTCACGCCTGTAATCCTAGCATTTTGGGGGGCTGAGGCAGGCGGATCACCAGAGGTCAGGAGTTCAAGACCAGCCTGTCCAACATGGTGAAACCCTGTCTCTACTAAAAATACACACACACACACAAATTAGCTGGGTGTGGTGGTGGTCACCTGTAATTCCATATACTTGGGAAGGTGAGGCATGAGAATCACTTGAACCTGGGAGGTGGAGGTTGCAGTGAGCCAAAATTGCACCACTGCACTACACCCTGGATGATGGAGCAAGAATGAAAGAAAGAAAGAGAGAGAGAGAGAGAGGAAGGAAGGAAGGAAAGAAGGAAGGAAGGAAGGAAGAGAGGAAGGAAGGAAGGAGGGAAAAAAAGAAGAAACAATGTCTACTAGTTACCTGAAATTTTATCAAAAATGAATATTTTCAGGCTTAATTCTCAGAGATTCTGATTTAAAGGGGCCTTGGAGTAGGTCCTAGGAATCCGAATTTTAAACCAGATATTACCAATGCAGGTGGTCTGTTAACCACACATTGGAAAAATGCTGCTCTAAAGCCACCATTTGATTAACAGTCATAAGATAAAATGCATTTAAATAAGTGTCATTTCAATTTAAGAAGGCACCATGGAGGGCCCTCCTTTGAATTCCTGGAGGCATATATGAAATCAGTTTTATTACATTTGAGTTTATATTCATTATATTTTAGTGCAAAATATTTTATGCACAAACAATAACTTTCATGCTTAAATGCCTATCTTGTTAAAAAAGCCTGATTCTAAATGACCCTTAGCTCTTTCAAAAAAAAATAAAACCAAAACCAATCTGCTTTAAAAAGATTAAGTTCTGATACCAATGAAGATCAAGGGCTATTTCAGTTACAAGTGACAGAAACTTAATTCAAACTGTCTTAAGCAAAAGAAACACTGGTTACAGAACTAAAACATCCATGGTTTTTGAGAAGATGAAGTTCTTGGTTGACCGGGCAGGACATGTCAAACTGGAGATAAGACCTTTGGGAGGTGTCTGGGAGGCGGGAAGGCTGTCAGTCAGTGGGCAGGGAGAGGACAGTGTGCAGGTTCTTGTGGGAGGAAGACCAGGCAGGCAAGGCACTACCTGGACAATGTGGGAACAAGTGAGGGGGCAGTCCAGGCAGATTACCTGTACCAGGAAGATTTGGCCAGATGTGATAAGTAGAAATCCTGACAGCTGGGTAGGGAATAACCAAGAAGGTAAGAAGTAGGTGGGTAGGCAGAGCGAGCGGTGTCAGTCAGCTGAAATCAGGGTTCCACTTACAACTGGATCTCTTATAACCTTCCATATCTGTTTATGTCATCAGCGTCAGTTCAAATCATTGATTCCACTGACAGCTTGACAAATTATTTCCAATTTTATCTCAGACAAAGGCACTATAGTTCAATCAGTGGTTTGGCTTATGTAAGCACTTTCGGATTGTGTCCATAGATCTATTTCTACTTAAACATTTAGTTTTCAGAGTGTTGCTTGATTAATTTTCACAACTTTGTGCTTTGGATGTGTCTGAATATTGCCAAGGATCCCTCCCTGCAACAGGCATGAAGAAAACCTGAGGTAGAAGTAGTACGTACTTGGTTATCTGAGCCTTTCTTATCACAGGCAACTAACTACTATGCCCAGGTGATTCCCTGCTGATACTATTGTGATACCTGCCACAGAAACTGTCTAGTGTCACGTTAACATACTAAAAATGACAACCAACCAGGCCTCCAAGTCTTCTTTCACGCTTGGCATTTGTAGTTGTTTGCTTATCGGATGGTGTCGTGTTTCTATGACTCCGTGTGCTGGCTCACATGATAGTCAAGTGGAAGCAAGAAAATGCCAGCAAGACTGTCCTGGAGAGCTAGGCCTATGACGCACAGGACGACCCTCTTCAACCAAAAAGTACCTGGCTCCGGATGTCAAGAGTGCCAAGGTTGGGCAAGGTCGTGCCTGTTTTAGATGATCATAGGATCTCTGGCAATCGCCTGTGAGAAATTGAAAGTCCTGATCAGGTTTTAAGCAAAAAGAAGAATAATCCAAGTTACATTTTTAAACAGGATTGTTCTGGATGTTATGTTGACCATAGATGGCAGTGGAGCAAGGAGGAAGCAGAGAGAACTGTTAGCAGATTATTGCAATAACAGGCAAGAGATGATGGTGACTTAGGCCAGCAGGGTGGTTTTTGATGTTCACAACTTTAAATCTGGTTCTTTTATCTGTACTATAGAGATGAGGAAACAGAGGCTCAGGGAGGAACATAACCAGGTCACGTGGCTAATTAAACCACGGCGTTAGTATGTGGGCCCAGGAGAATGATTTCAAAGCCACGCTCTTTCAACAGCGTTATGATACCCTTCCCCCATCACCTTCCTCTGTATCTCTTTCTCAAACAAAATGCAAAACCAGTGACACAGGAATAAATCCTAGAAAGACTAATCTTCACAAGGTTCCTTTCCAGACCTACCATTCCAAGTATCTGAGCTAAACTGACTTGAGCCTAGGTCACCTCAGTTACCCAAATCTGTCTCTTTAAATTTCCCCTAAGGACAGGATTGGTCCCAGAGCTCAGAAGCGGTGTGGGGTGGGGTGATCTTGGTCCTACAGAGGATGGAGAAGAGATACAAGGGGTGGGAAACCAGTCCAGCACGTTTTCTGGATCAGCAGACTGTGTAATGTGTGTTTGTTAATTTGTGCCCCAAACCACAGCTGCCCATGGACTGAGCCCAGCCATGAGTGGATGTCTGACAGTCCATGGCAGGCAGGCTTGTGTTCTTCACATTTGTCACAATTTAGACTTTAAACAATTCAGAGTGGTCTCTTTTCATGCATGGGAAGCTCTCTCTGGATAAATCATGGGTAACCAGCGCATCAGACAGTGGCATCAGATTGCAAACTTGTCTCTGTAAGTTGAAGTAGTCAGAAACAAACAGATACAAGTTGTTCTGTGAAACCATTTAAAGTATAATATACATAAATATAAGTGCACGTGTCATAAATGTATATATTGATGAATTTTTATAACCTAAACGTCAAGAAATAGAACATTATCAGTACCCTGGGGCCCCCAACATCTCCTTCCAATCACTACCCTTCCAAGAGTAGCTGCCATTCCTGACTTTTAATACTGTAAAGTAGTTTTGCCAGCTTTGGAACTTTTTCTAAGTGGAACCACATAGAATGCTCTTGACTTATGTCCTCCAACATCATGTTTGTGAGATTCATCTGTGAATTGTGTAAAGTTTAGACCATTTATTCTCTCTGTTATATAATACAACATATGAATACAAAACAGTTGATCTGTTCTGGTTGGATGGGCATGTGGATAGTTTCTAGTTTGGAGTTATGAATAGTGTGCTGTGACAATTTCAGTGCATGCCTTTTGGTGAAAACATGCACAAGTTCCTGTTAGGTATATATCTAGGGTGGAATTGCAGGATTGCAGGGGGAAAAAGATGCCTTGATAGGATGAAATATAACATGTTCTAGCTACAGCAGTAACACAATGGGTATAGATATTACAGGGAAGGTTGGGATAAGTTCAAGAATGAAAGCAAAAGTCCGAGCTTAGGAAAAGACTGTGACTGCCGGATGCAAAGTAACCTGCAGAAACCAAGTGGCAGCAGTGTTAAGTAGTAAAGGGCTGCTTTACTACTTAACTACTTTGCTACTTTGGGCTGAAAGACCTCAGTTTAATCTTGCTCTGAGTTTGACTGTGTGACTGGGGTGTGTCACTTGACAGCTCAAAGCCTCGACTTTCCCTTAGAGAAAATTGTTGAGAAGAGTAAATTCATTCATTTAACAATTATTGGTTGACTATCTACCCATGTGCTGAGGACTGGGGATTCAGCAGTAAACACAAAAGTGTCCTTGTCCGCCTTGATTTTACTGGGAAGGAATACCCATGGTAAAAAATGGTCATTTAATGACAATCATGAAAATTGCAATGACGGAATCTAACCAGTCCAGGGGGTCTGGAAGGAGTCTCTGAGACCAAGTAGCCATGAACCAGGCCAAGAATTGGGGTGAGAAATTTCAGGCAGATGAAACAGCATGAGGGAAGTCTGAGGAGGGAAGGAGCTCGGCATGTGTTAGGAAAGGAGACAGTGAGTGTGGCTGATATGAGCAAGCAGAGGGGAGAGCAAGGGAAAGACCAGATGCAGTGGCAGGCCAGGCCTTTACATGGCGGGCTTACCTTGATTGCTTTTGTTTCGTTTCATTTTTTGAGATGGAGTCTCACTCTGTTGCCCAGGCCGGAATGCAGTGGTGCCATCTCAGCTCACTGCAACCTCCACCTCCCAGGTTCAAGCGATTCTCCTGCCTCAGCCTCCCAAGTAGCTTGGGACTATAGGCATATGCCACCATGCTCGACTGATTTTTGTATTTTTAGCAGAGATGGGTTTTCACCATGTTGACCAGGCTGGTCTCAAGTAATCAGTCAGCTTCAGCCTTAAGTGATCTGTCCCCCTTAGCCTCCCAAAGTGCACCCTGCCCCTTGATTGTTTTTTAAGCATTTTAAGCTGAAGGCAAAAAGAAGGTTGGGAAATGGGGTGGGAGTGGTGACAAAATCATCGAAGTGCAAATATACATTCTGATTTATGAATTTGCATTTTAGTATTCATCCATTCATTCATTTATATTTATGAGATGAGGGATTACCAAGTGAATCTGATCATGTCTGAAATTATTTGTGTATCAATAACTACTGAAAGGAATGAATGCATAAATAGTAACTTACGAGGACACTACACTGGCAAAAGAAATTTCATTTAAAATTATTTAATTCCATTTGCTCTTAAGTTAGTTCTTTCAGTAGATTTTCATTCTAGGAACAGTAGCTAATATTTGTAGAATGTTTACTATGCATTAATGTCTGTTCTAAGTAATATGGCAACACATAACAGGTGTTTTCTCATTCACCCCTCACCACAACAACCCAGGCAGGTAGGGTTCATTATTATCCCCTTTTTTACTGATCACGGGGAAGTAGACATTGAAAGGCACACTGACCCACTGGCCTGAGTTCACCCAGTTCAAAAGCAGACAGTCAAAATTTGCACTCAGGCAGTCTGATTCCAGTTCAAAAGCTCTTAATGGCAACTCTTGGTAGCTTTCAGAAGGAAGTCACAGACAAGCTGCAAAAACATCTGGTTGGTTTGATTGTTCCATTTCTCATTTTAAATGAGTAAATTGGCATTGTGCATTACACATTAATCTCTTGTGAGCTGATTAATGTGACTTGATTCTCTATAGTTTTGCTACCTTCTAGTTAACTAATAAGGCTGAATTTCCAAACCTGCAATCTAGCTGTGGATTAATGGTTAGAACACAGGAAAATGACATTTACAAAGATGGAGATAGTTGCAGTGGTCACATCTTGCAGCTTACATTGACCATGCACATATTTGAACTGCTTCTTAGTGTGTAGGGAAGGAGAATGACTGGTTAGGAGATGATCATAGCAGTTTGAGTGAGAGATGGTATGATGACCTGGATCACTGTGATGGCAGTTAAAAGGGAGATGAAATGACAGATTCTAAGTAAAAGGCTGTATGAAGTGCTTGGCATGTAGTAGGCACGCTATTAAGAGGTACCTATTGTTAACAACCATGGCAAATTCATCTCAATCCAGCAGGTTAAATTTCACGGATTGGAAACTACTGCCTGAAGCATGGCATTGGAAAGGATTCTGACCCCTCTTCAGGCCTGCATACAAGGAGCACTGGGATAGACTGGAGGTGTCTGTCATAGGCTCTGGATAAACAGGTGGTAGCACTGGGTGTGGTGGCGTACACCTGTAATCCCAGCACTTTGGGGGCTGAGGTGGGCGGATCACCTGAGATTGGGAGTTTAAGACCAGCTTGACCAACATGGTGAAACCCTGTCTCTACTAAAAATACAAAAATTATTCGGGGGTGGTGGCACACATCTGTAATCCCAGCTACTCAGGAGGCTGAGGCAGGAGAATCGTTTGAACTCAGGGGGTGGAGGTTGCAGCGAGTCTAGATCGTGCCATTGCACTCCAGCCCGGGCAACAAGAGTGAAACTTCATCTCAAAAACAAACAAACAATAAAAACAAAACAAAACAGATGATAGCACACATGTTGAGGAGTGCTTTATAAGGATTTTCAAGTTGATATAGTTTGGATTTGTGTCCCCACCCAAATCTCATGTTGAATTATAATCCCCGATGTTGGAGGTGGGGCCTGGTAGATGTGATTGGATCATAGGGGTAGATTCCTTATGAATGATTTAACACCCTCCCCTTGGTGCTGTTCTCATAATAGTGAGTTCTTGCAATATCTGGTTGTTTAAAAGTGTGTAGCACCTTCCTTCACTCTATCTTGTTCTTGCTTCTGCCATGGAAGATGCCTGCTCCTTCTATGTGTTCTGCATCATTGGAAGCTTCCCGAGGTCACACCAAAAGCAAAAGCTGCTATGCTTCCCGTACAGCCGGCAGAATCGTGAGCCAATTAAACCTCTTTTCTTTACAAATTACCCTGTCTCAGGTATTTCTTTACAGTAATGTGAGAACAAACTAATGTACAAATAAAGACCAGATTCTTATACAGATGATTTTGAATCACTTTTCTCCATAATAATATTCAAAGATAAAGTGGGCCTAAGCTGTAGTTAAAAACAATATTTTTATTAGAAGAAAAGCAATATCTAATGGATGGTGAACTATAGAAACTTACAAAATTGACCTTGGGTTTGAAAATATTCATGGGCAATGCCCTCCCTGCCAACAAAAGTTTCCACAGGCAAGTAAATTTGACTTAGGTCAATTTTTTCAGCCCCTCTTAGAGATTCATGATACATATTAGCATTCTAAAGGTTCAGAAAAGGAAGCACACTAAAAGACACATTTTTAAGGTTGTTTACCCAGAAGTTTCCAAATTCATTGACCGTAGGATATTTTTTTCACTTTACACTTAACATCCCATAGAAACATAATACCTGCATTAATATTGCATTATGATAAAAAGACATTGTGTTACAAAATTTGTAATGTCATCTTTTTTGTTCTGGCTTTTGTACAACTCAATCAGTAGGAGCAAAGGAGAAGGGAAGGAAGCTAGTGCTTTTTTTTTATTTTTTGAGCTGGAGTGCAGTGGTGCAATCTCGGCTCACTGCAACCTCCACTTCCCAGGTTCAAGTGATTCTCCTGCCCCAGCCTCTCGAGTAGCTGGGACTACAGGCACCCGCCACCACCACAGGCTAATTGTTTTTTTATTTTTAGTAGAGACAGGGTTTTACCATGTTGGCCAGGCTGGTCTTGAACTCCTGACCTCAAGTGATCCTCCCACCTCAGCCTCCCAAAGTGCTGGGATTACAGGCCAGCCACTGTGCCTGGCTGACTAGTGCATATTATTTGTTTTTAGAGAACGATTCACACTTAATGATAACTGGTTATATATAATGGCATTATATATAATGGCACCTTGGCTCTGAATCTGATCACTGACGTTGTGGCCAACAGTATTTAATCTTTGGCCGATGAAGATGGAGTCGCAACCTACACCCACGTTCTGAAGTTGCTTAAATTTGGACTGCCTAGGAGACACACAGATTCTACAGATGTGAGCCAGTCACAGAACACTAGGGCTTATTCATGTTCAAAGTTTCCAATTTTTAGTTCAGTGCTTTGTACATAAAAGAGACTCACAAATGGCTTTTGAGTAATGAATGAATACACAAATGAATGAATAATTATGGTAACTATTTTTGCTCATGAGAAAAGGTAATTAATTATAAGACCAGCAGGTATTGTGCCAAATCTAGGATAAATTTTAAATAACACAATAAGCCTTAAAATTAAACAAGTTTTTTTGTTGTTGTTGTTCTGTGGAGATTTAGCAAGTTAGATTAACTTTTGTCTGAGTTATACATGTTGAAAAAATGACGTCTTTGGACAAAAATTGGGTAATGTTAAGTAACTTCATTTTTTAATTAGGCAAGTCACTTAACCTCTTTGTTTTCTTGTCTCCTGCAATAGGTGACCTCTAAGTTCTAAAGTGTCCATAAATCTATTCACTTATAAATATGATGCTTTGTAATTTTTTTTCTTGCAACATCGGAAAAGTGCATAGTGTTCATTCTAAAACCCAGTCTAAGCCCAGACGGAAAGAGCCGCAGGAAAGCACAAAATTCCAAAATGTTTTGCAAGAAAATCCTCACTCATTAAAGGTATGCTCATAAAAGGAAAACAAGGACTCTATTATATTTTCCTATAGAATAACTGTGTGAAGACCCCTTCACAGAATGTCGGCAAGAACAATACTCCCTTCTGGGACAGTCTTGATGAACATGGGCTACTTTGGGAACTGGTGACATGGGCAGATCCCCCAATAATCTTTAGGTACCATTATGAGCCCATACTAAACATGTACTTATTAAGTAGCAGCCACTGTTCTAAAGGCTCTACTTAGAAAAATTTATTTAATCCTGACCACAGCCCTAAGAACTGGGTGGTATTATTACCTTCATTTTTACAGATGGACAAGTTGAGGTATAGCATGCTTAATTATCTCAGTGTTATGGATCTATTAAATGGTGGAGAATCAAGACAGTGTGGGTCCAGAATCTCTGCTTGTAACCCCTCTGCCACTCAGGATTGCCACTCAGGATATCATCTAGCCATTGATAAAAGCTGAAACAGGCTAAGTCAACTGACAATTATCGGGAGTCCACCATGTTAAATGTTGCAAGGAACTGAGGGGGATAAAATGATGAGGACCTCATAACTGCACTTACCCAGCTAATAAGTAAGCAACGCACCGTAGGCAAAATGAAATGAGTACTAGAATAAAAGTTCTTGGGAAAGAGGAGGTAGAATTTGATCTTGAAGAACAGGATTTTAATACACAGAATGGGAAGACAGCATTTCAGGTTCAAGCAACAGTGTGATTTTAGGGTGTGCCAATTGGCTTGTCTGCTCAGATTGTAAGACACACAGTAGGGCAGCGGTCCCCAACTTTTTTGGCACCGGGGACCAGTTTCCATGGGTGAAAATTTCTCCACGGACTGGGGTTGTTTGGGTGATGGTTTCAGGATGAAACTGTTCCACCTCAGATCAGATCATCCGGCATTAGATTCTCATAAGAAGCACGCAATCTAGATCCCTCACATACGCAGTTCACGGTAGGGTCCACACTCCTATGATAATCTAATGCTGCTGCTGATCTGATAGGAGGTGAAGCTCAGGTGGTAATGCTCGCTCACCTGCTTCTCACCTCCTGCTGTGCAGCCTGGTTCCCAACAGGACCCAGGCTGGCAACCCCTGCAATAGGGGATGGCATTTGTGTCTTGAAGGGTCTGAATGCTGTGCTGAGTCTAAATGTCATTGTGTAGGCAATAAGGACTAATTTGACTTTTACTTTGGAGTATAACTTGAGATAGAATGCTGGGCTATAATCTAAGCAGGAAGAATGAGAAATTAAATCAAGGTAGTTTCAGTGACAAGTGTAAAAATGGATGATGTGGTACCAGGATGTTGCGATATGGTGCCCAGACATCCCCTTCCATAATAATGACCATATTATGCAAGTCACTGGGAATGCTGCAGAAAGAGGGCCCTCAGCCAAGGTCATGCCCGCGTCCTGGGATGGTGGCATCAATGACTGATCATCACTGGAGTGTATAGAGGCCTCTACATCTCACCACAGCTCAAGACAGCTCTGAAGGGCCATCTCAGCCTCAGAACTCACCACACTGCAGTGGAACTTCTTCCTCTGCCCAATTGTGCCTCATTTCCTTCTCTTTGACAAGCTGCTGTCTCAAGAGCCCTCCCAATAAACCTCCTCCGCCCTAATCTCTGTCCTAGAGTCTGCATCCTGGGAAACTCAACCTGCTTCTGATGGCTGTAAGATGCATTATAAAAGCAAAACCCCCAGTTGGGCATCTATGCAGGAATGTAGCAAAGGAAGGAGAAGAAAAAGTCAAAGACGATGCCCAACCATTGTAGCTAGGAGGGTGGTCTTAGCCAGCATGGTCACTACCCTGACTGACTATACTCAGCCCCTCAGTGTGGTATCTCTCCCCCATAATCTACTCCTCACATATGGGGCAGAGGGATTCCAGTTCCAAATCTTGCCATCATGTACAGAAGAAATTCAAGAGTCCTTATCCTGCCTATAACGTCCCACCTAATTAGCTCCCCCAGATACCTCTCCCCACCCCCCTGCCACCCAGCTTCTGGACTCCAGCCGCACTGTCCTCTTTTCAGTTCTGGAACATGCCAACCATGTGCCTGCTGGTCCCCCAGAAACTCCCATAGGTCCTTGTCTCATTTCATTTAGCCTTCTATGCTCAAAAATTCCTTCTCAAGAAGGCCTCCTCCAACTACCCCGTTTAGCATAGAAACCCCTGTCACTCTCTACCGCTTTAAACCCACTTAATTGTTTTTCCAAAACGCTTATTTCAAGTTGCCATTGGCACACTATTTCCCGATGTGTTTATGTATGGTCTCTTTCTCTCTCTCGAATGAGGGCTCCATGAAGGCAAGAACTTAATCTTTTTCACTGTTATATCCCTGGTCAGGTACGTAATTTGTGCATGAGTTAATGAAAATGAGCACAGGAGGAGTGTGTTTTCAAAAGAAAACCTGAGTTCAATTTGAATAGGTTGAGTCTGAACAGCCTTTATAACAAAGCAGTCAGATCAGATGTTTAGAAGACGGTTACTCACAGTACTCAGTCTCCATGAGGTGTAGGGAGAGAATGAACTAAAACAGCAGTTCCCAAGTTGCTCTGGGAAATATTAAGGAGTAACCCATAAGAGATGAATAACAGTATGAGAATCCAGTCATGGGGGACTAAATGTGGTGGTTTGCACCTGTAATCCCAACACTTCGGGAGGCTGAGGTGGGAGGATCCTTTGAGTCCAGGAGTTTGAGACAAGCCTGGGAAACATAATGAGACCCTGTCTCTATGAAAAATAAAATTAGCCAGGCATGGTGGTGTGTCTGTAGTCCTAGCTACTTGGTAGGCTAAGGTGGGAGGGTCACTGAGGTCGAGGTCTGTAGTGAGCTGTGATGGTGCCACTGCACTCCAGTTTAGGCAGTAATCTCAAAAAAAAAAAAAAAAAAAAAATCCAATCATGGGATCTCAAAGCAGAAGAGACCAGCATGGGAAAAGGGGATGGGTTGATCCTACAGAGACACAATTCTGCACTCAAACCATGCCCACAAGAAACAGCAAGTCTCTCTCAATGAGCAATACAATCTGAAACAGGAATGTAGGAGATAAAGAGTTAGATGCAACCCAACAGAGACAAAGGACAGGAGCCTTTGGACGAAGGAGGGACAGAATTCAGAGCATTTCTTTCGGGTTGAGAAGAGCCTTTGACAGCACTCAGTCAAAACCCAACTTTGTCAAAGCCTCACTCACAGTGGCACTGAGGTGTAGGTGAGATCCTAGTGAAGCTCCCAAAACCAGAAGTGGTTCCTGAAACAGGAGAAGCTTCAGTGGCCAGCATTAAAGTGGAACGTAGCATCCAGGAATGAGGAGCGTGGGATTTGGAGCCAGACTGCCATGGTTTGAATCACACTGTTGTCAATAACTGTGTGGCCTTTGGCAAGCTATTGAACCTCTTTGCCTGATTTGTAAATGGAGATGACAACCCTCCGTGTAACTTGCAGGATTGTAGGGAGGATGGGCTGAGTTGGTACACAGTACTTGGCATGCCGTAAGTGCTCCATCAATGTGCGATATTTTCTAGTGATTATAAATTCTGAGTTCCACTTTTAGCCAACATCTTCTAAGTCACTATAAATTATGATGACTTTGGAATTAAACAGACTGGTGCATTCACATCTTTGTTATTTTACTCCTTTGAGCTTTGGCCTCTTCACCTGTAAAGTGAGACTAATACCTACATATATAAAACACAAAGAAAGTGCCCAGCATGGGGACTCTTTATATTAACAACCAATTAATATTAATCTCTCAACCTGACAGTCAGCTCTACAATTATATTTCTCTTTTCCAGAAAGATGAAAAAAAAATCCAGCAATGTTAGACTAAGTGGTGTAGTCCAGGACAAGACCACTTGGGTGGATAGAATGGAATTCTATGTGAGCTCATGTTTGAGTCGGATAGTTCATTGATTAAGGTAGTGGCAAAGTTTCTGTCAGCCCTTTGTCTAAGATCTTGGGATTAAAAAAAATAGTCAGAAACACAAGATTTCTTGGGCATGTCACAGAAAAGAAATTCCAAGCTGCAGACTTTCCCTTTGAGAGTGGCATTCTTGGTTACCTTAAATTCCAGTAGGAATGCCATCCACAGAAATGTCCCTGTTCACCAGAGCTACCATAGTGATGGCCACTTTTGTTTTCCTGATATGAGACCCAGGCAGTGTTCCAGATTAGGTACCACAAGGAAACACTGGAGACATTACTGTTATATAATTATTTAACTGACTAGTCATTTTTCAGCTACCCAGTGTTTCAGAGTCCTTGAATTATGCCTGTTGGCAAACGTGTAACCATTGAAAATTCTTCACAGTCAGAAACTGGAAAGAAAAACTCAGCCCTGTAGTTTTAGATTTTTTGGTTTTGTACAATAATATTGAAGGCTGTGCATTAAGTACATTATTTAGAAATATATATTCAAGGGTTTAAGGAATTTCGATTCAACTTTGAACCACTCCAAGACCCCTGGCTGGACCTCAGTGCAATCCCTTATTTTTCTGGCTTCTTTCTCCATCTGCACAAGATGCCTCTGGCAATGCACTGAGTGCAGTAGCCACAGGAATATATTCAATAATAGGCTTAATATCACCACTCAGAAGGGAGTTAATTGCTCTTTTGTGGGATCCATTAGCTTAACTGAGAATATTAGCCCAGTATTCTAAATGTATGATGAGCCATAAGAAAGAAGGTAGCAATAATTTAGATGTTTTGCTTTGCCTCTAAATGAGTTGGGACAGCAGATAAAGAATAAGGTGAAAGAAAGAGAAGCAGGAACAGAGGAGAGTGCTCTGGAAGTCAACAGAGGAGGAAAGAGGTAAAGGGATGGAGGCCCACGGGCTGAGAAGTGAGGTCTAGGTGAAGACGAGGTGGAAAAGAAAAGATAGGAGAGGCAAGAAGAGAAACAGGAAGATTCCTGAGGGAGAGGAACAGCAAGAATGTGAAACGAAGATTCCAATCAGGCAAAAGTTCATTAGGACCAACCCTATGGAGAGGAGCAGAGCAGAGGGGATGGGCAGGGTTAACCACTCTGGAAAGAGATGGTTTGCTAGGGTTGTGTCCCGCCCTCCTGTCCCTGGTTCTCTTCACATTTGCGGTACTCCCACGATCCCCAACACTAGGCTTTTGGCTTAGGCAGTTGGCTTTAACAGCTTTGCCATTTAGTCTCCCAAGAGTATAAAAAGTCTCCAAGACCCAGGGAGTTAAGCAAATGTTAGTGTGTTGTGGGAAAGTGTTCTTACTTCATGTTCTTCAAATTAAACAATGAAGTTAAGTCATAGAGAACACGAAGTGATGGTAAACAGTACAATGGAACCAAAGGGAAAATGACTGCTTTATGGGTAGCTCAGTGATACCAATTGACTCCTCATAATTCTCTAAGCTTTGCCCTGTAAGAACAATTGAAGGCTAGAACTGTCTCATCATCACTCCTACTCCCAAAGCAGGCTCCTGTACTGGCTTTGATAGATTTGGGAGTGGTAGTAGAAATCATAATAATGTTAACATTCACAGCAAATATTTATTGCTTACTCTGTGTCAGGCACATGTGCATGTATCCTTCCAAAAGGGATCTGAGGTGGTCTTCAATAAGGCAGCTTCTCAGAGGGGAGGAATAAATAGATATATACACCCTGGCTGAGGAAAACTACAGTAAATTTCATATAGCAATAAGTATGTAGATACTTTTAATAGTCCCTTTTTATAGAGAAGGAAACTGGGAAAACCAAGATTTAATATTACATCATTGGCTTGACTTCAAAGGCTAGGAAAAAAAAAATGCTGTAGGAGTCTCATTACTTACTTTGAACAATAGCAATTTTGAAGTTAATTACCAGAAAAAAAATTAGCTCTGTCTGCCACCAAAAAGATGGCCAAAATTGTTGTTGCATATCGTCCCTCTTAACTTAGATAGGTGACTATCGCTCATCTAAGTATCCTTGAGACAAATTCCTCCCAGAGACTGAATCAGGAAAGACTTTGTCCTGCTGAAACTGTGGGACTCCCTCCACTTGACAATGAGCTGTGCAAACCTTCACTTCCCCTATTTCACTGCTATGAGGACGCTTGGGTTAAGTTTTATGCTCAAATACTATTGCTTGTGGCAGCCAGAATTTCAACTTTCCTTTCTTTCTTTCTTTTTTTTAAATATTTGTCTTTCATTGTAAATAAACCACCTTAAGTCTCTTTGGAAGAAGGCACAGTATAAATAAACAAAAGGCAAAATGCAATCCTGTTGGGGCCAAGCTAGAGATATAATTTATCAAATTACTTGACATAGCACTCTGAAATCATTGTAACTAAAAGAGAATATTCTAAACAGAATTTTGAGCAGATACTATTTTTCATGGTCTTTGTGACATTTTTCACGTCTCTCAGCTAGCATTCCAAACCACTTTGGGTAAAGAACATAAAATCTAGAGAAAATTAGCTGATTACTCTCATATGTCTTCATGTTACAAAGATATAATTAAAGTTTTGAATCTTGTCCAACACTGTGCTCTAAGATAAACCAATTTAAGTCTACATTTATCAGTCAGGCTTAAAACGAAAAATAGTTTCACTCATTTCAGTTACTCACTGGTTAATAAACTATGCTTAATTTGTAGATTTTTTTTTTTTTGCTTCCAAAATTTATTCCAGGAACATAGCCATATCTTGTCCTGCTGACTGATAAACACTTTATATATTAGATCACAAATAAAGAGAAGTCTGTTTAAGGGTCAAGATGTAGGTAATTTAATAACAAAACCCATCAACTCAAGGTTGCTGCTTTTGTGAGTAATTGATCCTTTCAGAAAACAAAGGCTTTCATTTCTAGAACTTTCATTACAGGTGTGATTATGATTTTTGTTTCATTTAAACATTATCATACACAGACACATTTCAAATGCAATAGCATTTAAAAAAAAAAGCAACGAAATTATCAAAACAAAAACAGAAAGAAGAGCCAGTAGCTGGGAAGAAGATCACAAATTTTTAGCACAAAATAATTAACTAAGAAGTCAGTTCTAATTATTAAGGAAGTACTTACAAGCTCAACGTTTTGCTACTTCAGTCCCATTCACTTTTAGCTTGTGACAAAACCTACACTTTTAATTTTGTGACTTACTCTATTTCATTATTTTATTTATTCAACAAACATTTATGGAGATGAGGCTCTTTGTATTATGCAGTATAAGCATCAAACGAAACATATTCTTACTTCATGAAATTGCAAAATGTAATTATATAAATTAGTATTTACAACATAGACTGGTCTATGACAAAGTAAGTAAAAATAGTGTCAATCCGTGAGACTTGAAACTGAACTGAAATTCCTTCAAGAGTCCATACGGATTAATTCATATTTTTATACAATAGATAAGAAAAATTTATTCTTGACAGCACAGGCAGCAGTCAGGTGCCCCAAGGTGGGTTATGGTCTGGTCAAATATTGCCAACATGTATTTAAAACTCTTGCTTTGTTACAGAAATGTAAACCCTGTTTTTTCTCATGAAACAATGCTTATACCATAGCTCTTCAAATTATACCTCAGTATGGTATAAGGAATGTGGTGTTCCCTGGAAGCTGCAGCAAATTCCTAAATTTTTTACCTGTAAAATGGGTGTACATAGAAGGCAGATCTTCTGTGACGCTCACACAGCAATAGCTTTCGGGCATTTCTCTAGGCCTCCATCCCAGGCCTTGGCAGGAGGCTTGGCAATACATTCACCTGGTCATGTGTTTTCGCACAATTTGCAAAAGTAATATATTGTAGTCACGATTAGCTGAAACTGAGGTCTGTTTCTACTTGGACTTCACCTCTGTCATTTTCCCTTCTATTGGGTGGTGTTGGGGCTGCCTGGACATGCTGTGTGATATGGTCAGGCTTTGTGTCCCTATTCAAACCTCATCTTGAATTGTAATCCCCACGTGTCAGGGAGAAAAGTGACTGGATTATGGGGACGGTTTTCCCATGTTGTTCTCGTGATAGTAAGTGAATTCTCATGAGATCTGATGGTTTTGTGTTTGGCAAGTTCCTCCTTTGCTCACACTTCTCTTTCCTGCTTCCTTGTGAAGAAGGTACTTGCTTCTCCTTCCACCATGATTGTAAGTTTCCTAAGGTCACCCCAGCCATGTGGAACTGTGAATCATTAAACCTCTCTCCTTTATAAATTACCCAGTCTCAGGCAGTTCTTTATAGCAGTGTGAGAATGGACTAATACACAGTATTTGCCTTTTCTTTAAGAGGATCACCCAAGTTGCATAAACTGCAGGCCCCACAAAACTTGCATCACCCCCTAAGTGTGAGAATAGTACCTATTTCACAGGTGTGCTGTAAGGATTAAAAGAGGTAACAGACACATGATGTGTATCAGGTGGATGCTAGCCACTATTACGACTCCAAATCTCCATCTATCTATTATTAAAAAGACCACAGAAATGAGCATTTTATATAACATGCTTAAAAATAATTATTCTCTTGGAAAGGGATTTTTCAACCCCAGGCAACAAGGCCACATCATGTTTTTCTTGGGCCCTAGGCCTTTTTGCCTTCATTGAGCCCTTTACTCCATTAAAAAAATAAAAATTACATTTTAAGATTGTATTAGTACAAAAACCAATATATTTATGTATATTAAAATTCTTACACCTAAAATTTTTTTCCTTCTGATTTGAAAAGAAATTAAAATATTTTTTGTGGGCCTCCAAAAATATTGTGGATCTTAGGCACTGTGCCTAATGGAAAAGACAGTGACAGGATTGTGCAATATGAAAGATGATAAATTTCCTAAACCATCAAGGACTCAAGAATAAGGGTAAACATCTTAAATGGGGTTGGTTTCAAGTACGTATAACAGAAAAATGTTATCCAAACAAGGTCTTAGGGATAACAGGAAGTGTTTAGTTTTAGGGTTCAAAATACATACATGAATGCAGCTGGCCTTTAGGACACTAGTAGCCACTATTTCTAGCTGCGAAATACATATTTTTGTTTTGGAAGTCTACTTTTCAATAAATGTACTTTCAGATGTTTTGTTGTCCATTTAATTACGTAATCAGTTATTTTAGAAAACGAGCTTCGTTTTGCCAATTTACAAATTGCTTTGGAATTGTATCCAAAGGTTTTTAAAAAAGATGTTGGCCTTGGTGATGGTGCATCACATAAATAACAGATGAAACAAACAAGCCGGTTTCCTACTCAAGGTGTGTCTGCAGAGTCCTGACTGCGTGCCAGGGGCTCTATCTGGCACATTTCTGAACTTTGCAAAATTAATTGTGCTGAACAGAACACCATCAAACGCGTCCGGCATTCAGCGTAAACATCTTCAGACCGTGATTCTGCGCCATCAAACGCTCTCCAGCTAATTTCATTTGGTGATTACGCTGGAAGAAAACCGAGGCCAAGTGAAACTGCGGAAATGGGAACAATGTACCGAGGAAAAATCTCACCCCATTATGGGATCCGTTTCTACTCCGCACAAATAAGCCCACCCCGCCTCGGAGGCAAGACTAGATGGCTCCAGGATATTCTAGGCGCGTCCGCGGGCCCTCTCCGGCAGGGGAGCCCCGCATCCGGCAGGAGGACCGTGACGCGAGTAGCGGCGCCTCGGCCCTGGGGGCGGTTTAGGTGATTCGTAAAGTCTCAACCACGGTCCCCCTCCCCACGCCCCAGACGCTAGTTTTCTTGTAAGCAGTGGTTACACAGGCGGCGAAAACACGGCCCCGGGCTCTCCTCTCCTCAAGGCAGTGTTTGCAGCGGCAGCGTTCAGGGAGCCTCAGTCCTCCCCGCAGGGCCGTCGCGCACTCGGCCTTTCCCGAGGATTTCCCGGGGCTCGGCCGCCTGCCTTTCCCCCGCGCTTCCGCGACCTTCCGAGAGCTGCCTCGCCGCCGGAGGCTCGGAGGAAGCCCCACCTTCAGCGCCCGGGGCCCGTCGCGCGGCCCCGTTCCTCCGACTCCCAGGGACGGCCCCGCGGACGCGCCCGCACGCGCGGCCGGGCATCTGCGGGGGCGCGCGCATTGGGGCGGGGCCGGAGGCGGGGGCGGGGCCGGGGCCGGGGTCGGGGCGGGGCCGGGCCCGCGGCGCCCCAAGCGGAGCGGCGTGCAGGCACCGCCCCCGCGCGCCGCAGTCGCGGCTGGAGCGACTCTGCCGTGGCGGTGGCCGTTACCGTTGCCACTGGGGCGGCGGCGGCGGCTCGCAGGGTTCGCAGAGCGCAGCGGGCCGCCCTTCGCCCGTGGCCGCCTCGAGCAGCCTCGCGCCGGCACTGGGGAGGCGAGACGGCGGCGGCGGCGGAGGCGGAGGCGGCGGCGGGTTGTGCCCGGCCCCCTCCTTGGCGGCTCCTGCCCCCGGGCGGCTGCGGGCTCTGGGCAGCCCCGGGGCGGCGGCCAAGGCTGCAAAGCCGGCGGCAGGGGATGGCAAGATAGCGGCGCCGAAGCGGCCGGTGAGTGCGGGGGGCGGGTGGGCGCGGCACGGGGCAGGGGAGCCGCAGAGCCCGGAGCGGGGTCCCCAGGGGCGGCCCAGGCGGGGTGGGGCAGCGCTCCCGGCACTGCGAAGCGTCCTAGGGGAGTGACCCCGGAAAGCGCCGCTCTGGGTAGCGCGATTCTCCGCACGCCCTTGGATCATCCTCGTGTTCCCGGGGGGCGCGAACTCTAGCGCCCAGAACTTATGCCCCACGCAGGGCAGTGAGCTCTGAGGCCAGAGGTTACCTGGGGACTGGGAGAGAACTTGAAACATTTTTTTCTTTGGAGAGGCGACCTGCCAGGTGATTTCGTGCGCCTGAGCTTCAGCTCCTCTTTACACCCATTCCTTGTCCTTTTTGTATCCGTAGTGCCTTTGACTTACCTGTATTTTTATGTGCTTATTTCCGAAGGTGTGCTGGTTAAACCCAAAGTTAAAGTGTTGAAGGTCAAAATTAGGTTTTGTGAAAGATGCCATTTCTGTTATGTTGTGTAAAAGCACGGAGCTGGATTCAGGAGTTCTGAGCGACACTAAACTGCACGTCACGTGTTCTGAATTTACATGATTAATCTGAATTAGCATAATTTTGCTCCCCACATTCCGCTATCAAAAATATATTAGGTCTTTCATTTGCAGTTGAGTATCTTTGTGTTCCTTTTGAACCTGTTTAATGCAGTCAGATATTGATATAACCTGTACTGTCATTGAATGACATTTATATGGAAATCAGTTATTTGCATTTTTTATGTGTCTTTAAAAGATACATTTTTTTAACAGAAGAGTTTCAGTTTAAAGTTTGCCTTCTGATTCGTGTTCAGTTTCAGATTAGTTTTTAATTTTAAAAAGTATTTGCTTGTAGTAAAATTAACGTGATATAGTAGTGTCGTTTAGGCAGGGGTTCAGAAATAGTACAGAAATTAAATTTAAAGCAAACCTTTCCTTTTAACAAGTGAAAAACCAAGTTGTTTTTTCAGCATGAATGCTGCTAGCCCTTCCCCTTACGTGATTATTTTGCCACAGATCTGAAATTGCATTTCACTATTACCAGAGGGTTTCTTGTCTAAGTCTGGCAGAGAAAAGGAAGCCTAAGTATAATGTGTTTTTAAAAACATGAGACAGTCCTTTTACTTGTTTCTTACATTAACTTTCTGTATTATAGTCGGGGGCAACTGTTCGTATGGAAACTTCATTAGAGAGTAGTTACAAGCCCAATTTAAATATATGATGTGTTCTTAAGGTGATCTGAGCACCTATTTCCTCTCCAAGAATTGAATTGAGACTTCTTTGCTTTGTAATAGGTGAGATCACTAGCAAGCCTCTAATTACTGTAGTGGATACGTATCTTCTGGTAATGAGAATCAGGGACTCTGCTGTTGTAGGAGCAAAACTTTTGTGATTTTTGAAAAATTTGCTTCTGAATGGTCATCCTTGACAAATATGTTGGTAGTTGCATGCATTATTCTTATGTTAAAATTTATTGTACTAATTTGTGCAGCGGGTAATCTGTTCACACTGGAGAAGATTCAGTAGATATAAAAAGATACAGAGTAGAAAGTATACCTTTCTTCCACCACGTTCCACAGCACCCAGTTCCCCTCTCCAGGAAACAAGATTACTGGCCCATTGTGTATGTCTTTCCAGACATAGCCTGTGCTCTTGTAAACATTTTGTATGTGTTCTTTTTGTTTGTCTTCGCAAAGATGACGACCCACTATATACTCTGCACCAGCTTCCCCCACCTCCTCTTCCCTCCCCAGAGCACTAAATCATGGAAGTCTCCTTTGGTATCTAAGAGAGCTGCCTCATTCTCTGACAGCTGCTGAGTACTCCATTAGGGATGGACCATAATTTATTTAACCTCTTTATTGTGATATATGTAGGTTGTTTCTAATAATTTGCTATGAAATTGTAAAGCATTAGTTTTTGAGGTTTTTAAGTGGATTTGGTTATTCCCAAAGGCCTAAAGGCAGTAGTCATTTGTTTCTTTATGTCACCTACCAGGAAATAAATGTGCCTTCTCCCCAGCATACACTGTTTGCTTCTATATAACTTCACAGTAATCCATAAGAGTTTTTGGCATCTTTGCTGTGAAGTGGGAGCCATGATGGTCAGTAACTAAAGTCATTCCCTGGGTAACCACTTGGCTCTTTGTTTCAACAAAAGAAAGGAAGGAATAGATACAAATTTTAAAGAATAATTTATCAGAAAAATTCTTAAGTGTTTAAATATTTTTGAATATGGAGAAGTGGCTTGTGCCTTTGATTAAATTGAAGATGAGGGCAGTTATGTTTCATAAAATTTGGTTGTCATTAGGCACTCAAATCCTGCCTGCTGTAGATTATCACCACTACATTTTAATGTTAATATAACATGGTTAAAAATTTTACAGTTCATGAGAGGGTTAATAACTTTTAAGGGGAAGGATGCTTTTAAAAAATATTTAGCTCTTGCTTTTCTTTAAAATGAAAAATTGGGGTCTCTTGTCAGCATGCTTTTGAAAAAGGATAAATTGTAGAAGTAATGCTAATACTAGAAATTGAGCCTAATACATGACAAAGTTTGAACATTAGCCAATGTTGAGCTTTAGTATTTTCATTATGCTTATTTTTGAGGGCTATTTTTTAGGACCAGTGTAAGCTATGATAATCTTTTAAAACATACATGACATATATGTATAATATCTATTGTGTGTGTGTGTGTGTGTGTGTGTGTGTGTGTGTGTATAAAATGGTCCAAACTCTTCTTTAAGGCATTCCCTTGCCTTTTATTTGGTACCTGTTGTTGTGATACAAAACTGCTAACGTCATCTGTATTTGCTCTTCTTAAATAGGCATTTATTGGGCGTCTGTTAATATTCCAGACAGCTTTCTAGGGACTAAATTATGGCATTGCACAAGACAGACCCAGCTATAAAGTCACATCTCAGCAAAGGAGGTGGATAAAAAGCAAAGATGCAGTAAGTGATGGTGACTCGATAGTGATAAGTGCTGCAAAAGAAATAAAGCAGGGCTGCATGGTAGAATGTGACGGGATGTGGGCTGCTGTTTTACATCAAGTGGCCTGAAAAGCCTCTCTGGGTGGAGGGGTCTGAGCTGAGAGTTGAATGATAGGGAAGAAGCCTTGTGATTTTGGAGCTCTGAAAGAAGAGTGGCTCAGGCAGAGGGAAGGGCAAGTACAGAAGTCCTGGAGCAGGACTGAGCCTTGCATACCCGAGGGACAGAGGACGACCTCTGTGGCTGCAGTTGGTGAAAGGAAAGGAGGGATGACAGCCAGCAGAGGAGTGGGCTGGAATTGGTTGCCCATATGTGTTGCATATGTCAAGAAATGTGTACAGAAGGTGGAAAGATGTGAGTGGTGGAGTTCCTCTATAGGCTGGAAGCTCCAGGGGGGTAGCAACACATCTGCTTGTTACCCATTGCATCTGCAGCACCAGGAACCACTGTCATCACAGAGTGGGCTGTGAATAGTTATTAAGTAAATAAATAGAGAATTTATGAAATAATCTTACCTGCTTTTGGTCAAAAACTTAGATTTGGGAGTCTTAGTTTTCCAGCCTGGCTATGGCCTTTGACATTAGTCGGTCAGTTACTGTTATCACTTTTCTTTCCAATTGTCACTTTAGTCAAATTGTTGTTTTAAGTCAGTTACGCACTTGACTGCTCTTCCATGAAATTCAAGTGTAAAACCTTAAAAACAAACTCTTTTCAGTAAATTATAGTGATTTATGAGAGATTTTCAGAAAGATGAGCATTTTTATTCTGCAGAATAGCCATTTGTACAAGTGTAGGATTTCAAAGATGCCTTTTGTTTGTGTGTACTGAATGTTTTAATTCTTTGGGCCAGATGACAGACTAATGAGTAGATAAAATATATGTAGGTACTTTATTCTTACAGGAGGAGTATGTGCCTGCCCTATAGGGAATATCAAGAATTTGTGGCATTTCCTTTTCCCAACTTCTAATCTGTCATTCTAAATATTAATGAAAGCTTGGGAAGTGAGTTTCTTGCCAAGCAATTGTTATAGATATCTAATAAGAGTCTATGTCTTTCTCCTGATGTGACTTTTGGGCTCTTGTTCCATGTTAGAAGTGTTGTAGTCTTCCAGAATGATGAGTTTTAACTTTCTTATTTCCTATCATAATCGATTAATGCCTTAGCATAATAAGTTGTTCCTACTTATGACAATTTTATCTTCCAACTGTTTCTCTTAAGTTCTGTGAAAATTATATATAAAGGAGGGTTCTTTAGGTCCTCAGTCAGTAAAGAAGCCTGTATCCTTTTGTCCTGATACAGCTAAAGCTCTTCAGGAAAAGAATAGGGTAAATTTAGAGGCTTAGATGCCTGAGTTAAAGAGCTTTTACCAATTCCTTTACCTTTCTTTTTGTGAAATGTAGGAATTGCAAATTTGTCTTACATTGTTTAAAATGACAACACATGCATTCTTGTAGGAAGTTGCTGCTGATACTGCTTAGATGAGCAAAACTTGTGTTTGGGAGATACTGTTTTATGGTTTCATGTTGGAAATTGAGGAAAAACTTCTGTTAGGTGGATTTTTTTCTATACGTTTGCACAGAGGTGACAATCTTGGCTTCCACTCATTCTTCTGGTTTATAAGGCATATACAGAGAAAAAATTGGGATTGTTATATATGCCTAGAGTGGGGAATGTATCTGTATTACTAAGTGGCAGTATCCTTAGAGGCCACAAGGCGGTGATATCACTACCTAAAGTCATTTGTGTGGCGCTCTCCTAGAGAGTGCCTTGGAATATTGAGACCTCTTGCAATGCCGCCTTCTAATTTCTCCCCAAAGTGGGCTTCTCCAAGGACACCCTGAATCCGAGGACTGTTGAATTGTGGTAGTAGGAACATCTGGTGGAAAATAATAAGAGGTGACAGAAATGCTAATTGGGCAGTGAGATGTAGACTTTAGACAGAATCGTTGTACCTGTTGAGTTGGGGTAAGGTAAGTGGGAGAGATGTGAGGATCGCCACCAGCACTTTAGGTTGCAGCCCCTGAGGACACCCAAGTGCCACAGTAAGCACTAGGGTGCCTGCTGCATGGGAACAGAATGCCAGCTGCTTCCATGCAACAGGTTTGGAGACCCACAGTCATGCCATGCTTCATGCCTTAGCGTTTATAGTGCAATACAAATGTGAGGGAGATAAGACCATTGCAGAAACCTCTCCATAGAAACAGTTGAAGTTAGGAGCATACATTTTCTTCTAACTGGAACTTCATCCTGCATTTATTCCTTGAAGTTGCCTGGATCACCACAATTTTAATGTAAATGTAAAATTGTTCTTTTGGGAGAATGTGGGTCTGATTTTGTGAAAAAAAACTATATAGAGCTTAAAATGCAAAGCTCTTGTGAATAATAGAAAATTAAGCACTCAAACAAAAATCAAGTAAAGTAGATAATTTGATTGAAAGCTAGAAGGGCCTTCAGATTCATCTGGTCAGCTTCTTAAGATAAAGAAGCTTAGACCCAGAGGTGGTGGTATAATTTGCCTAAGAATCCAGGAGTCCTGACTGGCAGTGTAACCATGATTTTGTCTGTTGTCCCTAGCATTAGAACAGTGCCTGGTCTATAGTAGACATTCACGTATTTGTTGAATAAGTGATTATCTAAAGGAATTTTAAGAACTGCAGATTGCCATGTTAGCTATAAGACAGTACTTACACAATCTGAAAGAATATACAATTTTATGAGTTTCTTGTTAGAAAAATAGAGCATGTTGTTATTAAAACTCAAACTCTTAAGCCAGATAGGCAAACGAAAGTGCAGTGTTTTACGTCTTAGCTTGGTACCTTTCAAAGTCCATTTTCATTAGATTTTCTAAAGTCATTCTGTTCAGTTCAGCCTATTGGTATCTGGTATCGTTAAGTTTTGTATTTTGTATTTGAAACATACACTTTAAAATCTGGCATTTATTGTTTGAATTCTTTTCTTTTCAGATGTGCTTTATCAATAGCTCAGCTATTTTACAAACTTATGGCCATGTGGGGATATGGTTGTTTAAAAACAAATCTAGTCAACTGGAGGATTTTGGAAATTGTCACTTTCAAATGCTGTTGGTGGGTGTTACAACGTTACAGGAGGGCAATTTTGTATTACTCATCAGAAGCCTCAAAAATGTGCCCTGTCCCTTAGTCAGGCGTGTTCACCACTAGGAATCTAAACTAGGGAGAAACAATAAAGCCTGTGTACAGAGATCAGTCTTTAGCAGTGGTTCTAGTGCATGTAGTGCATGTGTGCACCATAACCCTGTCAATACCTTTCTTCTCCTTGCAGTGATTCTTAAGAAGTCTACTTACTGTGGTGTACCAACATCTGGGGGGAGGTCCTCTGAAGTTTGGAAAAAACTCACCTCCAGAATCTAGTGAGCACCACAAAAATATACATTAAAAAAAAATCCCCTTCTCATTTGCAAAAATGATTTTTGTAAATTTGTTTATAATAGTTACAAACTAGAAACACCTTAAATGCTCCATAATAGGGAGACTGATTAAATGAATTGTGGTATATACATGTAATAGAATACCCTTTCTTTAACAGTGATGTAGGGGAATATTTATAGATGTGGAAAGATACTCAATTTTTGTAAACTGAAAAAACAGATTGTAAAACAATATGGGTACATTGATCTTTGTTTTTGTTTATGGA
Organism: Cebus imitator; assembly: GCF_001604975.1. Taxonomy (NCBI): domain Eukaryota; kingdom Metazoa; phylum Chordata; class Mammalia; order Primates; family Cebidae; genus Cebus; species Cebus imitator. The sequence goes on along the minus strand of NW_016107659.1, from coordinate 594,851 downwards.
GAGAGAGAGAGAGGGAGGGAGGGAGGGAGGGAGAGAGGGAGGGAGGGAGGGAGGGAAAGGTTTTGTGTGTGTGTGTGTGTGTGTGTGTGTGTGTGTCTCCAATTTTCTATATGTTATGTAGGAAAATGCCAGGAAGACTACAGGCCGAATGTTAGGTGGTACTGTCTTTTGTGTGTTGAAATTACAGTTGACTGTCATTCTTTTTACTTTCCTGAATTTCCCACACATAAAGCATGCCATGTGGTAAAGGGTCTTGGATCAAATCCCATTTCCCATTTACTGGTTGTGTGAACTTGGACAAGTTTTGTATTTCCTTGTCTGTAAAAAGGGGATAATAATATCCAGCTTACGGTGCCCACATATAGTATTTGATGATTGTTACCTTGACCTTACTGATCTGATATGGTGATTAAAGCCAAGTATTATATTCTTAATAATACAGAATTTCTAAGCAGAATAATTGTGTTATGTAAGTTTCATCAAACTGTCATGGAAAGCATTTCAGGGCATTTTGACAAACTATTTTGTTGCTTCTGGTCACTGGGAAATATTTTGTCAAGTTTTATTTTCTTTAAAACTGAAATGTTTTTCATTGCCAATACATTTCATTTTGCATTGAAGGCATTTTTTTCTTCTTTTATTGTCTTGAATAGTCCTGTATAAATTTTTGAAGGTCAGTGTATGATCTTCCTTTCCTTTTATAGAGGTATTAGAGTGATGTGTGATTTATTTAAGTCACTGCTGAGTGCCTTTTCTTTGACAGGCTGTAGGTAGGCATCAGATTTGCAGCAGTGTCCTGGACAGACATGTCCCTGCCCCGTGAATGACATATGGAAGTGACTAGTGTGGTTTCACTCAATAAATAGACGGTTACTGCAGTTAGGTATCAAGTAGCCCTCATTTCCTCTCCACCGATTTTAAAAGGAATTTTGTTGTGATGTTACATTTCACCGAACACAAACATTCCTCCTGCTTATTCAACGAACTACTGTATATGAGGAACATACTAGGTTATTTCACTTTGCTGACATCCATGAGTGATTTAGTGATGACTTACATTACACAAATGTGAGAATATCCTAGGTTAATAGGCTTAAAGTTGCTACTATATATCTTCTGTGAGGGATAATCTTTTATTACCTTCAGTATGACCTCCTGCCTTTTTGAGATTATCTTTTGTAAAATTTTTGAGAATGAGCTCCTGCTAACAAATCTAGGATGCATGGAATTTGTGGCTATCCCACTTGAGAAATTCCAGCACATGATCTTACTGGGAGACAGTAGCAATAAAGTATTTACAGTCATGTACCATATACTGATGTTTAGGTCAGTGACAAGCCATATATATGATGATGGTCTCATAAGATTATAAGACCATATTTTTACTGTACCTTTTTAATGTTTAAATACTTCCGTTCTGTTACAGTTGCCTTAGCATTCAGTACAGTTACATGCTGTACAGATTTATAGCCTTAGGAGCAATATATTATACCGTATAGCCTAGGTGTCTAGTAGAATATACCATGTAGGTCTGTGTAAATACACTCTATGATGTTTGCACAACAACAGAATTGCCTAATACATCTCTCAGAACTGTATCCCCATCGTTAAGCACACAAGACTATAGTTAAAAATAATGTTTCCATTTGACAGTGTGTAAAAAACTGCGTTAGTTTTGTAATTAGTTTTATGTAGGGAGAATTTTTTTTTAAATTAGCAACTGTTGTAAATATTTTAATAACAAGTGGACCCTCAGTAGTCGTGAAAGATATGTCTTGGAACCTTCATGACAAATACTGACCTTGTATTTTATTTTCCTCATACAGCCAAATAAAAGAAAGAAAATTTCTTGAGATGTGTTTTCATGTTCCTATGTAGAATTCGTGGTAGGATAATTCATATCCTACTTTACTTCTTTTTTTGCTTGAATAAAAAAGAAGTAAAGTAGTATTTTGCGAAGGTGTAGGTTAAAGGAAGAACAAATTCAGGAGGGTAATGAATTAAGACTCAGTTTTGGACATAGTAAGTTCAAGATACCTGTGAGACTTGCAGGTGACAAGTTGTACATATAGATACGTATTACTTCTATCTGTCTCACATTGTTCTACCCTATACCATTGCTTTACATGGACTTTATTCCCGTTGCCCCTACTGGAACTGGCAGTTAGCTTTCTTTCTGGAGGAGGGGGACCTACTTTTCACAAAGAACACTGTGTGAGTTGCACTGAGTATGTAATGGTGACTGGAGAGCAACCAAGCTGTGTTGACATGTAGACATTGGGCTGCTGGCTAGACCTAGGACTTTGCCAACTCACCCTTTCGTGAAGGCCAGCTTCAATAAAATTACAGATGACTGTTTTGAAACTTCTTCAGCTCACAGATAGTCAAAACTGTGAGTGCTGTACTCAATGCATTCCACAGGCTGTACTGCTGGGAGCAAAAACTCAAATGCTTACAAGGACAGTGGACGTTATGTAAATTGTGCAAGTTGGCCTGGCCTGCCTTTTGTCTTTATGCTTTTGATAGACAATCAGGAGTATGTCACTTTCTTTTTAATTCTACTGCAAGAGAGACAACAGTGACAATCTAAATGGTAAATGGCAACTGAAACTTGTCTCAGTTTTGAGGACCAATAAGGAAGGTGAGAACTATGAAAAACTCTAGAACACATGTTCTTAGGAAGGAGCCACTGCTCTTACCTGGCATTGATTGGTGTCCTGTGGGATGTGGAATGAGTATTTCAAGAGCTTCTTAGTTTTGATTTTTAAACACTCTATTTTTAAACACTCTGTTTTGCAATGTTGACAAATAATTCAAGGATTTTATAATTTTGTTTGTTTTAAGAATTTGGTTCAAACAAAACACATCTGAAGGCAAAGCCTGCCAATTTTAAACAATGGTATGTAACATTTCTTTGCCCATCTTTTCCTTCACTCTTTTCATTTAGTTCAGGTCATACTGGATATTCAGTTTTATTCCCCATCTTTTCATGTAATGGTATGTGATATGTTTCTTCATGTTGCTAAAAGTTCTTTAGTATATATTGATAACTGTGTAACATTTTATTCTCTGGATGAACCATCACTTGAGCATTTACATTGTTTTAAACTTTTCCAGTTCATAATTAAAGCTACAGTAAATATATTTAAGCATAAAGCTGGATTTTCCCCCGTCTCCAATAAATTTTGCATTCTTCTCTTCAAATTCGTTTATTGAGTCAAAACAACTAAATACCTTTAAGACTTTTGATATAGTTTATTTTATTTTCTCCACATAATTATTTGAGTACTAGGAAATAAAATATTTGTTCATTTTATTAGCTGTTTTTATTTTGTGATTTATCCGTCATTTGATTTTTACATTGGATTGTTATTTTTTAAAATATAAGTAGCTTTTTAAAAATTATAAAAGTAAGAATGCTCATTTTGTAAAAATTAAGAAAGCTCAGGGAATATAAATAAAAATACAAAAAAATTTCAGTTGCATCATTCAGGGACAACCCCAAGCAACATTGTTACATATCATTCTAGATTAATTTCTGTGCATACACACACAGACACACACACACACACACACACACACACACGTATGTACGTATTTATGCCTGCATCTCCAAATATGTTAAACCATGTTTGGAATGGTACGTACATACTGTTTTATAACATGACTTAAATTTTTTGACTTACATTGATAATCTTCCATGGTGCATAACTATGCACTACATTCAGTTTATTTAACAACTATTTACTGCATGCTGTTTGTGTGCCTGACAATTTTTCTAGTTGCTGGGCGCTATAGCACTGAAGAGGAGTGCTGAATAGGAACTTGCTTTCTGTCTCTTCCTCCCCACCGAGACGCTGAACTCTCAGGTCGATATTCAGTATTGGATATTCAGTACTGGATACTCAGTAACAGCTGGATATTCAGTACTGGATACTCATGGAGCACAGCATCTAGATGGGGAGGGAGGGACAATAAGCCAGGAATGATGTATGCATATGTCTTTAGATATTGATGAGTATGCTGTCTGATGAGTATGCTGAAGAGTATAAAATACGATACCGCAATGAAGAGTGAGCAGTGTGTGTTTGTGGTGCAGCATTTGTAGGAGGGAAGCAGGCAGGGAATTGTCCTCTTTTCTAGGTGATGGGGAAAGGCTTTCCTGAGGAAGCGAGTGTTAACTCGACTTGAATGATGAGAAGAGTCAGGGGAAGGTGATTCCCCATGATAGGAGTAACAAGTCCCAGGGGCCTCGGTGGACTGAGTAGGTGCATGTGAGGAATGGAAGGAGACCCTAGAGACTGGAAGCCAGTGACCAAAGGAGAGAAGCTTGTGTGAAGAGTGTGGAAGGGGATGCAGGGCAAAGAGTGGGTGTGCTTATGAAGAGAATCCACCAGACAGTATTAAACTGGGGAGTGACATGATCTGATAGCTATTTTTGAAAGGTTTTGCTTTATGCAGAGTGGATTGGTGGGGAGCAAGACTGGAAACAAGAGGACCACTTCAGAGGCTCTCATAGCAGTTCAGGCAAAGAGGCTGGTACGCTTAATTTGGAGGTAGTGTTGAGGATGATGGGTGTGCTTTCCTTCAGCATGCATTTGAAGGTGTAGCAGCTAATAGTACATAAGGGGTGGGTAGAGGCTGATGGGGAAGGAAAGGAATGAATGCTAGGGTTTTTTGCTTGAATAAATTAGCCATATTTGAGAGGGTGTAGGTTAGGGGAAGAACAAAGAACCAAGAATCAGTTTTTGGACATAGTAAGTTCAAGATACCTATGAGACTTGCAGGTGACAAGTTGTACATATATCTGAAGAAAAGTCAGGTAGAAAGTGGCATATACATCTGTGAGGAAGTAAGGGTAAGATACATTTTAAAATTACATATAGATTTTAACATGATTGAGAAATTATTAAGAGTACAGATAGAGAGAAGTGGGCTGGAATGCATGCAGAGATGTCATCTTCTTTAATCAATCCCAAATTGATGGACATTCAGGTTATTTCATTTAAATTATAAGTGCATTTAGTGTACACACCTTTGAAATTTCGTCTGATATCTCCTGAGGAAAATTTCCTACAAGTGAATTATGAGTTGCATGTGAAGTGCTTGACACAGAGCCTACCACATAGTGAGCTCGTGATAAATATTTGCAGCCTTGGTTTATCTTCATCATTCCTATTGTTACTGAGTGAAAGGCTTTTGATTAGAAAGACAACATAATGGCTCACAATTTAGAGTCACAATCGCAAGTCTAGGTTCAAATTCTGGCTTTGCTTCTTATGAGCCACAATAATTTGGGTAAGTCACTTAATCTGTTTCCTTGTGTGTACCATGTGAAAGATACCAAACCTCTTTGGAGGGTCGTGAGAGTGCAGGTTAAGTGCTCGGGCCTCCCTGGAGCAAGCGGCCCTGTGACCTTACACAACTACAGGTTGGGTTGCAATTTCTCCACGTTGTCCAGGGTAGTTCTAGTATCATTCTTATAAACGTTTTCCAATCAGTAGAAATATGGTTTCATGTCATTTTCGTGTTTATTGCTCATTTATATTTCTTAGTGTGTGAGTTGCATATTTTTATTTCTATTGAAGGTATTCATCTTGCTTTAGCATCTTTTTTTAGCCCTTTGTGTATCCTAAGTATAACGATACTTGTCGTATTTGTTGTACATATTTTTTTTCCAGGGGAAAAAAAAATCTTCATTGGGCTCAGTTTGGTGAGAAAGATGGTTTTATAAATCATTGCTATATAATATTATATGTAGTAACATAAGCATATGCATGATGCCCTGAGAACAGTGGGGAAGGTTGGATCTGGAACAACACACACTGAAATTTGAAGGATGAGTTGATATGTGTTAAAGGCACAAGGAAGAGTGGAGTGGGAAGGACATTCTGGGTAGATAATCTGTCTGTGCGGGAAGAGTGAGGCACCACAGAGCCTGACATGTTTACACATTTAGTAGGCCAGGGAGAGCCTTGGAGGATTCTAGGCATGCAAGACTGACATTCATGCTATGGGAGGATCAGAAGTCCTGAGACCAGTTAGTAGCATTGCATTTGTCCAGGCTGAGGGAAAGAGCCCCCAACCAGGCCTGACTCTGGAGATTTGTCCTTATTTGCCTAGTAAATTTGAGGCAGTGACGCAGGTGGAAGTCATAACTAGAAGCATCCCTTGTGCTGCCTCTACCACCTTCTACCATGTCCTTTTTATAAAGCTTCTGATTAAACTTATTATAGTAAAAAATGGTGTGTTATTTAAAGCTCTGAAACACAGTTTTATTGATGCCTTACCCTAAAGTTGCTAAAAGTTGCTGTACTTTTATGAAATAGAAAGTAGCTGGCCACCTCTGGTGAGATGGGATGAGAATATTTAGAGTAAGATTTATATTGAAGCAAGAACTTATGACTTGGGCAGTAATAAAACCAACAATTATAATTTATGTTTCATATTAATGTTAAATTTATATTTATATTAGATTATCTACTTATTTTTCAAACTAAAATGAATCCTTCAATTTTAATACCACAGGAGGACAGGATTTTAGATACTTTATGTCTGATAAAGTGAGGAGATGAAAGAGTCATCCTTCTTAGTATTTTTATGGCCATCTTACAATATTGGCCTTGCTTGTTAACCATTTTTTTTTTTGTGGTTTTCCCATGTGTTGCTGCTAAATCATATCTTCTCCCATCTGTGTGTGTTTATTTTCTGTGTTATTGTTATCAACATTATCATTTCATTTTGGACCCTGACATCCATGAAAAGTTTATTTTATTGGATTTATTTATTAGAATCTTTTTATTACAACCTGTATATTTGCTATTTTGCCCACTTTTTCCATCCACAGATAAGGTGAACGTGATTCCTATATCTTCATTCAACTCATTATTGAAAATATCAAGAAAAACAGAACTCTTTGATAATTCTCTATATCACTTTTGTCCAGGTTGACATCATCCCACCAATTAACACTCTGAGTAAGGCTGATCGTGTGGTAAAAGCAGTCTCTTCACTCTGTTTACACAGCTTGAATTTCTTTACCTTGTTAATGCACATCTTTCATGTATTAGAAAAGATTTTGTTCAAGCAGAAATAGATTTTGTTGTTTCTGATTCTTGCTTTTTTCCCAGTCTAGCAGCTTATCCAGTCGAGGCTAAGGATGGGTTGACATGCATGGGTCTGATATCTCCTGGGATTCCTTTCTTAATACCATTGATCATCTTATCCAGGATCAGTTATCAAGCTCACAGGCCTCTGGTCTGTAGAATTTTATTTCTTAACAAGAATGCCCTTTTCTGAAATAGCTTTGGCAAATATCAGTTATGTTAGGTGCTGTTAGGTTTTTCATTCTCTGTTCCATTCTTAGGCTTCACCTGCTTGGAAGATGTTGTAGACCATGGTCTGAAGCCAGAGCTAAATTTTATTTGTTGTTGTTTTGGGAAGCATAATCTAAGATGATGCTTAGGATTTTGATATCTGGGATTAAATAATGTCATAAAGAAAAAAGTTTTGAATTATTTTGTAGTGGAGCGCTTCAGATTCTGACCCTGAAGACTGTTAAGAAAACATTCAGGCACATTTTGATCAACATCTGTGCATAGAAATCTAGGTTTTAAAACAGTTTATATTTTAAGATTATTTCAGCAGCAAGACAAGAATTTTTTAATGCCAATACATTTTGTGAAAGGTTAACTGGTGCCCTAAGAACTATATTTGGCCTGCAAATGTATTTTCTTTGGCCCACATAGTGTTTCTTTAAAAAATTGAAATTAATTGCCAGCATTTAAAAATAAATGTTGTATGGAGATTTTGTAATAATATCCATATTATTTGTAACAATGGAGATTTTGTAATAATAATTATTTAAAAAAACAAAAAAACAAAAACCAACAACCTAGATTTCCTGCCCTTTTGGAAAAACTGGAAGATCTGTGGCTATACTGGCTGCTCGTCCTATGTGGTATAATACAGACACAAGGAACTGGTGAGGGGCTGCCTGCCAGCGTGTATCATGTGACTGGCTCCAGTCATTTCTTCTGGCTGGCTCTTGGAGTATGTTTGAGTTTGCACCTGCTGAGTTGAGAGCTTAACCAATTAAAAGTGTACTTAGAGTTGGAAGGAGAACAGTAAGATGGCAGTTATTTTCCATTTGTTCTGTGAACATAAACTGTCTGATCTTTGTCGTAATGTGATTAGTGGAAGTGCTTGGTATAGCAGGTGGTTTTTCCCCTAGCAACAGTATTCACCAGACAGGATTGGGGGACAGCCGAATTTCTAATCACATTGTACATCTACCAGTTTGTTCCTGCAGGTGACAAACAAGGTGTCCTGAAAACAAAACAACTGTAAGTTTCTTATGATACTTAAAGTAGGGAAAGCAGGTACTGGATCTTAATTGTGTAATTTGAGAGCTAAGACCTGAGATGTTAGGTGATTTATCTGTGAGCCCCTACCTGTCACTTATTCAGTTGTGGAATAGGGACTGGAGTCCAGGGCTCCTGACTCCAGCTTAGTTGCTAATTTTACAGTTTAGTGTAATAGCCTGGAATTGAGATTTGCAGAGTTGGCTGCAGTCCCCACACTGCTCCTTACTTGCTTTGTGACCTCTCGGTGCCTCTGTTTTTTTTTTTTTATTATGAAAAGAGGGAAATAATAATAATGACCTTATAGAATTGACAGAAAATGAAATCAAATTTTGCATTTGAAGAACTTAGAAAAGTGGCTGCTCCTTAATAAACAGTATATAAATAATGCATAATATCTGAAATACATGTATAAATTATATTTTGCATGGTAGAGTTAGGTAAAACCAGCATGTTACCTAGATAGAATTATTGTGTAATTAGTATTTTTCCCCCTTCTAGAATTTAGAAAGGCCTTTAGAGATAGTTTTGCTCTATGTATTACCCTCCCCCAGCACCCCCCAAAAAAGCAAAAAAAAACCACTTCAATTTGAGCCAGTATTATCTTTTCATTAATAAATTTGTATAGCAAACAGGTTCATTCAAAAGCATGTTTGTCAGCTTACTCTTCAGAATGTAAAGAAACAACTGAGTGGCATGAAAATATTTTAAGTGCTCACCGAGGACTCTATTTGAATGGATTTGCTTCAGTCACCAAATAAATCTTGAATGTGTAGTGGATATAAAGCATTTCTAGATGCATGGATTTTACAAAGAAGGAAGAGTAAAGGTTACTCAGAAGTAACCTTTACTTCTTTTCTTTGTAAGGAAGGAAGAGTCAGGGTTACTTAGAAGACACTGGTGCCATGGGCTCTGCTCTTAGCTTATAGTGGAAAAGAGGGTGTAAAAGGAAGGGAGAGAATGATCTCTATAATACTTGGTATGATAAGATCAGTGCCCAAAGTGGAAATTGATGTACAGTGGAAACATAAACAGAGCACCATGTCTAGTTGGACATAGTGGTCAGCATGAGAGCCAAGAGGAAGAGATGCCCCTAGGAAAGGAATCGAGGAAGTGGAAGAAGATTGTGGAATAGATTGGTGAATTTGAGTGTGGATGGATGTCTGAGCTGTTGGTGGGCCAGCCTCCTGATATTTGGCCTGGACTTTCAGAGAATGATTGGGTTAGTGATATAGATACTGTTTAAAGCCTTGCAACTCACTGTGGAAGATGGATTGTGTGAGGGCCTCACTGGAGGATTGTAAGTTAGGTTTGCCAGAGGGTGAGGAGGGTCTGAGCCTCTAGAGCTGTGGAAATGGACTTAGGGGAGAAGATGGGGAAAGAGTCAAGGCATGTTTTAGGTAAAAGTGGCAAGTCAGGTGGGAGGTGTGAGGAAGAAGGAAGAGTCAGGGTTACTCAGAAGACACTGGTGCCATGGGCTAAAACAGCACAAGAGAGCAGGTTTGGAGGGGGAAGTGAGTTTAATTCAGTACATCTGGAGTGTTTGAGGAATCTGAAATATCCATGTGGATATGAAGGATCAGAGTATTTTGTCATTCCCAAAGGAACTTTACTTGAGTGGATTTGTGTAAGTAAGCAAGAAATTGTCTACCGAATAGCCTGTAACTGGGAAGAAGCCAATCCTGGGAACACGGATTTGGAAGTAATTAGCATATGAGTGATGTTATCGCCACAAGCACAGATAATATTGTTCAGCCAGGAAGTGAAGGCTGGAAGGAGCAGTGGGCTAAGGAGTCCCATCAAGGAAGCTGAGTAGGAATAGAATCTTAATGGCATCTCAAGTAAGTGAAGGAAGGAATGGATTACCTAATAAATGATTTGGGAATAAGTGGTAGCCATTTAGTGGGAAACAGAAAAGGTGGGTCCTTGACTCAGCTGTTCACTGAAATTAATTTTATATGGCATAAAGCTTAAAATGTGAAACGCTTTAAATGTATTTGAAGGTAACATTGGGAGAATTTGTATTGTCCTGGCGTGAGAGAAACCTTTATGGTTGGAAACCACAAAGGACAAAATAGAGAAATCTGATCTAGTAAGGGTCAAACAAAAGACTCACTGGAAAGTAAAGCAATTGGGAAATCTATTTTCTATGTATATAACAGAGTTAATATGCATATTAAGATCTTTTTTTCTCAGCAATCATTAAGGAAATGATTAATGCCCAAATAGAAAAGGGGCAAAAGATAGAATAAACAGCTTATAAATAAAGCATTGCAAATTACCATTAAACATATAAAAGGATATTTTAATTACACAATAAAAGAAATGCTATTTATGGCCCAACAGAATATATATATATATATATATATATATATATATATATATATATATATATATATATAAATATATTTTAAGACAATCCTTGGTATTAGTGAGAAGTACTGGGAAATGGAGATGTTCCTGTTTCTTTTTAGAGATAAGTTTTCATGATGGTTTTTTGCACGTTAAAGATTTCTTGGAGGAATGTTCTTCAGGTTGTTTAATAGAGTGCTTCATCATTTAAATGGAAGAAACAAGTTAATTCGTTTGATAGAGATTTATATTTATTGAAGACTGTTACATACCAGTCACTCTTGGAGTTTAGTTGAGGTAGGATATGAGTAGTCAGATACTACTCTGAAGTCTGATAGAGTGAGTCCTGAAAGATGGAAGAATTAGAAGTATGGGAGACAATGCCTCTACTAATGGGCATGGCTGTGTTCTAGAAATATTTACAAATTCAAGAAGTGGGTAAGATTGGCCTATGGAATATGAATTGTGCAACCCCCATAGCAAAAATATAATCATCCCTCTGTCTCTATGGGGACAGGTTCCAAGACCTGCACAGATGCCAAAATCTTTGGCTGCCCGAGTCCCTAATGTAAAATGGTGTGGTGTTTGTATATAACGTGTGCTTATCCTCTCATATGCTTTAAATCATCTCTAGATGACTTTAAATCATCCCTAATGCACTGTTAATCCTATATAAGCAGTTGTTACACGGTACTGTTTTTATACTGTTTTTTTATTGTTGTACTCTTATCTCTTATTGGTTTTGTTTCCCGAATATTTTCAATCCAAAGTTGGTTAAATCTGTGGTTATGGAACCCTCAGATATGGAGCGCCTGTGGTAGTATTTTTATTTCATTCTTAAAAAGCCTTAATTACTGATGAGATGTGTGAACCTATTTAGTACTACATAGCTTCTCAAATCTTGAAAACAGATATGACACGAGCACCGTCATTTCCATTTCTACATTGATTTGTTTGGGTAGTACTTGTGTTTTATCCCAGCAATTACTAGTCCGTCTGTCCCTTCACCAAAGATAAAGATACAATGTCACAGAAAAAAATGTAGCGTGACCAAATATTGAAACTGTGGACTACCTTGAACTAAAGGTTTTCAGAATGTTGGACAGATACCGTGTTGTTTCCTTCAAAAACTTAAGATATTCTGTGATAGCTCTGTCAGTTTGTGTTGGTGTCCAGGGTGCTTCAGTACAGTTTGGGAGCCAGAGCTCTAACTTACATTCCTAGTGTTGGCAGTACCTGGGTTAGCATGCAGCCTAACAATGAAAGCATACTGTGTGGGCATATAATCATTTGTGCCTTGGTATTCATTTGGCCAGCTAGCTTAGAGTTTTTGGTGTCTGCTTTGTGCCAGGCACTGCTTGGACACTGAGGGTTACAGTGAACTCAAGGATGTTTTTGCTTTCAATGATCTGACAGTCTCTGGGGAGAATTATGAGATTGGGAAGTGAAGCAGTAGAGCAGAAGTCAGCAAACTCTTTCTGTAAAGGGGCAGGCAGTAAATATTTTAGGCTTTGTGGATGATTCCATCTCTATCCCAGCCACTCAGCTCTAACATTGTCATGGGAAAGTAGCCATTGGTTGTACTTAAACTAATGGGCATGGCTGTGTTCTAGAAAGATTTATAAATTCAAGAAGCGGGTAAGATTGGCCTATGGAATATGAATTGTGCAACCCCCATAGCAAAAATGTAATTAAAGTGTTATGGAAGCAGCAGAAGGTGGCATCTAACTGTCTGGGAACTCTCAGAGGTGATGACAAACACGCTTCCTGCTAGGAGCGCCACCGCTGACTTGAGGAGGGTGCAGATGAAATTAGCCAGAAGGGAAAGCGTGTGCTGGTCTAAGGAGTCATGAAGGGTCCAGCAGCTGTTGGAATGGCCCATTTTAGCATGGCCTGGACAACAGCAGGAGCAGCATGCCAGACCTCTTTCTAGGTTCTGACTCCACTTGTATGGATTGTATATTTTCTCTCTTGTTCTTTTTTGTTTTGTTTTCTACCTCATTTTGGTCAGTCATGTCCTGCAGTAGCTTCCAGATAATGGGTACATGGAAGGTGATATATCTTTTGACATCTTGCATGTCTTTGTAAAATGTATGTTATCCACTCAACAATATGGGTATAGAATTCAAGTGTGAAAATAATTTTCACTTATATTTTGGAAGGTGTTCTTTTTAGCTTTCAGTGCTAAGAAGTCTGGTATGTTCCCTCCCTTCTCAAGAACATTTATGGGTCAAATACCCAGTGTCTCATGTACACCCATAACCTGCTCTGGAGGTGGTACTGTCAACATCCCTGAATTACAGTGGGGGTTTGTCCGCACTCACACGGCAAGTCACAGAGGCCTTACTTGAGTGATTTATTCTGATGTTCTTATTCCTGAGCCCTTCAGTATCGCCTCCCCCTCCCTGGAAGCTTGTAACATCTTCGATACAGTTATTTTGTTATTCTCAGTGATGCATCTTGGTATCAGTCTTTTCCGATTCCTTGTGCTGGGTTGTGGGCTCTTTGTGGACTAGATTTTTGCTAGGACTAGATCTATATACTGAAAATTTTGCATACATCTTTGTTACTGCAGCCATATCCTAGCTAATCTCCTTGAAACATCACTTTGTTCCAGCTTCCCTCTTTCTGAAAAGCTATTCATATCTTCTTGTGCAGTCTAGTCTTCCTAGATAGAACTTCTCAGTCTGGTCAAGTTTCTGTTTTTCATAAGTATTTCTTTTTTAACTTGAAGAGACCCTACACTTCACTTTAATAACACGATAGAGTCTACCTAACTGCACAGTTTATGATCCTCAAAAGCCTTCATCACTGGGAGCAAATGCTTGAGAAGTTTAAAATCTTGTGGGAGGGAAGTTGGATAAGGAAAATTAGTTGCTGGTAAAAGTTGTTAAACAATGTTTATGTTTCCTCCTAGGAAACAGTAAAGAAAGGGACACTAGGAAGAATACAAATGAGCAGTGTGGGTACTTTTAATGCCTGTGTAATTGCCCTTGCTTGGGTCGGCTCCCAGCATCTCCACTCTTGTCAGTTGAGCGACCCATTCTAGGCTTATTTACCTTTACAATAGTTCAGAGTCTTTTCTCACTGGAGTGTTCCAGCTTAGTGTTTAATTTCTTTTAAGAATTAATGACAAGGGAATTATCTCATTGTATGGCAAAAAGATAGATATTCTTGAAATAAAAGATGCTTTGGGTAGTCTTGATTCCTTTCACCCTGACTGTGCAGGTGTTGCCTGAGGCCTCCTTCTGCACATAAGGCTGGAGGCCACAGTGCCACCAGGCTGGGTTCATGCCAGCAGGATATGCTGACTCACTACCCTGTCATTGTTTCCCCCTCCCTCTCTACCTACCTGTCCCCACCACTCCCACCATATTTATGTGTATATATAGAGAAGGGTGATAGGGAGAGGAGAACAGAGACAAAATAAGCAACAAAATGGTTGGGACTACAGTTTCTGGTATTCAGCTTTACTTTTCTCAATGCTTTTTTTCTAATTTTCTTAAGGACGAAAGCCCTAAACCTTATGTACACTGGAACCAGAATTCTTAAGGTTGAGAAAAATAGAAGTCAAAGTATATGTATGAACACTTAATCTTCACGAAAAGAACTTTAAAAGCAGAGTGGCATGCTGTTGACAGAACCGAGCTTTGCCATGTGGGGCCCCAAGCTTAAGTTCTGCCTGTGCTTCATGATGGTCAAAGACTGAGGTCAGCATATGTGTAAAGAAATAAAACCAGATATTCTTCCTTCCGTTTAACAATTTTATTAATTTATTCTGCATGATTACTTTTCTTTAGCAGAAGGGTTAATTGACTTTTAAAATCCTTTAAAAGAATTATATTAGTATAGGAAACTAACTGGTAACCCTTGGGCAGGAAGGATACTGCCCGTGAGCATATTTTGTTTGGCCTTTAGAATGTGCAAAACATATGTATTATTTTCTTACATTTACGAACTTTGGTGTTTCATTTAGAATGCCAGATTTGCGCCTTGTCTAGAAAAATCAGTATATTTGGCAAAATGAGGCTGGGAATGCCACCTTAATGCTAGGCAGGGGGCTGCAGTTTACACTTGCTGTGAACACATTTGTTGTTACTTGCTTTTGCCTCTGCATATTTGCATTTGCACCCTGTTGCTGCATCCTAATTTTGAAAGTTAGCTCCTGAAATTCTATAAAAATTTGTGCTCCTCTAATGAATAAGGCATTGGCAGGGATAGAAAGTGAATTCTGACAATGTTCCTATCAGGAATGAGCAGAGAAAAGCTTCACAAGCCTTCCTTTTTTTCTGAAAGTACCTCAGAAGTCTCTTTTCATGTATTGTTCTGGCCCACAGTAAGTCCATTTGAAAGTTTTACTTGGTAGGGAAGTCAGTTGTGTTATAAGCATAATATTATATTGCCCAAATGACTTGCCTGGAATTCTCTATGTAAATGTATCACATTAGAAAGTCTTATTATCCTGCTTATTTTAAGTTAAGCAGGCTTCAGTGACATTGCCATTGATCCTTCTGTCCCTGAGCACCGCCTTCCTCCTGCTCAGTGACCTCCTCAGCAGAGTATTTGATCCGTGGCTGTTGCTGGCGTAGGCTTTGTGTGAGCTCGCTCCTCTCTGCACGCCTGTTCCCCTGCTAGCAGGAATGGAATATTACAGCTTCACTTTGGGAAGTCTCTTATGTGGATCCTGAATAGAGCATGCCTCTGTGCTCCAATGGTGGAGGCTGAAGCAGGGAGGGATTAAGTGATTTACCCTCAGCCATACCACTAATTAGTAATGGAGCCAAGATTAGAGTCTAAATCTGGAAGCACCTGGTCCAGAGCTCTTCCTCAGCTGCCCCCCTCCACCCCTTCTTGCACTTCTTCCTGGCATGGCAGTAGGGCCTGTGTTTCTTTTCTAGGATAATCAAAACTTGTAGTGAGGGACTGTTTCATTTCAAGATAATGTTTAGCCAGTCGGTGAATATGGTTTATGATTATGTTAGTCAGGGTTTGAGTTTTAGGGTCATGTTTGGCTCCATTACTCAGTTATTCTTGTACGGTTGTGTAATTCTATAAATTCATCAGCTGGCATTTTAGATATTGTGTGAATACATTTTCATTCTAATAAGTAAACTCAATGACCCTGGAATTGACTAGGAAGTTATTCATTCATCCAGAAAATAATAGAACAATTTTGAAATGTGTGCTCATGCCTTGTGCATGTTTTGGTTATAATTATCTAAGCTATTTGGGATTCATTTCCTGAGTGTTTGACAGCACTTAACAGTAACCAAGAAGAGATTTTGACATCTGCTTTCACTAAGAAGAATATTTTTTGAATTCTCTCAATGGGCTCCAGTTATTTAGATGTTGGATCTCTTTATCCAAGTCTCTATTTCTTATATCTTTTCGCACATTTTGTATTTTTTTCTGAAAGATTACTCAATCTTTTAATTTTAATTTTTAATATCAGGCAACATGTTTAACTTCTAAGAGCGATTTTTCCTGCTATTCCTTTTTCATTGCATCCGCTTGTTTTTTTATGGTTATGCTGTGTTTGCTCTGAGGATACTATTTAGAGATTTTTAGGTTCTTTTTTTTTTTCTTTTAGGTTTTCTTGTTTCCTTTATCATCCCTATTTCCTCTGGAAGTACTTTTCATTTTCCTTTTGGTTATCCTAATTTTCTCTTTAATATTTTAGCCTTTGTTATATGTTTTGTGACCCTTGGTGCCCTGTGCCAATGTTGGAATACAATGAGGCAATTTTAGGTCTGACATGGAGCTTTCAGTGCATCAGAAGGACTTGTTGGCTGGCGGCTTCCCTCTAGGAAGAAAGGATAAAGGGTGGATGGGAATTTTATTACTCTGGGGTACCCTAAATGTCCGATGTGGAAAGTTTTCCTCTTTGGCACCCGTCTGCATTAGCTACTCTGGATTTCTTCAGACAATTCTTTTAAGTTCTATAGGAAGGATGCCTCTGTTTGGAGTGGATACTGGGAGCATGTTGAGGTTGATATCTGTAAACAGATCTTAGAATCCTTTAGTTTCAGCTCTGTACATCCAAACCTTCTTCCTCTTGCACCAGAGAGGACTGAAGATGTTATGGCCATTCATCTAAAATTGTTTAGCCATCAGATTTAGTCATCATCCCCTGTGCTTCTTCTGTGTTCCCTATACCTCAGACAATACACAAAATACACAAAGAGCTGTTAACACCTGCCAGACACTATTGCAAGCCCTTTATACATGTTTGCTTACTGGAGACTCACAACACCTTTGGGAGGAAAATACACTTATCACCTTCCCTTTACAGATGAGGAAACTGAGGCACAGAGACGTTAAGGTCACGTGATAAGTGTCATTGAGTGTATTTGGGGTCTCACTGTAAGTGGCCTGGTTGGGATTCAAACCTAGTCTATATTATCAGCCACCACTCTGTCCTCCTGTAATGTGCTGATAGGATCCTCCCTCCATCTCTAGAACAGATTCTGAAACTGCCCTTCTCTTGCCACTGCCCCTCTGAGACCCTCAGCCCTGTCATTGGAAACCTTATTTGGGCTGTGGTTTCTCTGCCTCCGTTCTCTGCCCGTAAGCTCTCTGCTGCACAGCAGCAGAGAAGTCTTTCTAAGGTGCAGATCAGACTGTGACTCTCCCATGATGAAAACATTCAGATAGCTTCTCATCTCAGCCACATTAAACGCCATACTCTTCTGATGGCCATGAAGAGCTCTGTGACCTGACTAGCTGCCTCTCTGACTCCTCTCTTTATTCGTCTTCTCTTCTGTCCTTAAACCTGGTGAGCTTGTTCATGTCCTAGAGTCTTGCTGCTGTTTAGAGCACTTTTCCCATCTTACCATCACAATGTTCTCCTCATCAGGAAGGTCTCAGCTCAGAATCAGACGTTCACTCCCTCACATGCACTCAAGACATTGCCTTAGTGAAGTTTTTAAACCACATGTCAGGATCTGAAATGCCTTATTTGTCTGTTTCTCTGAACTAGAGTCTAAGCTCCTTGCCAGGAGAGGCTCTGTCTTGGTAGTGCTGTGCCTGCAGGGCTGGACCAGGCCCTGGCACTCGGGAGGCTGCCACTAAGTGCCTGCTGACAGATCTCTCCTGAGCAGTGCCTTCTGTCGCAGCCCCTCCCACCAGTCAGTCATCGCTCTTCTAAATGTTTCTGTCTTCAACAACATTTCTGTTGAGAGCTCTTCTACCCATGGTCCTGTTCCCATTACAGTTGTTGGGGTATTTGTTGAACTGCAGCCATGTGTGTCATTTAGTATTTTTCTGCAACATCTCCATACTGTTAGCCTAGTTTTTTCTCTTTAAATTATTAAATTGATATTAAATGGAAACCTTCCATCACCATGTAAATGGGAAACAAAACTAATATAATTTGTCATAAATTACTAAACACAAGTTAACATACTAATTAAAATACATGAAAATATCAATTCAGGTATTACTTGAAATTGCCAAAACTTCAGTCTCATGCACTGCTTTTCTACATTTTAGTAGTGTTAGAGAGTTGATAGCCATGTGCTTATAATTTTTTTATAATTTTGTAATTATATTTTTAATTTTTAACTTGAAGTCCATCATTTGAAAATTGGCCTTGTAGTAGATACGTAAAGCGACAGCTGTGTCTAATCACTGATGTCTCCACAAGCCAGGGAAGCTTGAGTATGAGTATCTCCAAACTCTCTAAATGTACAGTGTTTCAGAATCTGTCAGAATCTGAGTGTTTGTGTGCACAGTGTAAGGTGAGCCTTCAGAACAATCTGAACACCCTCTGAAATTCCTCTCCTAACCTAGGACTGACTGCTTTGCACAGACGATGGATATTTACCTATGTTTGAAACGACCATCCTGGATGGTGGCCAGTAAAAGAATGAGGATTGCTTCAAATTTCCAGTGGCTCTTATCAATATTTATTCTTCTATATCTAATGAATCAAGTAAATAGCCAGAAAAAGGGTAAGTGCATCAGCCTTCCAGAGAATAAACAGATTGCAGTTTTATTCCCATTCTGATGATGAAGCAATTTTGTTTCTTTATTGACCCCTTTAGGATTTTCATGGCTAAAATTCATTTTTTGTCATCTTTTATCTATGTACTTTTAGATTCTTTTAAAAAGATCTTTAATGACAGATCAAAATATTCTTTTACTATAAAAAATTAAGATATAATTTACATACAATAAAATTTGCCTTTTTAAGATTTAGTTCTGTGAGTTTTGACAATGATGGTTATGTAACCATCAGCACAAGCAGGATAGAGAACAGCCCAGGCACTGCAAAAGCTTACTGGCTGCTCTGGAGTCAGCTCTCCCAGCCCATCCCCTGCCAGCACTGCCTTGTCTCCATAGACACTGTTTTCTGTCTCTATAATGCTACCTTTTTAGAATATCATATCAATGAAATCTAAATATTTTAAAATGTTACCGTCTTACTGGAATATGTTAAGAATGTTTATGTAGATATTTTATAGCTTATTTCTATAAAGAAATTATCATCTTCCTGCCCCTTGGTTTAGTTTTTATATTATTTCCATATTTAAACACATTTCTTTTCCCTAAGGTCATTCATTAAATTATTATGATGATTATTGCTGCTTTATAAAATGTAAGCACTTGTCATATTTTCTGTCTCTTGTA
>NW_016107659.1:561952-575330 GCF_001604975.1 Cebus imitator | reverse complement strand
CTCTTCTTTCTTCTCACTTTGTTTTTAGGGTTACTTATTTCATTGCATAGTGCTTACCTCTTCCATGATGTAATGTTACTTTATAGTTGTGAATGAGTGCTAGTAAGATTGTGATCTTCTGAATTGTTACTTTTCATTGTTTAGGCCTACACCACAAATACATGTATCAAATGAACTCATGAGTTTATTACTGTTTAAATGTAATATATACTTCATAATAACCTAAACATTAATTATGGGAGTCTGCCAAGGGGGCAGTCTGGTAGCAAGCAGTGAAGTGGTGGTGGCTAGGAGTTTCAGAGTTTTGTTTGAAGACATGGAAGGCACATTGCTTTTACTTAAGACTTGTTTTTGTTTTGTTTTGTTTTGTTTGTTTTGTTTTGTTTTGTTTGTCTTAAGTGGGACTATTGAAGATCAAGAGGTGCTAGAATTCTCTCAAGCCCTCTCTTTGTCCCAGTATGGAATCTACGTAAACAGCCACTCATTCCCTCAATTTGTCTTAGTCACTTGGAAGTGGAATTTTTGATAACAAAAATTTTTGATAGCAAAAATTTTGACCCCAAAATGATCTAGTGGCTGGTCTACTTTCATCGGTTTACCTTATAGTTTTTTGTAACCAAAGCTGCAAAAAGAAATAGAACGAGTCCACTCCCATGATTTTGTGATCATCTGTTTGAAAAGAACATGGGCTCTGTGCAGTCACACATGCTTGTGCTTACAACTGAAAATGGTTGACCTTTTAGAGTGTCTTATTAAGCGTCTTCTGTGTTTGTGTGTGTGTATGTTTCTCCTTCTCCAGAGGGTCCTCATGATTTGAAGTGTGTAACTAGCAATTTGCAAGTGTGGGACTGTTCTTGGAAAGCACCCTCTGGAACAAGCCGTGGTACCGATTATGAAGTTTGCATTGAAAACAGGTAATTTCATTCACTTTAATTAACAATAAGCTTGGTTGAATTGCAGAATTGACCCTCAGTTCTTACTTTTGTTTCTTGCTTGTGAAACTAAAGGGTTATTTCCTGCTTGTGTTCTGTGTCCACCAGAGTCTGTTGTAGGGCCCCAGACATTATGAGATATGGTGGCAAGATGAGAAGAGGGGACAGAGTCTGCACTGGCTTTCAGAGCTTCCATCTTGATGTGGTAGATAAGACTGTCACTCAGATTTCTCCCACCAAATAAAACCACATGGCCATGACTTGCTTCAGAGACGTAGAGAAGGACGGTCTCATTGTGAGTCCAGAAGGTGGAACTTGAAAAGTTTGGTGAAGAGCACACATGCCCACCACACGCCAAACAGAGAAGAAGTTATTTCTGGCCTCCTGCTCCCCTGGGAGATCACAATAAACAAATAGTAGAGAGGCTGTGGGTTTTGTGCAAGGGAGTGGACACTAGGAGTATGAAAGTCCAGAAAGGCTGTCAGAGGAGGTATAATTCTGGAGTAGGCAGTCAGTTTTCTCAGCAGAAAAGGAATAGGAGGACATTCTACCCTGAAAGAATATTGGTACAATGGCTTGAATGTATGAGGTGGCATGATTTGAAGAATTCAGGTGTTTTTGCATTGCTGATGCCTAAAGAAGCCTTGCCATGTGAGGTTTAGAAGGAGGTGAGCTGGACCCATTCAAGTTCAGAGTCCTAAGCACCCAGCCCTAAGGCTGGGGCTGAGAGTGCTTGGTCGAGGCAGGAATGCAAGAGGCATGGAAAGTCCTTTTAATAAAGTAAAATATTTTTGAGAAGTTTGAAACATACATGAACAACAGTATATGGAATGTAAGCATGCTGAGGAGAAAGGGCTGTGGAGTAAGAGAGGAAAATACCATTTTGCCTGAGAGATACCAGGGGAACTGGAAGCATTTGTAAAGCAGAACTGAAGAGGAAGTTCCATTAAGAACAAATCGTTCTACTATAAAGACACGTGTACACGAATGTTCATTGCAGCACTGTTTACAATAGCAAAGACCTGGAACCAACCCAAATGCCCATCGACGATAGACTGGATAGGGAAAATGTGGCACTTATACACCATGGAATATTATGCAGCCATAAAAAATGATGAGTTTGGGTCCTTTGTAGGGACTTGGATGAACCTGGAAACCATCATTCTCAGCAAACTGACAGAAGAGCGGAAGATCAAACACCGCATGTTCTCACTCATAGGCGGGTGTTGAACAATGAGAACACATGGACAGGGAGGGGAGCACTCCACACTGGGGTCAGTTGGGGGGAAATAGGGGAGGGACGGTGGGGGGTGGGGAGCTGGGGAGAGATAGCAAGGGGAGAAATGCCAGATGTAGGTGATGGGGAGGAAGGCAGCAAATCACACTGCCACGTGTGTTCCTATGCAACAATTTTGCATGTTCTTCTCATGTACCCCAAAACCTAAAATGCAATAAAATAAATAAATGGGAAAAAAAAAAGAATAAACCGAATAAACCGTGAGCCAAGGCAGAGGAACAGGCGAGTTGGTAGTTTCATTTCCTCTGTTAGCATCCAGTGAGCACCATCCTACCACAAGGAGCACTGTGATGCGCTGGTCCCCAGCGAAGGGGTGGAGCCTGAGCAGTGAAAGTAAGGCTACAAAGGTAAGGTTGAGGCGGGATTTTGAAAGGCATACAAAAACTCCAGATGTATGGAGTCATCTATGCTTACTCTACTTTTGTACAATGTGTTGGTTTTTACTACCACCTCATTGGTAAAATTAGTATCAATCTGTTTTTTCAGTCTTAAAATGCAGTATATCTTGTCATGTTTTTGCACCAAAAAGGACATAAAGTATTTTCCATTGTACTTTGTGTTAACCAAATTTTTATGAAAATTATACCATTAATTTTATTTACTAATTAAAATTAAGTTTATTATTATTACAGGTCCCATTCTTGTTATCAATTGGAAAAAACAAATATTAAAATTCCAGCTCTTTCCCATGGTGATTATGAAATAACAATAAATTCTCTACATGATTTTGGAAGCTCCACAAGTAAATTCACACTAAATGAAAAGAACGTTTGTAAGTATTTGAAAACAAACTCGATTGCAAAGTAACTCAAGTGCCATTGTTAGTATTGTAGCGCTTTCTAGTTCTTTGAATTTCATGTGTTATGCTCATACTTTTATTTTACTCAGCAACCTTCCTATCAGTTGTAGATGGTAGCCAAGATCAGAAGGAAGTAAACTTTTCTTCTAGCCAATCAAAATAGCCCAGAATTCAAGCTCCTTCCCTCAGTTCCATACTCTTTCCTTAGCCCCCTTTGCCTCCTTGTCTCCTGCGTACCTTCCAGAATTTCTCAGATGCACCTTGCTCTAGGGCATAGTCTTATCAGGGAAGCTACTAAAAAATGAAAATATTAGAATCAGAAAGTTAAATCAAGACAATTTCTAGGAGATTCAGTCAATTAACAGTTGATTGTGTTTTACATATATGTAATGTAGTGGTAGCATTTTAAATAATAATGGTCCTGAACGTGATTAGAATAACAGTATTGAGGTAAGAAAATTGAAAAGCAAATTAGGTGAGTGTAAGGAAAGGAAGAGATGGATACATCAGCAAATCTTTGAGTACCTACTATGTGCAAGAGAAGCTCTGCAATGCTTGTATAGCTGTTCATTAGAGGATCTGGGTCTCTTGTCAGTTTGTTACTAAATAAAAGTATGAAAATTAAGTGTCTGTGGATCTAAAGATACTTTCTAAATTATAATATAAAGCAAACAAGATGTTGTATGTACACACACGCACGCACTCACGCTAAAGTTTGTACTTACCACGTGTAAGCATGGAAAAGCCTTCATAAGATTTTTAATTTCTACATTTCTTAAAATGACCTGAAAATTTGGGTCATTCTGAAGCAGAATAAATAATGTGAGTCCTGTAAAAAAGCTGGGAAGACTCTTATCACCTGATGTTCTAAGGAAGCAACAGCACATAGGTTATGGGTAAAGCTGAGTTAGCATTAGAAGAAAATACGAAAGATTTTCATTAAATTTCTTCCCTATTTAAAAAGTTCTGAGTTTCTAGAAAGCAAGTTAACATTGTCCTCACATGTCTGTTTAGCACACACAAAAAAATGCAGATGGCAGTTCATGGGAGCTTAGGGGAAACTTCCCTATATGCTATAAAGAAAAGGAAGGGAACAGTGGCTTTTAAAAATCCCTTTATTTGTAATTATGGCCATTACTGTCTTTAGCTTGAAATATTGAATATGACTTTTGTTTTTAAGGGTAGCCCACTGCTATTTAAATAAAATGGAAATTATGTGGACTTTTCAGGGACGGAAGCATTTTAAAGATGAGCGTTACCTTAGTAAAATACCCCTGTGTTTTATAAATTGTATAAAATTTGTGCTGATCATGTGACATCCTCAATCATTCGAAAGAAGAACTGTGTTCTTGGAAGCCTCTTGCGGTTTTCTAGTCATGCTGGCACCCAGAACTTTCCCTGCTCTGGCACCAAATCAACTTCTTGCCTCTCGTTTGTCTGCGTTTTTCCTTTTCTGTAAGCAGCTACCCACTTATAACTTCTTTTAAAAAGCATCCTCTACTGTCCTTATACAGCTGTGTAACTGTTGACTTTGCTGTGTGGTTTAGACTGTAAATCTACATGTTCGGTGTCCTGTGTAGCCCTAAACACTTTATGTAAATCCAGTATTGAGCACTGTATTGGGCAAATTTTAGTTAAATCTATTTTTAATAACTTATTTTTAAGTTCCAACGTTAATGTGTATTGATTTGTTCTGCCCTTTTTGTTATTTAGCATATTCAGCTACCCTAGCCCTGCACTCTCCTGCAGTTTTGGGCTCACCATGACTTTATATAATTGGTCCTTGAGCTTCTAGGATAGAAATGAGGCTAGAAAAGGCGAGTCTCTGGATTTCTTCTAACTCACCTTTGCTTTACTGTTGTTTAAGGAAGAAACATGCAAGAAAGTCCAAGATTCTCTGATTCTCAAACCAGAAAACCTACATTTCATAGAATGGAACATGCTCATACCTTTTTTGTTTTCCATTGATCCAAAATTTTCTGTGATTTACCCATCTTTAGGGAGATTTAATGATTTTCAAGGATATATTAGTTTTCCTGCTACCTTTTTTAGTGTTCTGAATTCTCCCAGAAGATGCCCAAACCTTTGAGCATGGAGTTTTCTCTTTACCTTTTGTAATGCAGCTTCAAGGCCCACCGTTCTCCTAAACTACTTTCTCAGATGATAACAGTAGCCTTGCCAGTGGTTTTTCCTTAGTCTTCCTCCATAAACTCTGTTATATTTGGCCCAGGTAACAACTATTTGTTTTTATTTTGATGATCCTGGATTTTCTCTGGTTTCCTTCCGCTTCTAGGATTCCCTCTCTGGATGTTTGCTGGTGTTTTTGGTTCCTCAAAGGTGTAATTGTCTATTGGCAAAGGAGCTTTGGCTGGTTTATGTCTGTGTGTTCATGCTCCTTTCTTTGCTGTACTCAGTGAGTTCCTGTCAAGTCTATATCCACCGTTCTGACTCCATGGTGTCTTATTCCCGACACTCATCCACAGCCAGGCTTCTGTGTCCCTTCATAGTGGCTCCCAATTCCTTTTGCTTCTCTTGCTGCTTTCTGAGCTAGAAACTTGAGAGATATTGGTTTCCCTTTTTCATTAGAACGAACACTTTATTTCTTTGATCTAGTCATTTCTTTGAAATGTCCGTGACATACTGTCTTTTCCATAGATGGCATCTTACTTTATGTCCTTGTTACTCTAGCCAGGATTGCTCCAGTGGTCTCCTGATTGGTCACCTTATCACCTATCTCAATTCCCCACAGTCTGGGGATATCCATATCACTGATAAAGGAACCTTTCTGAAACACTTCTTATATGCTGCTACTTCTGCGCAGAAACCACTGGCTTCTTAACTCAATGCCTTAATCACTGAGGCAATCCTGCTACTATTTAATGGTATCTAAAATCAGGAACGGCATTTTCAAGTGGGTGACATCCCCCAGCATGAGGACTCTGACACCAGAAGATGCCTGAGACAGCTGCAGAGAAAACAGAGGGAAGCTTTTACCAAAGGAAGCTTTCTATACTTTGTCATTTTCTTAGGGCTGGCCTACAGCCATACAGAGGAAGCTCCTTTTCTTCTCTCCGATATTGCCTATCTTTAGGTTCCTGACTAAATGACACTCAAGTACTGCAGAAACCTAGTTCCTGCTTGTATTAGAAAGTGGGCTGTGGATTTCAAACAACCAGCTAATAAGTAATTTTCTTAAATTTGGCTGATTAAGCATTGAGAGCTGCCTCTACAAATGAATTACATATTTGTTCTTCTTTTTCAGAAATTTGAGAGAATATTGGTCGTTTCCCTTTCTCATTAGAACCAACCCTTCATTTCTTTAATCCAGTCATTTCTTTGAAATATCCATGACATTTTATCCTTTCCATAGATGGTACCTCAGTCCATGTTTTTATTAGTTTCTAGAGTTTCCTTTTAAATCTTTATTATTTTTTGGGCAAGAAGGAATAGAGTTTGTGAGTAGTTGATTAATGGAGTTACAGTGTGAAAAATCATTACTTATTTTACTAAATCTTCTCTTTTGTTTCCTTTTTTTAAAGCCTTAATTCCAGATACTCCAGAGATCTTAAATTTGTCTGCTGATTTTTCAACGTCTACATTATACCTGAAGTGGAATGACAGGGGTTCAGTTTTCCCACATCACTCAAATGTTATCTGGGAAATTAAAGTTCTACGTAAAGAGAGTATGGAGCTTGTAAAATTAGTAAGTTTGAACAAAAACATATTTTCTTCCTATGACATTAAAGAAACTGAATAATTTTTTCAAGAAGCCTCAAAGTGGTATCAGTGAACTTTTGGATTATTCAGAAAGTAAATCAGATAGCTTTCAAGGTTCATTAAAAACATGCTATGATTCAAAAATCACTTGTTAATTATTAAATGATGTATAACCATTATGGATAGCTTAGGAAGTTAAGGGAGAAATAAGCTGCGATTCTACCACTTGAACATAGTAAGTACTGTCTTTCTGTATTCCTGTCTGGACTTGTTTATATGCATGTTTTTATGTAAATGAAAGTGTACATTTAATTTAGTGTATTACTTTATCTTGTCTAATGTTTTAAAGCATATTTAGCCATAGTAACTGCTGAGGAATTTTTTATAAATCTCTATAAGCTTGAATTTATCAGTATGTGCTTTTTCTCTCTCTCGTTTTCTCAATCCTGTTTATGAATGGCCTGTAAGGAGTAATGAGCAACTGTTATGAAAAGTTGGACAGCTGTTACATGGAAATATTCACTTTCAGCCTTTTACTCTTTTTCTTGATAGATTTGGAATTTGCTTAGTTATAGGTTTAAGAATTAGACCATCTCGTGATTTTATAGTTTATTTGTTCAAGTTGCTCAAGCACATAGATAAGATAGTAAAGATAATAAATAAAATTATTCTATATTTCATACTTATTTTTTCTCTTTGACAACCCATGTATTTCATTCCTAAAATAACAATAGTTAGCTAGCACCTAGGCTATATGGGACAATAGTCTATTGCTCCTAGGCTGCATACAAACCTCTATGGCATGTTACTGTACTGAATAATTGAGGCAATTATAATATAAGGGTAAGTATTTGTGTATCTGAATATAGAAAAAGTACTGTAAAAATGTAGTATAGAAGACTTTAAATGGAGGTGGGGCTTCAAGATGGCTGACTAGAGGCGTCTCGTACTCACTTTCTCTACAAAGAAGAACCAAGATAGGGCATAGCAGATAGTCACACTTCAAATAGATCATCCTTTAGAGAGCATTGAGATTCAGGAGAAGTGACAGGAAGCACCTAAAGCAGAGAAAGAGAGGAAAGTGAGGCAGCCAGCAGAACACCAACAGTGACTCCACTGCTAAACTGCATTTCATGTGTCCAGACAGAGTCCCCTGCCCGCAGCTGCCGAAGCACAAGTGGGGCAAGATGTGCCACCGCTGGGGTTGAAGCATGAGCAAAGTGCAGACTGCAGCTGCTGAGACTAGAATGCAAAGTGTGCATTTCCCACTTGCATGCTTGTGGCTACCACTGAAAGTAATCCTCCCCACCCTCTCTATCAGGGCCACAGCACAACCACTGCTGCTGTGCACTTGAGCATTCTGCAGGAAGCCTGGAAACACTGCATGCTTCCCTACCACAGCTAGTGTCTCCATGCACCACTAGGGGTCTTGAGGAAAAGCCCACCCAGCTTTGTTCTCTTGCCCTGGTGCCAGAACTTATAGCCTAGGGGCCTAGGAATCACCTAGGCTAGTCTACCACCTTTAGCACCTAAGCACTCCTAGGGGCCTGAGATTGGGCCCACACACCCTGCTGCTACCGCCACAGCTGGCACCTACCGCACATGCTACCTGCGGGACTGAAGACTGGCCCACTCAGCACATTGTATCTACACCAGCACCAGAGAGTGCACTGCTCAAGACCCAGCAGGTTATCCCACCACTGCTGCTGCCATCACCCACATGACACCTGCTGGCCAGGGGCCTGAAACCTACCCAGCCCACCACTGTCACTACCAGCATCCAAGCAAGCCACCTGAAAGCTCAAGAATTGAACCCCTTGGACCCGCTAACAATGGGGCCAACGAATGCCTTCCTTGGGCCCAAGGACTAGCATACTCAGCTTACCACTGCCACTGCTGGGACCCAAGAGACTGGCCCACTTTCACCACTCTTATTCAACATAGTACTGGGAGTACAAGCCAGAGCAGTGGGGCAAGAGAGAAGATAAAAGGCATCCAAATTAGGAAAAAGGGAGTCAAGTTGTCCCTCTTTGCTAGTGATATTATCTTGTATCTAGAAAAGCATGAAGACTCCCCCAGGATGTAAAATCAATATAGAAAAATGAGAAGGGTTTCTATATGCTAATAATGAACTGGCTGAGAAAGAAATCAAGAAAGCAATCCAGTTTACAATAGCGACAGAAAAATAAAATCTGTAGGAATAAATTTAACCAATTAGTTGAAATGTCTCTGTAAGGAAAACTACAAAACTGATGAAAGAAATTGAAGGGACACAAAGACATTCCATGCTCACAGATTAGAAGAATTAATATCATTAACAGGACCAGACTGCCCAAAGCAATCTGCACATTCAGATTCAATGCAATCTCTCCCAAAATGCCAATGTCATTTTCCACAGAAATAGAAAAAAAAATTCCTGAAATTGGCATGAAATCAAGAGAAGCCTGAATAGCTAAAGCAATCCTGAGTAAAAAGAACAAAGTTGGAGATATCACACTACTCAACTTCAGAATATAGTAAAAGGTTATCTATAATAATCTAAACAGCATGGTACTTGTATAAAACTGGATATATATACCAATGGAACAGAGTAGAAAATCCAGAAATAACTGGTTTTATAGCCAACTGATCTTTGACAAAGGTAGCAACAATATGCATAGTTGGGGAAAGGATATCATCTTCAATAAGTGGTACGGGGAAAATTGGATATTCATAAATGAAACAGGATCTCTGTCTCATCATATACAGAAATCAACTCAACGTAGGTTAAAGACTTAAACATAAGACTAGAACTATAAAACTACTAGAAGAAAATATGGGGAAAATACTGCAGGACATTGGTCTAGGCAAAGATTTTATGGCTAAAACTGGAAAAGCACAGACAACAAAAGCAAAAATAGACAGATGAGATTATATTAAACTAAAAAGCTTCTGCACAGCAGTGGAAACAATGGAGTGAAGAGGCAGTCTTTTGAATGGGAGAAAATATTAGTTCTACAAAGGACTAATATCCAGAATCTACAGAGAACTAAAACAACTCAACATTTAAAAAAAAAAATTCTCCCATTGAAAAGTGGGCAAAGGACAGGAATGGCCATTCTCAAGAGAAGACATACAAATGAATAGCAGGTATATGAAAAATGCTCAATATTACTACTTACCAGGGAAATAACAAATTTACAAAAACCACAGTCAAATCAGCTCACCTCTGTTAGAATGGCTATTACTAAAAAGACAAAAAAAAAAAAAGTATATGTTGGTGAGGGTGTGAAGGATGGGAAGCTCTTACAGAGCCTGATTGGGAATGTAAATTAGTACAACCAGTATGGAGATTTCTCAAAAAACTAAAAATAGAACCCCTATATGATTCAGCAGTCCCACTTCCTGGTATCTGTCCAAAGGAAAAGAAATCAGTATATCAAAGGGTTACCTGAATTCACATGTTTATCATGGCAGTATTCACAATAGAAAATATATGGAATCAACCTAAGTGTCCCTCAGATGAGTAAAGAAAATGTGATATATACACACAGTGGAGTTCTGTTTGGCCATAAGGAAGTAATCATGCCCTCTTCAGCAACCAGGATGGAACTGGAGGTCATTATGCTAAGTAAAATAAGCCAGGCACAGAAAGATAAATATAGTATGTTCTCATTCACTCATGGAGGCTAAAAAAGCTGATTGATGGAGTTAGAGATATTACTAATAATGGAATGATAGATACTAGAGACTGAGGAAGGGTGTGTTGGTGGGACAGGGGCAGGAAGAGAGGTTGGTGAATGGGTACAAATATATAGTTAGATAGAAGATATAAGTTCCAATGTTAGATACCCAAGTAGGGTGACTGTAGTTAGAATCCATGTATTATATATTTCAAAGTAGCTAGAAGACTTGAAATGTTCCTAACACATAGAAATGATAAAAACTCATAAGATAATGAATACCTCAAATACCCTGATTTGATCATTACACATTCTGTGCATGTAACCAATACTCACTTGTAGCCCATAAATTTCTATGTATCAATAGACTGTTTAAAGAGATAAAAAATGGTACACCTGTATAAGGCACTGTGAATGGAGCTTGCAGGACTGAAAGTTTCTTTGGGTGAGTCCGTGAGTGAATGTGAAAGCCTAGGACATGACTGTTTACTACTGTAGTCTTTATAAACATGGTACACTTAGACTACACTAAATTTATAAAACTTTTCTCTTTCTTTGGTAGTAAGTTAACCTTAGCTTCCTGTAACTTTTTTACTTTATAACTTTGAATTTTTTTAAAAATATTTGACTCTTTTGTATTAACACGTAGCTTAAAACAAACACATTGTACAGCTGTACAAAAATACTTTTATATCCTTACTCTATAAGCTTTTTTGAATGTTTAAAAATTATTTTTCATTAACTGTTAAAACTTTTTTTGTTAAAAACAAAGACAAAAACTCACACATTAGCGTAGGCCTATACAGAACAAAGATCATCAATATCACTCTCTTCCACCTACGCATCTTGTCCCACTGGAAGATCTTCGGGGCAGTAACATGCCTGTAGTTGTCATCTCCTCTGATGACAATGCCTTCTTCTGGAATACCTCCTGAAGGACGTCCTTGAGGCTGTTTTACAGTTAACTTTTAAAAATATGAAAAAAATACAAAAAAACCCAAAAACATGTAGGAATACACTCTAAAATAATGCAAGTATAGCATACTAAATGCATACACCAGTAACAGTCATTTATTATTGTTATCAAGTATTATGTACAGAACACAATTATATGTGTTTCACTCTTATATTAGCAGCACAGTAGATTTATTCATACCAGCATTGCAGCAGACACATGAGTAATACATTGCACTGTGACATCATGTTGGCTATGATGCTGCTTGGTAATAGGAATTTTTCAGCTCCATTATAATCTTATAGGACCACCATGGTATATGTGGTCCCACATTGACTGAAGTATTGTTGTATAGCACATTACTGTATACCTTGATTCTTTTTATCCTCACAACAGTCCCAGAAGGTTGATACTATTGTTATTCCCATTTTAAAGATGATACAGAATCACAGGAACACTTTTAAGTGGTGGAGTCAGGATTCCAACCCAGGCAGCTTGGTTTGAGTCTGTGCTCTTCACTGCTACCCTTCATATTTTATAAGAAATACATATTTTTAAATTTAAAATGTCCTCCCCTTCCTTTTCACATATCCTATTTGAACTTAAATTTGAAGGCCCAGGTCAAATTCTACCCTTTATTTTATTCATTCATTTATTCATTTGTTTTTAGAGATAGGGTTTTGCTTTGTCGCCTTGGCCAGAGTGCAGTGGCATGATCAGATAACTCGCTGCAACCTCCAACTCCTAGGCTCAAGGGATCCTCTTGCCTCAGTGTCCAGAGTAGCTAGGACTACAGGTGCATGCTGCTGTGCCCAGCTCTTTTTTTTTTTTTGTAGAAATGGGGTCTCTCTTTTTTGCCCTGGCTGCCTACTCCTTATTTTAAAACCCATCTTAATTCAGCCTATAAACTGTCACTTTCCTTAATTCTCATGGGAAGTCTTGTATGTTAATCTGATTTGCAGCTAGCTTTGATATAGCTCTACCAGTCCTGTATTAAAGCTATTTATGCTTAACTTGTCATTATGGCCTAACATTTTGCATTCTGAGTTTCTACTTACAGCCCTAAGATAACACCTCAAACTTCATTTTTATTATTTGTAAAGTGGCAATATTTGCTCTAGGGTCTATAGAGTAAATAGTATATTGGTAAAGCTGCTAAACAAATATTATTTGTCACCACTTTCTTTTGGGATGAGGCTTTTAAAAAATTTTTATGGTATTATTATACTTTAAGTTCTGGGATACATGTACAGAATGTGCAGGTTTGTTACATAGATATATACGTGCCATGGTGGTTTGCTGCACCCATCAATCCATCATCTATATTAGGTATTTTTCCTAATGCTATCCTTCCCCTAGCCTACAGCAGGTTGTGTGATGTTCCCAGGTGTGTGATGTTCCTCTCCCTCTGTCCATGTATTCTTATTGTTCAACTCCTACTTACAAGTAAGAACTGTGGTGTTTGGTTTTCTGTTCCTGTGTTAGTTTGCTGAGAATGATGGTTTCCAGCTTCATCTATGTCACTGCAAAGGACATGAACTCATCCTTTTTTATGGCTGTGTAGTATTCCATGGTATAAATGTGCCATATTTTCCTTATCCAGTCTATCATTGATGGGCGTTTGGGTTGGTTCCAAGTCTTTGCTATTGTGAACAGTGCTGTGGTGAACCTATGTGTGTATATGTCCTTATAGTAGAATGATTTATAATCCTTTGGGTATATACCCAGTAATGGGATTGCTGGGTCAAATGGTATTTCTAGTTCTACGTCCTTGAAGAATCACCACACTGTCTTCTACAATGGTTGAACTAATTTACACTCCCACCAAGAGTATAAAAACATTCCTATTTCTCCACATCTTCTCCAGCATTTGTTGTCTCATGACTTTGGTGATTGCCATTCTAACTGGCATGAGATGGTATCTTACTGTGATTTTGATTTGCATTTCTATAATGACCAGTGATGAGCTTTTTTCCCTATGTTTGTTGGCCACATAAATGTCTTCTTTTGAGAAGT
>NW_016107659.1:559703-561502 GCF_001604975.1 Cebus imitator | reverse complement strand
TGATCCACCTGCCTCGGCCTCCCAAAGTGCTGGGATTACAGGCTTGAGCCACTGCGCCCGGCCCTTTGCCAACTTTTTGATGGCGTTGTTTTTTTCTTGTAAATTGTTTAAGTTCCTTGTAGATTCTGGATGTTAGCCCCTTTGTCAGATGGATAGGGATAAGGCTTTTTTATTTTTAATGTAACATGAGAAGGAACTAACTAGAGAATACTAGATTTAAAGAGGGACACTCAAATGTGAGTGAAATCAGACAGAAGGGACTGTTAATGCTAAAGCCATGTAGCTCATTCTGCAAGATGTGTAAGTCAGCCAATGACAAGATGGTAATTCCCTACTTTTGGGAAAAAATGGGAAAATAATAACAAGAAGCAATGAAACTAGAGAAAGAACACATTTATTTAGAACTGTAAATGAGGGAAAATGCCCCAGGACATTTTTATTAATAGTATATTATTTATGTCAGTATTTAAGACAAAATTGCTTGTGATCATTCTGTGATGTCATAATCCTATTATTTTGTAATAATACTATTATTTGGTAATAATTTAAAAATCAAGAATGCTTTGCATTCATGTTTCACTTGTGACGTACTTGTCTGTCCCTGGTTTCTCTGTGTCCAGCTGTGGGAGCTGTGTGCTGTGCATACCAGGAAGGGCTTACCAGGCACTGCTCCCCCCACACAAATACTCCTCTTCGACTTTCCCTGGAAACAACTTGTTTCAACTCTGTTAACTGATCCCTTTCATATTTATCTTCATTTCTCCAAATAGAATGCTTATCTTGCTATTTCTTGATAGCAGCCCCCTCCCTTTCCTCCTCTCCCCTCACTGCCTCATTTCTCTCTCCTCCTCCCTCTCTCTCCTCCCTGCAGCCTGCCATTTTCCTCTCTTTTTCCGATAAAGTCTGTGATAATTTTTGGTAGAACAGTATTCATCATTTGCATTATGGTCTATAAACAATATTCACAATTTTTTGTACACTTCTTATGTTATCTTGTTTTTTTGTTCATTTCTCTGCTTCATTAATCCTAAATTCTCTCAGGCTGTGTAGATCTTCTTGAAATTTTCAAATATACTAAGTACTTTAACATTTGTGTCTTTGTGAATAAATCTCTCTGAGGATCTTCTGATTGGCTTCCCAATCTTATTCACAGAAGGCTCACATAGACACGGATAATATTTGTATAGCAGAGTGTGATAAATAGCTGAGACTGCTTATGGCCAGAGGTATCTCAGAGGCTCCAGTAGCCTCAACCCCTAACAAGCAGTTCTAGGTTTGAATGGATTAATACCTAGATATATTTATAACCCAGTCTAGATCGACCTCAGTGTCTTTCAGCATATTCCTTAGGAAGCTGTGGTCCAAGGGGTCTCTATCATCTAGGGTATTTCCAACAACTTTTTCTTATGATGGATCTTCCTTTTGCTAAATTTCCTTTCTCTTATTCCGTCATTTTTGTGGAAGTGTATGCACTTATCCCTTGATATCTGCAGGGGATTGCTTCCAGGACCTCCCTTAGATACCAGAATTCAAGGATGCTCAAGTTCCTGATGCAAAATGGTGTAATGTTTGCATTTAAGCTACAGGCTTCCTCCTGTATACATTAAACCCTCATTAGATTATTTGTAGAACCTAATATGATGTAAACGTTGTGTAAATAGTTGTTGTACTGTATCGCTTTGTGGAAGACAGTGTGGCGATTCCTCAAGGACCTAGAAATAGAAATTCCATTTGACCCAGCAATCCCATTACTGGGTATATATCCAAAGGATTACAAATCGTTCTACTATAAGGACACG
>NW_016107659.1:548880-558134 GCF_001604975.1 Cebus imitator | reverse complement strand
TTTTTTTTTTTTTTTTTTTTAATGTATACAGTTTCTGTTTCATATTGCTTAGGATAGTAATGATTTAATTTTTTTTTCTGCATGCCCTGTTTCCTTACATTTTTTCTTTTTCTTTTCAGTTATTGACATTCATATTAGAATTTCTTATACACTTTCTGGTCATCCTGGTTGCTGTGCATAGTTAAGTGAAGGGCTCTTAAATTTTTTTTTTTTTAATCTAATTGGAACTTAGGTTTCCCTGGATAGGACTTGTTGATGGGGGCTCTCCCTCTAGAGTGATGAGGATGGGCTATGTAGGTGCCAAACACCTAATGTTATTTTAGCTATTTTTATCTTGACCTGTTCCTATGCCTCAGAAAAGTTCATTTAGACTACTATGTGGTTAGGATTAATCTGGCAAACCAGTATTCCGGGAGCTGAGCAGTGGAAGAAGACACAAGTTAGCAGTCCCCCTGTTTTTGGAATGACAGTCCCCATTTTCATCTCTTCCTAAAATTCTTCAATCCAAAGATAATTCTGTTTTACTTTTCCAGAACATGAATCTATTTATTCTTCTGTCAAGGTAAACAAAGGTAGTCCTTAGGTAGCATGAAGTTGGGGAAGGGATCTGGGTAGCCAACATATCTTTAAATGACTTTCAAGCAGTCCTGCTATTTTGAGCTCTTTATTTCCAGGGGAGCCTGGGACAGCCACTCACTGAGCCCTTTGGCGTTTCTGTGATAGAAACAAGGTGGTTTTCTGGATTTCCCATTGGATGCTTAAGATTTCATTTTCTCAGGTCTTCTACATCAGTTACCATCATCCGTTTTCTAGCTTCCAGATTTTAGTGATGTTGCGTTATCTCCTATATTTTGTCTTTGTCCATCTACACCTTTAAAAAAAATCTGTTTACTCTTACTTTGGAGTTGATTTCA
Source organism: Cebus imitator (assembly GCF_001604975.1). Lineage (NCBI taxonomy): Eukaryota > Metazoa > Chordata > Mammalia > Primates > Cebidae > Cebus > Cebus imitator. Next base: position 557,220 of record NW_016107659.1, on the reverse strand, counting down.
GGAAATAAGGGAGAAGGAAATATTTATTTGATCTATTGTGTTTACCTGAAAGTTCCAAGCACCTCAATATTTTATTGAAATCTTGCTCATTTCTCACAATTGATGATAATATTTTGTATTGGTATAATATACATAAATTTCTATTTAAAAATAAAAGTAAATATGTAGAATACTTACATAAAAAACAAATCTAGTCTAAAACTATTTTACTGAAATGCTGCTCCTCTCCTTGACTTAAACTTTTGAAAGTACAACCCCATTAATTACTTTTACAACATGAGAAATTGAGATCGTTAGGCAATGATATACAGGTTGAGCATCCCTAATCTGAAAATTCAAAATTCAAAGTGTTTCAAAATTCAAAACTTTTTGAGCACCACCATGATGCTTAAAGGAAATGTTCATTGGAGCATTTCAGATTTTGGATTTTTGTTATTTTATTTATTTGTTGTTGTGTTTAGACAGGATGTCACTCTGCCACCCAGGCTGGAGTGCAGTGGCATGATCTCAGCTAACTATAGCTTTGATTTTCCAGGCTTAATAAATCCTCCCACCTCGGTCTCCTGAGTTGCCAGGACTACAGGCACAAGCCAGCATGCCTGACTTATTTTATTATTATTTTTAGAGATGAGGTTTTGCTGTGTTGTCCAGGATGGTCTTACACTCCTGGGCTCAAGGGATCAGACTCCCGCCTCAGACTCCCAAAGTGCTGGGTAAATTGCAGGTGTGAGCCACCGTGCCCAGGCAAATTTTAGATTTTTAGATTACAGATGCTCATCTGAGAAGTGTATAATGCAATCTGAAAAAATAAAAAATCTAATACACTTCTTGTCCCAAGGGATAGTCAATCTGTATTTTCCTGCATACTAAACTAAATGTATCAATGAATAACAACATCTTATATAATACATTAGGGCCTAAAGTTGAAGAAGTAAACAAAAATGAATCGTGATTATTGTTACTCTGCTATTATACTTTACACAAAACTGTGTTTTATTGAAGGACAAACCATAAACTTAGCTGATGCTTGTATAGAATCCATTGTGTCTTTTAATTCTAAAGGAAAGCAAAACATATTACTACTTGGAAATACAATTTTGTGTTTGTGTTCATTTTTAGGTGACCCACAACACAACTCTGAATGGCAAAGATACACTTCATCACTGGACTTGGGCCTCAGATATGCCCTTGGAGTGTGCCATTCATTTTGTGGAAATTAGATGCCGCATTGACAATCTTCATTTTTCTGGTCGCAAAGAGTGGAGTGACTGGAGTCCTGTGAAGAACATTTCTTGTAAGCTTATGTTTAAAGAATTTTTGTTTCAAATGAATTAGATTAGTCTTACTTAAGATTAAGATTTTGTTTAAGTATTCAGTTCTCATAACCTCATTCAGCTTCATAAGGGTCACCTGGCAGTTTCTAAGCCCACCATCCCTGGAAATATTGATTCAAAAAGTCTGAGATAGGCTTCAGCAGTCCATTTTGAAAGAACTTTCTGAGCGGTTGGATAAACATCCAGGTTTAAAAATCAGTGTTGTAGGAATTGAAGAGCATTAAAAATTGTGTGTAGATGATACTGAAATGAAATATGTATATAAAAAAAAATAGTTCCCAATTCCTGGCTCACAGAGCAGATCCCTAGAGGCTACATAGTTATTGCCAGGAACACCAGGGTCTGCAAGCATACCAAAAATCATCTGTACTTTAAGTAAAACTGATATGCAGGGAGAACGTTGGCAGTTTGAATGAGGGGGCCTGGAAAATTATTGACAATAAAGTGAAACCCTGAAAAGGCTGGCTCTCATTGTAGAGATAGATCACTCTATGGAGAAAAGGATTAGAGGAAGGAAGGGGACTAGATGAAAGAAAATGGTTTTTTTTAGGATATGGAGTACTTGGGGCATATATTTAGGCTGATGGAAAGTAAGACATATGCCCTAAATACATCGAATAAAAGGAATGGAATTATTTAATTAGTGAATTGGGGGAGGGGTGTGGATTGTTCACATGTGTATATAAACCCACTGATTGAACCTTTAGACTTCTTAGACATAAACCTGTGACATTAACCTTAGACATTGACCTGTAATTTGATTCTGCTTCCTCACCATTATCCCTTCATAAGTAAATAAAACCACATACACTTTTTAAAAATTTCTTGTATATATCTTGCTCCTAAAAACCTGTAGGACACACCTTATCTTTGGACCATCATCATTACAAAGCACCTAACAGTGTGTAGTGTATATACTGGACTATTTTAAGAGTCATCTTATGGAAAAAAAAGTGTTAAAATACAGAAAAGTTTATGTAAAAGACTTTCATATAAAATATTTATAATTCCTCTGTTTCTTTCTAGGGACGCCTGATTCTCAGACTAAGGTTTTTCCACAAGACAAAGTGATACTTGTAGGCTCAGACATAACATTTTGTTGTGTGAGTCAAGAAAAAGTGTTATCAGCACTGATTGGCCATACAAACTGCCCTTTGATCCATCTTGATGGGGAAAATGTTGCTATCAAGATTCATAATATTTCAGTTTCTGCAAGTAGTGGAACAAATGTGGTTTTTACAACTGAAGATAACATATTTGGAACGGTTATTTTTGCAGGATGTAAGCATATGATTTTAAAGAGAGAATTCCTATTAACATGTTTTGGTTCTCCTTGAAAGCTTTAATTCTTCTTCTGGAGTTGGGGGTGGGGGAGTGATTCTGTTTCTTTCTCATTTCTTTTTTCTTTAATATAAATGATAACAAAGGAGGCACTAGAATATTTGCTTGTTCTAAAATGAATTGCAAGCTTGTTTTCTGCATACCTGTATCTGTAAAAAAAAAATACTATTTACATTTTACTTTTGAACAATAGAGGAATCATTCTTCCTGTAGCATGTCTTGTCAGAGTTCATATTACATTAGAATTGACAGATTAAAATATACTGAAAAATTACTCTTAGCTCATTTGGAAACTCCCTATAGCAACTTGAGAGATCACATCCCTGTCCCTTAACAACAATGAACTGTTCTTCATCTCTATTATTTTGTCATTTTGAGATTGTTACATAAATGTAATGATACAGTATGCAGATTGGCATACTGTATGGCAGTAGGGCGTGGGTGGCAGAAGGGCATGGGTGAGGAGAAATGTACTCTCCCACTGCATTCTATATATGATGTATGCTCTGTCATTTAGGGTGTCTATATTAACATGATCACCCCACAGTCTAAAATTCCATGATATTTCCAAAAGTAGTTGTTTGTTGGGGGCTGCCCTGCCCATTTGGCTTGTGTTAAATGTCCACAGACAAGTATTTAGAATTTTTAGGTCTCAATTTTAGAGTTTTTCTGCCTCCCTTGTAGCAACTGTAATGTTTTGGTGTCACTGACAGCTTCATCTCCATCAGTGAGTCTCTTCCTCCCTGCTTGCTGAATTAGAAGTCTGGGATTTTGGTCTGAAGGTCACATGATAAAGTGTGTAAGATAGATTGACTAGATTTTATGATATTTCTTTTGATTGCTTAGTGATTTTCTTTCTTTCTTTCTTTCTTTTTTTTTAATATAATCCTCCTCTGCGGTCTAGATCAGCAGCTCTCTTGTTTACTTATACAGTACCTCTTGATGAATTTCACTCAGATACTGCTGTATTCCCAAAGGAATAACTGGGCTTAGGTGCACATCTCAGCTTGATGGCTATAATCTGACTCTCTTTTTGTCTTCTCAGTAATGCATTTGGAATTCAAGTGAAAGTGAGGTTACATTCAAATTTAAATTCTGGAAATCATATTTTCCTTCTTAATGGAATTTTAGGAAATTACTTGCAGCATTTCTCATAAATAGTCCTGGAGTCTGAGTTGAGACCCAGTGGTATATGTAGTGAAATTACTTCATGAGCAGTACCAAAAGTGAGCTATTGCTTAAAAGGGTGAAAGAAGAAATTAAAACTTAAAAGATGAGACTATGACCTGTTTCCTTTTCTCTTATTTCAGTGTTGTAATCTTTTATCATAGTAATAGAAAAAGCTGATTTAATTTATAATTTAACCTTCATTTATAGCGTTTAGAGGTTGAAATATTGTACAATGTTTGTTGAGCAGTAATAGCATCTCCCTTCAGAGGGAACTTTTTGGAAAATTGTGAGAGCAGGTTATTTTGTGAATTCAGGATCAGGATTCATTTATTTCCTTTTCTTTATGGATATCTTGTTAAGACACCATTTACTGAAAAGACTGAAAAGAAATTTAGAATCAGCTTATTAGTTTTTCCCTAGACAAGTGTGTGTGTGCACACACCTACACAATCAAAACCTGCTGGAATTTTTATTGGGATTACATTAAATCTGTAGATCAATTTGGGAGAATTTTCATTCTTACAGTATTTGAGTCTTCTAAACTATAAGCATGGTACATCCCTACATTTACTTGGGTCTTCTTTAATACACCTTAGTCATATGAGGTCTTTGTGTCTTTTGGTAAATTTTTTCCTAATGCTTGGTGTTTTCTGGCATTATTAAAAATGACTTTGTTTTTTAAATTACATTTTCTATTTACTGGTATATAAAAATGTAATTGATGTGTACCTAGCTTTTAACCTAGCTTCAGTTGATTATTTCCTAAGTTAATTTCTTTGAAAAGAAAATGAGTAAATTTCAAACACTGTCCTCTCAAATTTTTCTTCTATTTCTCTCTTATTTGCTCTTGTTACTTAGATTTTAATATTTTAACTTAATATATCTGCCAAATCCTAAAATAGCCAGCATTTTAAATACATTCCAAATTTTTGGTGTGTGATTTTAATAGAGTGACTAAATATTTAGCCTTAGATTTAAAACAATTTTTCAAAATAAATATGTCAGTGTTTGTTTACATATCTAATTGTTAAACTTTCATATAAACACTCATTAATCCTCTTGATATTACCTAAAATATTGAAGGATGTTTTCCTTCTCTCTGGGGAAGGTATGAAAGTTTCTGAGTTTTGGTTGATACACTAAGGAGTTGTTTTTTTTTTTAATTCAGTTTTGTAAAAAAAAAAATAAAACTTACAGAATTTTTAAACAAGTAGTTTTTTCTTTAAAGCGTTTTTACCTTGAGTGAAAGATAGTTTGGATAAATATGACAGAGGAACTACCAGCTTCTATATGTGTGTGGTTAAACATGATTACAGAAATATGAATTTCTACAATAAGCAGTGTCAGACTGCAGAATTTTCATTTATCACCTTTTTTTGAGAGGAGTCTCACTCTGTCACTGAGGTTGGAGTCCAATGGCACAATCTGGATTCAGTGCAACCTCCACCTCCCAGGTTCAAGCAGTTCTCCTGCCTCAGCCTCCTGAGTAGCTGGAGCTTCAGGCACTTGCCTCCATGCTAGGCTATTTTTTGTATTTTTAGTGGAGACAGGGTTTCACCATATTCGCCAGGCTGGTCTCAAACTCCTGACCTCCGGTGATTTGCCCACCTTGACGTCCCAAAGTGCTAGGATTACAGGCATGAGCCACCACACCTGGGCTCATTTATCACTTCGAAGGTCTCATCTTTAAAAAAATATTTTAAAAAATTTTTCCAGTCCTGCTTTAAAGCCAGATAGCACAGTTTTGATAAAGAGAAAAACAATGAAAGAACTGTAGTCAGTTTGAATATAAAGATGCAGAATTTTACCAAGAGTTTTATAAATAACAGTATTTATAATGTATTTTAGAACTCTGAAATTTGTAACATGACTACTGATTTTCAAATGATTTGGTAGTGCTTTTCAAATCACAGTATATTTATGATAGATAATACTTTTAACCTGTAGATTTTTCTGACTTAACATATTGGGAACAGGTTTCTTTGAGACAATTGTTAGACTCTGAAATAGGATTAAGGGAAAAAAGTGATAATTGACCTTTCAAGTTGCTATAGGGAGTTTCCAAATGAGCTAAGAGTCATTTTTCAGTATATTTTAATCTGTCAATTCTAGTGTAATATGAACTCTGACAAGACATGCTACAGGAAAAATAATTCGTCTATTGTTCAAAAGCAAAATGTCAATAGTAAATTATTTCATTTTTTAAGAAAATTGTACAATTATAAAACATGTTTTCAGGGAAAATATATGTAATGATAAGTACCTACTTTTTTTTTCTTTTTTCTGTTAGATCCACCAGATACTCCTCAACAACTGAATTGTGAGACACATGATTTAAAAGAAATTATATGTAGTTGGAATCCAGGAAGGTTGACAGGATTGGTGGGCCCTCGTGCTACAAGTTACACTTTATATGAAAGGTAATGATAACTGGCAAAGGATGTCAGTTGGCAAGGAGTACGTTGGAGGTACATGTTAAATGACATAGGGAGATGCACTAGATCATTTATGTTACAAGCAAGATATAAAACCAAATATACTGTATAAAATTATATATACTTTACTTGATAAGAAGCTTAGAATGAAGAACACTGAATATGAACAGAGACTGTTTCTGGGTAGTAAACTTATTTGGCTGATTATTTTCTTGCATTTTCTGTATCGTATACATTTTCTTAAGTATGTAATATGCCTCTAATTAGAAATTTAAACTTCTTATAAAAATTAAGTATTACAAATTTGCCCATTTTTTCCTGCAATATTTATCTCTTGCCATTAACAGTTTTTCAGGAAAATATGTTAGATATAAAAGAGATGAAGCACCTACAAATGAAAGCTATCAATTATTCTTTCAAATGCTTCCAAATCAACAAATATATAATTTTACCTTGAATGCCCACAATCCTCTGGGTCGATCAGAATCAACAATTTTAGTTAATATAACCGAAAAAGGTAAGCTGTACGTAAACTAATGTCTTAAAAATAACTTTGGAAGTGGTGAAATGCTTTGATTAATGAAAAGTGCTTATAGGGATTACTTTTTGCTGATTATTTTCTTTATAGTTACTTAATATTAATTCATAAATTTTATTTATAAAGAAGCTTTAAGTGTATAATTTGAAGTTTTACTATTTTATTGAATTTAAATACTTGAATTAGTAATTTACAAATAAACTGTAAGTAGCTCTTTCTGACAATTTTTGATTTCTGAAATATCTTCTACGCAATTTTTAAACTTTTATTTTGAGGTAATTGTTGACTCACTGGGAGTTGGAAAAATAAGAGCCTTGTGAACCCATCCCCTGGCTATCCCCAGTGGTGTCATCTTAATAATTCTAGTACAGTATCAGAACTAGGGAATTAACATTCTTAAAACATTGTTTACTAGACTGCTGAACTATACTATTGACCTTGTTCAATTTTTATGTGCATTCATTTGTACTTGTGTGTGTGTGTAGTTCTATAAATAGATTCAGGTAACCATCACCACATGCAAGATACACAACTGCCCTTTCACTACAAAGGAACTTGCTCATGTTGCCCTTCCAGCATCCTGCATACATACAGTCACATCCCTATCCCTTGACAACAATGAACTGTTCATCTGTATTGTTTCGTCATTTTGAGATTGTTACATGAATGTAATCACACAGTATGCCAGTTGGCTTTTTTTTTTTTTTCTTTTTACTAAGGATGATGTCCTGGAGACCCATCCATGTTGTTGTATGTATTAATAGTTTGCTCCTTTTATAACTGACGATTTCTGCATTTTTACCAACTGTATTAATACATACCTCCAAATAAAAATAAAATATGGTTGATCTTTTTGGCATTCATTCCATGGTCAGTTGCATTAACACTCCATGTCAGACTTGCAGCATGTCACAGAGCAATGGCCTGACCTTTTCTTAGAAACTCAGGCAGGGGAGAAAGGGCTTAAACCAAGGGCATGTGCCATACAATCTGACAATGATTAGTAGATGATCCTGTTGCCTTCTTTGTAAGCATAAATCACTTTTATCAGTTATTCTTTCCTGTTATCTTTGTTATTTCCTGATTTTTCCTAGTGTCATCATGGCTACATTTTATCCTTGCATGGTAGTATTTGTATGTATTTGTCTGCTCTCTGCCGTTTCAGCCTTATTTCCCCTGTGATTCTTTCCCACCACTCAAGTGAGCATACACACTATCACCAATGTAATATGCAGTTTGCCTCACTGTTCCTTCATTATTGCCATTTCTACCTAAAATGCTTTTCAGCTTTTTTTTTTTTTTTTTTTTTTTGCCAATATTAATCTGATTCTTCCTGCAAAGCTCATCTTAAGTTCTATCTTCACTATAAGACTTAGACCCTGCCATGCTTACATTTATGTAGTGGTTAATATCTGTACCATGCATTTAGAACTTAGCTTTTTTCTCTTCTCTTCTCTTCTCCTTTCCTTTCTCTTTTCGTTCTTTCTTTTTCTTTTCTTTTCCTTTTCTTTTTTTTTTTTTT
>NW_016107659.1:504915-548870 GCF_001604975.1 Cebus imitator | reverse complement strand
TTTTTTTTCTGTCATTCCCCAAGTAAATTAGAAGTTCCTTAAAGGTAGGTACTGTGATCTTACTACCTTTTAGTATTCCTGACACTAATTGAAGACCTTTGAGCATGATTGCTTATTTTAAAATGTTGGCAAGATGTCAGTAGTAGAAATGAGGTTTGTGGATTCCACAAATACTGGGTAGGATGTTGTTGGTCAGCACTAATGATACCTCCTTGTTTTTTATGTTTTCTTCTCATTTGTCATATTAGAGGATAGCTTTCCCCTTTAAATAAATGTTTAATCAGTCTTTAAAAATTATATTTGCAGTTTATCCCCATACTCCTACTTCATTCAAAGTGAAGGATATTAATTCAACAGCTGTTACACTGTCTTGGCATTTACCAGGCAACTTTGCAAAGATTAATCTTTTATGTCAAATTGAAATTAAGAAATATAAATCAGTGCAAGAACAGGTAAGATTCTTCTATAGACTCCTTTTGTGATTGTTTTGGATAAAACAGTTCTCAAAAAGAATTAAACAAATTGATATGCTTAAGCTCTCAGATTGATTATACAGATTTACTAAGAACCAAGAAAGACGTTAGTATCCATGTAATAACAACATTGTATCATTTGAGAAACAATTGTAAATTTGACTTTTATTCCTCAGAATGTTCCCAGGTGCAGTATAGTACCTGGCACATAGCTGGTGCTCAGTAAATTTGTGAATGAATGAGTAGTTTTTGCTGTAACCTTTAGCATCATTAATGGATGAATTGCCACCAGAGAGCAGAAGTGATGTTTTAAAACAGTGAAGTGTGGCAGTGGGAGCAAGCTGTAATTGGTACTTAAAAGTCACAACATGACTTTTCAATACATTTTAAATATTTAGGTTGAGTTTTATATTATACTATCTTGTAATTTGTGGTAAGTCTAAAATAAATGAGGTGTACTTAACTATTCATTTGGAAATTTACTGATGTCTGAAAATGAGTCACAACTGTAAAATATAACCTGAAAAGCTCTTTGTAATGTCATGCGGAGCTCAGAGGCTTTTGTGAGACATGCAGATCTTCAAATTTTAGAATTGCTTCATTTTAACTATATTTACTTAGTTTAAAAAAGTATTTGTTGAAGATATACTACATGTTTAGCATCATACTAGAAGTTCTAAGTGTCATATTTAACAAAGATGCAGAAGAGGTGATATCTGCCTCCAAGAAGCCTCCAATATCATCCAAATAATACATTTATTCCTCAGAGTCACCTCAAATTACTATATCACGTTAAGGTTTATTGCATCACCATTAGCATTTGACTGATTATCAAAATTATATAATCCTTTAGATAATTTAATTAACTATTATTACTTAGAAACAGTATTTGGATTAAAAAGACAACCTCATTTTTTATTACTGTTACAAAGGATAATTTTATTGACTTGGCATGTATATAAGAATTAAAATAGTGGATGAACTGCTGTGGGTGTTATATATACAAACTCACTGACATTCTGTTGGTTTGCATTACAAATGTGAAGACTTTCTTACCAAAAGAAATATGTTTGTGTTTATATATGTATTCACACACACAATGTATATGTATATACATATTTATTTGTTTTCCAATAGCGGAATGTCACAATCAAAGGAGTAGAAAATTCAAGTTACCTTGTTGCCCTGGACAAGTTAAATCCCTATACAGTATATACTTTTCGGACTCGTTGTTCTACTGAAACTTTCTGGAAATGGAGCAAATGGAGCAATAAAAAACAGCATTTAACTACAGAAGCCAGTGAGTTAACTAAGTGATGTATGGCTAATAATTACTGTATCCTGAAGTTTTACAACTTCTTTAAAAAGAAAATGTTATCAAAGTCTTTAAAAGTAGAGGAATGTTGAGATAAATTATGTAATACCTGTTAATAAAATATAACACAGGTGGGTATTTTAAATGATAGTTTTTCAAGTTTTGTCATAGTGTAGAAAAATGATTGGCACAACTGATGTGAAGGGACAGGGCTCCTCTATCTATAATATGATTGTTACCATATTACAGTAATGCATAGAATGATTTTTCTCCAATTTTTTTCTCTTCTGCCTGGAATTTTAATTATGCTTTTGACTCATTGCCTTTCTTTAAAAAAAAAATTACTAAAAAAGAGAATTTGTTAGTTTTTGTGACCTAGACCAGAGAAAGGATGTGACTAAAAAGTCTTGAACATCAGTTTTTGTAGTATACCTAGGTCAAAGTAGGTATAAAATCAGGTAACTGGTTTTCTAAATGTGATAATTTCTGAAGACAGAATGATATTCTATCCGTGAGTAACCACGTTAGGTGTAAAAAGAAAAAAAAGAAAAAACTTAGAAATAGGTTTAATTTTTTTTTTTTTTTTTTTTTTTTTTTTTTGAGACGGAGCCTTGCTCCGTCCCCCGCGCTGGAGTACTGTAGACTGATCTCGGCTCACTGAAACCTCCACCACCTGGGTTCAAGTGACTCTCCTGCCTCAGCCTCCTGAGTAGCTGGGATTACAAGTGCACACCTCCACGCCTCACTAATTTTTGTATTTTTAGTAGAGATAGGGCGTCACCATGTTGGTTAGGCTGGTCTCAAACTCCTGACCTCAGGTGATCCACCTGCCTTGGCCTCCCGAAGTGTTGGGATTCCAGGCATGAGTTACCACATCTGGCCGTAATAGGTTTAATTTTTAGGAATCTTTTAACAAAAGATAGAAAGAGCTTTATTTATGTTATGTAATACAGAAGACATAATACTTCCTCCAAAAAAATAAAGGAACAGCAAAACAAATAAATGATAGATGTTAATCTAGATTTTTGCCTCTCCACATGAATAGATGTTGAGGAATGGTGATGAGGGCACTTTGCCATACATGAAAGAATTACTTGTATCATCACAGTGAAAGCTGTGCATAAGTACAGAGGGGGAGAGTATGAGTTATCTGTTGCTGTGCAACAAATTACCCTAAAATTCAGTGGCTTAAAACAACTGATGTTTATTATCTTACCATTTCTATGGGTCAAAAATCCAGGAGCAGCTTAGCTGGATATCTCTGGCCTGCAGTCTTTCATGAGGCTTCATTCAGGAATGTGGGTGGGGACTCCAGGCCTGACTGGAACTAGAGGTTCCCCTTACAAGATGGTTCACTCATGTGGCTAAAGGCGGGAGGCCTCAGTTCCTTACCTTGTGGGCTTCTCTCTAGGTCTGCTTAAGTGTGCTCATGACATGGCAGCCACTTCCTCCCAGAGCTGGTGACTACACAGTGTCTCTGATGATCTAAAATCAGAAGTAACATACCATTATGTCTGCTGTGCCCTGTTGGTCACACAGGGCAATGTGGGAGGGCACTGCACATAGGGGGATTGTTGGTCATTTTGGAGACTAGCAACTATAGGAGTTTTTGCCTTCAGTTAATGAGTTGTCATCTCCAAGAGGAAACATCTTATTTGCACCTCATTAAGATGAAGGCATCAATTTACTCAACAAATATTTACTGAGTATGCATTACAGGTTGAGCATATGTAATCTGAAAACCCAAAATGCTCCAAGATCCAAAACTTTTGGAACACCGGGATGCTACAAGTGGAAAATTCCACACTTAAGTACCCAACACAGATTTGTTTCATGAACAGAATTATTTAAAATGTTGTATGAAATTACCTTCAGGCTATGTGTTTAAGGTGTATATGAAATATAAATGAATTTCATGTGTAGACTTGGGTCCCATCCTCTAGGATACCTCATTATATATATGCAAATATTCTACAATCAGAAAAAAATCCAAAATCTGAAACACTTTTGGTCCCAAGCATTTCAGATAAAGTATACTCAACCTGTATATATCTGGAATTATTATAAGACAGAGATCTCTGCCTGTAGAGTTTGTAGGATCCAGGACTAGAAATAAATTTATATATATACACGTCTATGTATATACGTACACACACACACATCAGTTTATTGGGTGGTGATGAATGCCACAGAGGAGAGGAAGGGATAGGAATGAAGGTTGAAGGATAAGGGGGGGTGCAGGGAATTACAGTTTTAAATACTCACTAATAAGGTAATAGTCAAGCTGAGATACAAAGATGAGGAAGCATGCCATATGGTTTAAGAGAAGAGAGTTGTAGGCAGAGGAAGGGAGTACAAAGAAAATGCGAGAGGTTGAGGCAAGTGTCTTTGCCAATGTGTGGCCAAGTAAGGAGGAAGTGGGAGGATGTGAGGCAGAGGGGAACCCAGGGAATCAGTACAGCCAGCCTGCAGAGAGATTTTAACCCATTCGAAGGGGCCGTGTGTTTTGCAAAAGTTACTGAGAGCTTAGATTTTACATTGCTTTCTCTTCTTCTCTTTCTTTTCTTTTCTTTTTCTTTTTTTTTTTTTTTTTGTACTTTTTTTTATTTTTTAAGTGGAAGCCACTGAACTGCTTCACATTTTATTGAGAATTCCAAATACCCTAGAAAAAAAAAAATGTCAAGCACCGTATACATATAGTATGTGTCTTCAGAGAGTAACTTTAAAATCTTCTTTCTAGTTCCTTCAAAGGGGCCTGATACTTGGAGAGAGTGGAGTTCTGATGGAAAAAATTTAATAATCTACTGGAAGGTAAATATTTAACTTTTCCATGAACAATTACATTACTTTGCTAAACTGCTTAACTTACATATGTTACTTGGATTATCAAGAAGCTGAGGCTTCCTAGACTGGCTTTGTTTGCATTATTGCTGAGAATCCAACCTGGTTCCTAAACCCCCCAAATTCCTGTCACTCCTAATTCCCCACAGTCATTTTAGTGAGGATCTTCTGTCTCAGATCTGAACCTTCTTGGGTTTGATCTTATGAGGCCTGTAAAGAACCTGAGGATTTCACGAATTCTATCTCCCTCACTTCAGTCGGGAACTATAGGTTAGAATCCTAAGTGTTAGCTACATTTTTCTTCTGTGAGTGGGAAATTAAATTTTTATATATTTCAGCTGTAATTTATTAACCTTCAATAAATTGCATGCCAGTTATAAAGTTGTGTATGATTTTGTGAAATATTTAGATGAAATATGAATTGTATTATATTTTACTAATTTTTCTCTACTGGAACATTTTTGTTGCTATATTTTAAAATATTTTATGAATATCAAAAACATGAACAATTGTTTTCTATATTAGATTTTACACGAGCAGTCATAATAGGATTCCTTTAAATAGTGACTTTTGTTATTGAAAGTAAAACATAATTTAATTTAAAAAAACTTTTGACATCAATACAGCTTTAAATAAAAGTTTCCATGCAGGTTCAGTGTGAGTTCCATTGCTTTGAGATTGTATTTGACTGTTTTATCCACTCTTGATTAGAAAATCCCCCAGCTACTCTCAGTTGCCTGTCAGACTTCATGGTATAACAATGATTATACAATTTACTTCAATATAGAGAAAGTTTGGAATATTCTTCAAACTAGATGAAGACTTAACTAAAGACTAAAATCATTGAAAGGATTTAGATTCTAACTTCATTACCTATGCTGATGGTGCTGCCATTTGCCAAGAGTATGTTTGGGTAGAAAATTATGTTGTTTTGGTCATAGTGAGTTTTTAAAAGGTATGCCACTGGGATATCATGAGTAGAGTTCAGTATGTGGTTTGATATATTTGTAAGGCTCTGGAGCTCAAGGGAGAGGTCGGTGCTGGAAACAGCTTTGAGTAGCATATAAATGGGATCACTTGAGGGAGATGCAGGGTGCAAAGTGGGCCAGGGATGGAGCCCAGGTGACAACAGCATGCGTAGAACCAGCAGAGGAGATGGGGAAGGTGTAGAGGGGCAGGAAAAGCAAAGAAAATAGAATTACAGACACTGGGGGAGGAGGACATTTCAAACAGTATGTGGCCTGGAATATCCCAGGAAGCCTGTAAGTCTTAGGACTAAAGCCTGCCCCTGAGAGCAGGCCATTTGGAGCGTCATCAGAGACCTCTGCTGGAGTGGAGTTTTTAGCAGGGTTACATCATCCTCAATCTGGACCAGAGAGCCCCATACATTGCTCTATAAATTAAGGCAGTTGTTGTGAAAAGCAGTTCAGTATAAATGAAGAGGTTTGAATGTTCATTTATTTTTATCCGGTAAGTTCACTTTTAGAAATTCATATTTTAAAATTCTATGAAAAAGAAAAAAAAGTGGCACAAAAAGGTTTACCAAAATACTTGTTTTAGTATTGTGAAAAATTAGGAACAACTTAAATTTCATTTATTTAAGGAATATTCAAGTACACTGGTAAAAATGCTGCATGAAATACAAAACCATGAAAATGTATGTAGCTGTATTATGGACAAGTATATATTATGGAAAAATAAAAAGTAAAATGGTGTAATATGATTAAAACAATGTTAATTAAAAATCTATACCTAGTAAAACAACTTGAAAGAAATATCAAAATGGAAGAATACTTAAGAGGTGTGAATATGGGAGATTTTTACTTGTTTCAGCTTCTATATATTTTCCAGTATTCTGTAGTGGGCATGTAATACTTTAAAATGAGAAAACAAATGTTTAGGAAAAAAACCCATGATGCTATAGTTTTTTAAAAATGTTTGTTATGAAGTAGAGCAGTGCTTCTGGATAGTTTTAAAACTTTTGCTTCTGAAAAATGTGAAGATAAATATTGTTTTGTATTCACTTAATTTTTAAATTTTTGTGTACTCTTACTGCTTATAGTAAGTACAGTTTTTCTTCAGTATTTCTTTACTGATTTACCCAGCTCCCAGTAGATTTTAAATCTGTGTTTCACACTGTTGATAGCTTCATCTTTTCTGCTGTTACCTTGTAACTGGTTGTTTTTTTGTTTTTGAGATGGTGTCTCGTTGTGTCGCCCAGGCTGGAGTACAGCGGCATGATCTTGGCTTACTGCAACCCCCACCTCCTGGGTTCAAGCGATTGTCCTGTCTCAGCCTCCCACGTAGCTGGGATTGCAGGCACTTGCCACCACACCTGGCTAATTTTAGTATTTTTGGGAGAGACCGGGTTTCACCATGTTGGCCAGGTTGGTCTCGAACGCCTGACCTCAAGTGATCCATCTGCTTCGGCCTCCCAAAGTGCTGGAATTATAGGCGTGAGCCACAATGCCTGGCCAACCTTGCTATTGTTAATGTAGCATCCAGTTTAGACCCAATTACCTTTCCTAGTCACAGTCAGCTTTTGAAGGTATATAACAGTTTGTCTGTTTTTCATAGCCGTTACCCATTAATGAAGCTAATGGAAAAATACTTTCCTACAATGTATCATGTTCATCAGATGAGGAAACACAGTCCCTTTCTGAAATCCCTGATCCTCAACACAAAGCAGAGATACGACTTGATAAGAATGATTACATCATCAGCGTGGTGGCTAAAAATTCTGTGGGCTCATCACCACCTTCCAAAATAGCAAGTATGGAAATTCCAAATGGTAAGTGCTTGAGATGCTTTAGTATATAAGAACAGGAAACTAAAGTGAAAAATGTTTGATGTTACTTGCTCTTTTGTAATGGCCAGCCTTCTGGTATACCTTGTTGCTGCTGACATAGAAGGCAGAATGAGCAGATTGATGTCTACAGTTCATTGAGAGAGCAGTCATTAGTATTGAGTTGAAGCATGTGCACTGATGGATACAAACATTATAGTAACTGTACTCAGTTACTATAGCATATAATATTGGAGAGTTACAGTGGTTGTAGGGACTTTTAGGAAGAAATATTTATTTTAGGTTAGCTAGGCTGTTTTGCAAATTGTTGGGCAGGAGAAAAAGGGCTCATTTTAATTGGCAGCTTTTTTGGTAAGAATTTCCTTATTAATAGGAATTTTTTATTGATTTAAAAGTCTTCCTAAGGCATAAATTAGATCTTCAACATAGGATTGAGAAACACACAATGGTGTAATTTTTTTTTTTTTTTGAAACGAAGTTTCACTCTTGTTGCCCAGGCTGGAGTGCAGTGGCACGATCTCAGCTCACTGCAACCTCTGCCTCCCACGTTCAAGTGATTCTCCTGCCTCAGCCTTCCGAGTAGCTGGGATTATAGGCATGCACCACCACACTCAGTTAATTTTTGTATTTTTTTTTTTTAGTAGAGATGGGATGTAGTGCCTTTCTTTAAATTTTACAGATGTCCAGTGATTAATGCATTCCTCCCCAGCTTCTACCTTGACAACTTTGCGAGTCATGAGTTTTAAATGACCACTTCCACCTCCTCTTCCACTGACCTCCATGCTGCAGTCATTTTCTGCCTACCCTGCTTTGCTGTCTTGCCCCAGTATAGGAGCACCTTTCTATAACCACTGCTCCTAGAGCAAGAAAAATTGGTCCAGTTAGGGTTCTCTTAAGTAGCTTTCCAACTCCAGTTTGAGGAGTTTATTATTGCTTGTTACTTGACTGTTCTTTGTTCTCTTTGACTCAGTCATAGGAGAATTAGGAGGAAGGAAGGGGGAAAACAAAGTGCATTTCAGAGATACAGAGCCCAGGCAGCAGTGCTGCTGGAGATGCCTGGGGGGTGTGGCAGATGCTGGGAGGTGGGGCATAGAATAATGGCTTCTTCATTTTGGCCTGGCAAAAATAACAAAATAAAAAATGAAAGAGAGATGTAACCATCCATAAGAAGATGACACACTGATTTAAATTATATATTTCATTGCTCTCACAATGATAGGTAATAGCTATGTTATCTTTTAAGAAACATAATCCTACCTTTTTTGTGTATCCCTTAGAAAATGGTAATTTACAGAACTGGCAATTCTGTTATCAGCTTTGAGATACTTTCTGAAGCCCCAGAACAAATCCTCATTCCTTAAGGATTTCCCGAGTGGAGGGAGGCGCTGCAGCCTCAGCTCAGGTTTATGCTGTGGCTTTTTTAATCACGTTGAATAAAATAGCTGTTATGCCCAAAGTGTTCTGTATTCCAAGCCAAATTGTTGTCTTGCGTTTAGTAGTAGTTGCTTTATGAATGCACATTTCATTCAAAAAACATTTCTATGTTTGTTTTTACTGAACCCTTAAATATAAATCAGTTATAGCTACTACTTCTTTTCTCTGGTTACAGTGGGAAACGTCTGTGTTAGTGTTACTGAGCCCTTTCTGTAGCCTGTAGATGATTAAGTACTCTGCTGTGGCTGGACTTCTCTGGCTGCGTCTCGTCAGGAGCTGCTCACCTGCAGTTTGCAGGCTCCTGAGCTCTGGCTCCTGAGACAGTTACTTGTCTAAACATTTATTCTTAGAAATAATCAAAAACCTTTCTATGTTTGTTTTTACTGAACGCTTAAATATATATGTCAGTTATAAATACTACTTCTTTCCTTTTGTTACAGTGGGAAATTTCCTTCTTCCTTTTGACCACACTGCCCTATCTCCCACCCCAATTCCTCACCCCCAGCCTGGGGGTTCCACTTCTCACCCAGGCCAAGGTCTGGCAAGACAGGGAAACGAAACTTCGCCAGGGCCTCCACTCCTGCCTTCTGCCTTCAGTCTTTGCCCCTTGCCCCTTGATGTCTCCTAGGACTCTGTGTAGGTTTCTCCTTCTCAGTGCCCACACCAGCCATTTCACCTCGTAGCCTCTCCATGACTCCACAACTTTCTCCCTTGCTCCCACCCTGCTCCTGGTCAGCCAGACATCCCCTTCAGCCCAGCTCTGGGGCTGCAGTCTTCCTTGAAAGAGAGGGGGTTAGTTCATCCACTATTTCCACACGTTTATTGTGTGCTTACTCTGCACACTGTGTTGGGCCCCGCCTGTTTTCGGAGAGTGCGCATTCATGGTGGGTGATAAGAGGAGGGCTTCAGCTTGTCCACTGGCCCCTTCCCAGTCTCCCACCTCCCGCCCTGTCCCAGCCAATGTACTTAGCTGCATCCTTCCTGGGTCTTGATCTTGATGTCCTAGCCCCGGTATGTCACTACCTGATCCTAGGTACTTTGTAAAAATCACTTTATTTTAGCTGCTGTGTTAATCTGTGTGTACAGGTAAGTGCTACAGTTATTACAATAAAAATAACAGCAACACTTCTAATCTTTGCTAAAGGTTTATCTAGTTGAGCTCTATTTTATAATTTCTTCACAGTGAAGTGAGTTTTGTAACTCATGTCCATTTCTATGAGGTTTGCCTTATATTGTTTCTAATGCCAGTAAAATATCCTCCTTTCTTATTGAAGATGATCTCAAAGTAGAGCAAGTTGTTGGGATGGGAAAGGGGATTCTCCTCACCTGGCATTACGACCCCAACATGACTTGTGACTACGTCATTAAGTGGTGTAACTCGTCTCGGTCGGAACCCTGCCTTATGGACTGGAGAAAAGTTCCCTCAAACAGCACTGAAACTGTAATAGAATCTGGTAAGATGAATTAGTATCTCTCAATTAAGTTCTTTCCAAACATTTTTAAAAGGCAACATGTGGGACTGGGTGCAGTGAAGTGATTCTCTTTACTGCTGGGTGAGTGTGAATAGATTTGATTTTCCTAGAGGGTAGTTGTGGTAGCACGTGAAAGGATCCAAGCCCTCTGATCCAATAATTACTAATCTAGAAATTTATTCTTCAAAATAATCAGAGAACACAAGGATCTAGAACTAGAAACACCATTTGACCTAGCAATACCATTACTGGGTATATACCCAAAGAATTAGAAATGATTCTCTTATAAAGACACATGCACACGTATGTTCACTGTGTCACTGTTCTCAATAGCAAATACTTGGAGCCAACCCAAATGCCCATCAGTGATAGACTGGATAAAGAAAATGTGGCACATATACACCATGGAATACTATGCAGCCATAAAAAGGGATGAGTTCATGTCCTTTGCAGGGACGTGGATGAAGCTGGAAACCATCATTCTCAGCAAACTGACACAAGAACAGAAAACTAAACACCGCGTGTTCTCACTCATAAGTGGGAGTTGAAAAGTGAGAACACATGGACACAGGGAGGGGAACATCACACACTGGGGCCTGTTATGGGTTTGGGGGGCTAGGGGAGGAATAGCATTAAGAGAAATACCTAATGTAGATGACGGAGTAATGGATGCAGCCAACCACCATGGCATGCATATACCTATATAACCTGCATGTTCTGCACATGTACCCCAGAACTTAAAGTACAATTTAAAAAAAAGAATAATCAGAGAACAACACAGATTTAATCTAAGAATGTTCACAACAGTATTATTGATAACTGTGAAAAATTAAAAACCCAAATAGCAAATAAAGGAATGATGGTACACCTATAAAATGGAATGTTAAGTAACATTAAAAATTACATTAAAAATTTAGCAACATGGAAAAATAAATGCTCAGGAAAAAAGACTACAGAACTGAAAGACTACAGAACTGTAAGCAGCCTGGTCTCACGCAAGGGCCTTTGCCTTTGTTTGCCCAGGGCCCAGGTTACTGAGGTTAGGGAGAGACTGAGCACAACGGCCATGAACCCCTTTCCCCTTTGCCTGATGCAGGGGAAGGGGGCATCAGCAGGACTCAGCACAGTGTGGGTGGGAGGCCTTGCATTCCATGTACCTGGTGCTCAGAAGCCTGTGAGTTGTAGGTGAGTGGCCCTTGATGAGATGCAGCCTGAGAAGTTTATCCACAGAGGAGTATTTAATAACCTATAGGCTAATCCAGCCTTGACCTTAGGAATTAGAGCCTCTCTCCAGTATCATCATTTTTTTCTGGCAGGATGGGAGTGTATCCTGCCTGTCCCCATGGGACTTCTGGACCCTGTGGCCTGTCAGTAGTGATGCTTCTTGATCATTCCTGTCTCCTGCCACCCTCACATGTTAGGGAAGTGCAGAAGAGCAAGTAACCTGCTCTTTACCCCTCTCTCAGGGAACACTTTCTACTTGTTTACTGTTTCTCTGTCAAATGATGAGGATGGGTCCCATTCATTGGATTATCACGTATGAATTCAGATTATTTCTCAGTTCTATTTGGAATACAGCCAAATTCCTCCACATATAGAATTGGCTGAAGTGGTAATGATCTTCCTGAGTTGTTCCCTTCATCCTTTCTTACAGCGCACTTCCCTTATCAAGGGCCCAACCACATGCCGCCCTTCTCTTTCCTACACCTTCCCTTGCATCCCCTCCCACGGAGCTGAATGAGCCTTACACGGTTCCAGTCTGTCCTTTCTCACCTGGGCTTTCAGGATAATCAGGATGGACTGGTCTAGGCTGGAGTGGATTTAAATGGAGTATTTAACCATGTAAGTTTTAGCTGAGACCTGCAACATATGAAGAAGCTGCCCCGCAGTGATTGTGGGAGAACTTCCTGTGCCAACACAATTGAACAAAGACAAAAAGCTTGATAAAAAAACTCAGAGAAGTTAGGTGACTTTCCCAATTAGTATGCGGTAGAACCCAGGTTCAAATTCAGAGTTATTCAGAACTTGAAGAGGCTGGGAATATTGTCTTTTATTTACTGCTAGCTTCTGGAACAGCAAGTGGCACATAGTAGGCACACCTTTTATTCCTCTCTCATCCCGTTGTCTACTCATTAAGCTGTCTGCTCTCTTTTTGGACGTTAGCACATTCCTAATGCTGTAACCTTCTCAGGTTTTTTTTTTTTTTTTTTTAAGTGACAGAGCCCTATAACATTTTTTTAATAAATGATTTTAACTTAAAAAGAGGCACAGATTTATGGATGTACATGCAGTGTAAAATCAAGACCTCAAGCATACCTTTCCCTAAAGAAAAATGTTAACAAAACTAAACACAGTTGGCTGAGCTTGAGTTACTTGAATACGTACTTAGGACGTGCCAGCACATGGCAGACATTTAAGGAAAATCATTGCAAGAAGAAAAGTTAAAATTTTAGACAAGTTGATCCAGTGCTTCTTGGGTTTATGATTTTAGGTGTTGACTACGTCTCATATTGGAGCCTGCAGACCACTGGTATTCTATGGGCACTCAATTGAAGAACTAATGCTTTAACCACACCAGAATAATTGTATTCTGCAAATTAAATGCAATGCCATATACTGCCAATTCGCCCTCCCTGTTCTACAGCATTATCTTCTTTCTTGACTGCCACTGATGAGCACCTAATTGCCTTTCAAGGCCTTATTCACATGTCTTTTATGGTAGCTGTTTCTGATCTTTTTAGACTCATTTTGGCCCCTCACTTAAGATTCCATGGCATCTGATACATACCTCTAATATAACACACTGTTATGGTTACCCTTGTTCATCTATTTTCCCCAGCACTCTGCAAGTGTCTTCATGGCTTGACATTTTGTTTTGTGCATGTCAGTGTTGCTCACATCACACAAACTTGCATTGTGCTCAGGAGGCATTTAAAAGGAGCCTTTTGAATTTAAGTTAAGGCACTTCAAAGTACTTCTGTGTCCTGTGGA
The DNA here is from genome assembly GCF_001604975.1 of Cebus imitator. NCBI lineage: Eukaryota > Metazoa > Chordata > Mammalia > Primates > Cebidae > Cebus > Cebus imitator. The sequence continues at coordinate 535,538 of NW_016107659.1, read as the reverse complement.
GTTAATTCAAAGTACCTCTATATCTTTTTTTTTAATTTTTTTTAAATAGAGACGGGATTTCTCCACGTTGGTCAGGCTGGTCTTGAACTCCTAACCTTGTGATCCGCCCGCCTCGGCCTCCCAAAGTGCTGGGATTACAGGCATGAGCCACCATGCCTGGCCTGGTACCTCTATATCTTATGGAGTTAACTCACCCAGGGACACTTACTGGTAATGTTATAAAGAGGAACAAACTCTAAAACCCAGTTCCTTTAACACTGAAACTTCAAGGTAGAGTGCACCTTTTAATTCTGCTTCTTGGAACAAGAAGAGAGAGCAGTGGGTTTGTTTGTTTTTTTCCAACCCAGAAATAACACTATGTAGGGAAGGGATTTATAGAGGCATGATGTGAATCTGGAATGAATGGTGTAGTGAACTGACCCAGGAAGTTGATTCAGGCTTACATTTTGTTCCTTAAAATCAAGCAATGATGATTTCTTCCTGGAAAAAAGAACAGACTCTAAGCCTTAATCATCGTCATTCTCTCCAAGGTGATCCCATCTTATGAAACTAAACTTTTTTAAAAATAGAAGTAAATTTAATTTTTGTTTAGTCAATTTTTATTCTGAATAATTACTAATTTTTAAAATACGTATGTATTTTTTAATAAGAAAATATCTTTAAAATTAGCCTTGGAAATTTTAGAGTGTCATAAATTTGATATTACTAAAATAGATATTCATAGTAATATATTTATGAACGTTTGCCAATGTGTTCATCCTATAGATCAGTTTCGACCAGGTGTAAGATATAGCTTTTTCCTGTATGGATGCAGAAATCAAGGATATCAATTATTACGGACCATGATTGGATATATAGAAGAATTGGGTAAGTTAAATGGGTGTTTACTTTTAACAGTCCGAGATAGCATGAAGAATTATAAATTGGCAACAATGATATATGATTGAATTCTAAAAGTAGAATTAGATGTTTAATTCTAGATGTCTAATTAGATGTTTAGTTTAAGGAAGGTAAAATAATTTGATAAAAAGTATTTGATTACTACTTTTTTTTGAGAGAGAGAGAGAGAGAGACTTATTCTGATGTCACCCAGGCTGGAGTCTAATGGCAAGGTCATGGCTCACTTCAGCCTCAACCTCCTGGGTTCAGGTGATCCTCCCACCTCAGCTTCCTCGGTAGCTGGGACTGCAGGTGCATGCCGCCATGCTCAGCTAATTTTTTTTTTTTTTTGTAGAGTTGAGGTTTCACTATGTTGCCCAGGCTGGTCTCGAACTCCTGGGTTCAAACGATCCTCCCACCTTGGCCTCCTAAAGTGCTGGGATTACAGGCATCAGCCACTGCGCTGGGCCTACTTACTCTGAATTCATTTGCTGAATGTTTATATTTCACTATTTTACTGTTGTTCTCAAGAAAATTACATCTTAACTTGGATGTCAAAAATATTTAATTAGTACTTTTACAAGTTTAAAAAAACTATTAACTTCTTCAGGACTATCAATGAAGATGGGAAATACAAATGATGTCTATGTGAGTAGTCACCGAAAGATTTTGCATAGATTACTTTGCTAGATATGTGTTTTGTCTAAAAGTGATATTGTAAATTTTACCTTTGTTCCGAAAAATATTTTTTTCGTGTGTGGTTATTAGTACGTAAGTGTCACAAAAAAAAGCGTTTGTGATCATGTCTCTTTGAAAATTTATGATTAAATAAAGTTTTAATTCCAAGTTGAATTATTTTTGAGGCTAGAAAGCTCATGGAACATTACTGTATTACTCTATATTCATACACTCCCCAGTAGCAATTGACTTTTTCCTTTTACAGCTCCCATTGTTGCACCAAATTTTACTGTTGAGGATACTTCTGCTGATTCGATATTAGTAAAATGGGAAGACATTCCTGTGGAAGAACTTAGAGGCTTTTTAAGAGGATATTTATTTTATTTTGGAAAAGGAGAAAGAGACACATCTAAGATGAGGGTTTTAGAATCAGGTAAGTAAATCGATAGCATGATAGTGTGTCTTACAAGTTCCTCATTAACCACAACAGAAAAGGAAAGAAAGTCCTGCTCAGTAGTTTAGTACTGGTTTTCAAAACTATCTGAAAGAGAAATGAAAAGGTGGTCATTCTATGAATATGAGAGTTTTAAGATTTTCATATGCAATAAATGACATGTATAATCTTTCAGAAATCATTTTAAACAATTATTCTGAAGCCTTTGATTATAAGCCTCATAGGACAGAAACCATCATTTATTGGAGACTTACATAATCCATGACAAGGCATTTCATGAAGTTGACTTCCATAAGAAAATCTTGTACTTAACAACAATGAAGAAGAAAAACTCAGGAATCCAAATAGCAACGTCAGATCCTCAGTTGTAATTTAATAAAAAGCTATTGGCCTATTAGCATCTTACTTAGCCATGTCCATAAGCTGGAGAACTTAATTGACTTGATTGGGAATGTGTTTAAAAGTACAGACAATCCTTGGAAATTGGCAAGTGTACATCCAAAGACTATAGAGAATTCTCAGATTTACAAATACAAAATTATTTGTACAGATTTCTGGCTTTTCCTTTAATATTATTTCTGCTGAGAGTCAGATGTTTCTTATTCATAGCTGCGAAACACAAGCATATCATCTTTTCAGTTTGAAAAGTTTCATTTCCCTGGATGACCTCTCCTCAGAAAGAAATCATTTTAATTATTTAATGCCTGTCTGACAAGTAGAGAACACCACCAAGGCATGGTGGTGCTGGCTGGGCATTGTCTCAGTCACTCTGCAGAGCAGCTGCAGGAAGTGTGTGCCTCCCCTTCTGTCCTCAAGTGAGTTGCTGGTGGATGAGGGGCATTCTAAATATCGAATCCCACAAACATCCACAGTCTAGTGTGACTTGCCTCACGTGCTTGGAAATTTTATACTTGAAACAGCTATAATTCTAGCATTCAGATTTCCAATGAGATATGGTGGATTGGTCACTAAAGGTAGCATAAAGAAGGGAAAAAAAAACCCAAACTCTAAAATAGCCACAAGGAGAAAGAGAACAGAAAAGGCAAAACAACACCAAAAAAGAAGATTCAGAAATTTGGGAGTGGAAATGGGGCAAATGACTTAAATGAGTGGAGGACTGTGAAATCTGTGTGGGCAGTCAGGCACTGTTGAGAAGGAACTTCTCTAGTACCTGCCAAACCAGCATTGGAGACAGGTGGTTAGGATAAATCTGGGCTGAATGGAGGGGTCGATTGAAGACAGTCCCTTAGAACTGAAGGGCCTGACTACAAGCACATCCCCTTCTCTGAGGTTTCACATTCCATGGTCTTGCTTTCTGCCATTAAGTTACCCCTGGTGAAACATAGACTGAAAATAGATGAGTTCAATATAATAAGATATTTTTAAGAAAGAGAGAGACCATATTTACATAATTTTTATTATAGTATTTTGTTACAATTATTCTCTGAGGAAAATGGAGGACTACTGTATATAGAGTCAAATAATTCATTAAATACACAGCAAAATAAATAGAAAAAAGATCTATGCCAAGGTTTGTCATTATGAATTTTTCAAGCAGCTAAGGTATAAAGAAATGATCAGAGACAAGCAGGTCATGTGCAAGGAATCAGGAATAATAATGGCAGCAGACAGCCCAGCAGCATGCCAGATACTAGAAGGGACCACAGCAGTCTCTTCAAAATACTGAATTAAAATGATTTTCAACCTAAAATTCTATGCTCCAGCAGTCTGTCAACCAATGTGAGAGTAAAATGCAGACATTCTGTACATGCAGGGCTGCAAATATTTACTTCCCGCCTGTTGCTTTTCTCAAGAACCTACTAGAAGAGTACATCCCAATGAGGAAATGAAGTAAGGCCGACCCAGGAAGCCGCAGGGGAGAGAAGATAGGGAGCTGCAGGAGGGCCGCAGCCCAGAGGGGGTCTAGTCTAGTTCAGGAGGCAGGGGAGGGGTGGAGGCAAGGGCAGAGATGTAGAGCTGGGATTTTGTTGTGTTTGATCACGTGGGAAATCTTACTGACTATACATTGGAGGATGTGGGAAGACTTAGTGATTGGTATATAGAAAATCCAGCAAATGAGGGGAGAAGCAATTGTAACAATGGGAAAACAAGAAAGGAAACATGATCACAGCAAGCCATTTGTCTTAGTAGTAACTCATATTTATATGATCTTAATAATCCAAACTGAATTCATCAAATGTTCTGATGTTTCTATATGAATGATATTGTGGGGAAAAGGGTGGTGGTAGTGTAGAAGGGCTCTATCTTTATCTGCCTTTATAAAATATGTGTAGATAAGGTCTAATAGTTAAAAGTCACATTTCTCTCAGTTTACTATTTTGGAACATGGAGGTAAATACGCAAAGAAACAGATTACATGGGTTTTACAGTGGTTGTAGGGTTGGGGGAGGAGCTGGTAGGGAACTGTCACTTTTTGTTATTAACCGTTTAGTACTATTTAATTTTTTAACCTGTTGTTCTGCATTATTCTGGTTAATTTTTTAAAATAGTAGTTCAAATGATTCCTCACACTTCCTTTTGAAGTTATGATTCAAAGGATTTCTCACTAATCTCATTTGAGAGTTCCCATCACACTGATCCTTTTTCTAAGTGGTTTGGAGTCATCTCTATTGATTTGCACATTTGCTTTATCCCATCTTTCACTCTCACTCATAGGAAGGCTCAGCCTAAGTGAGTTTTGGTTGTGGTGGTTTTCATGCTCTTAGTAGCAGAAAGGGAAGTGACTTTTATTGATTGCCTGCTATATGCCAGGCATTATGCTAGAGAATGTGTGTGAAAACTTTACACAGCTCTGTGAGGTAAGTCAGCATATTCTATTTCATTAGTAGAAAAACCCCAGTTCAGAGTGATTTAAATAATAGGCCGATATCACACAACTACTGACTGATGATGGGTAGAGCTTGAACAAGGTTGTGGCGGCTCCAGAGTCCTTGGCTGGCTGAAGCTAGACCCACTTAGAAGGGCAGTTGGTACGACAGGTGTGGGTAACCACGCATTTTAAATAGGTTAGAGATTAGTGCTAATATACTTCATTTTAAAAATAGGTCGTTCTGACATAAAGGTTAAGAATATTACTGACATATCCCAGAAGACACTGAGAATTGCAGATCTTCAAGGTAAAACAAGTTACCACCTGGTCTTGCGAGCCTATACAGATGGGGGAATGGGCCCAGAGAAGAGTATGTACGTGGTGACAAAGGAAAATTGTAAGTTTCAGGTTGCTGTGGAAATGCTTTCCATCCTGCATGCATAGTGTTTCTAGTGATTTTTTTGTTTATGTAGGAACCCCTCCCCACCCTTTCTAAAAAATATTCAGATTTTTTTGCATTTTTTGAGTGGTAGAGGGAAGTGTTTAAAAGCTGTAAGATTACTTCATGTTTATTCTTGTCTGTTATTTGAAGTTATTTCCAACTGAGTACCTAAGAAATTGATGAATTTAGGATATGTCTGAAGTCTAGAGGTCTAAAGTCATATTGAATTTATCCAGTGGTCAACATTTAAAAATTTTTTGCTCCAGCTATTCTGTGATTTCTAACATATCTAGGGAAAAGTGAAGGAGATATTCTTAAAAATATTTTGTAAAGCACAACACTCATAAATTTGAGAGAAGAACGATGGCCTTGACTGTCTTTCTGCAGCAAAGAATTTTAATTGGCTCATGGGCTTATCCTCTACCCCTGAGTTGGAGTTCACACACTGCTCTTAAATAAAGAGCCATGAGGATTTGGCTCTCTAAAGCACTGGCTCTCAACTTAGGGTGATTTTGTCACCTAAGAGATAGTTGGCACTGTCTGGTATCATTTTTGGTTGTCATAACTGGGGGATACTAATGATATCTAGCAGTGAGAGGCCACAGACACCGCTGAACTTCCTGTAGTGCACAGGACTGTCTCCCCCGACCCTCCAGTGAAGATCTGTCTGGCCTAACATGTCAAAAGTACCAAGATTGAGAGATCCTGCTTGAAACAGTTTAAGTATTTGTATAAAAATTATCACAATACCCAAAGGTTAGATTTTAATAGTTTTTCAGTGTCCCTGCAACAGTTAATTATTTTCCTAAATAATCTACCAACCTAAATATCTTCTAACATAAATCTGTTCTATACTTCACACTAAAAATGGTGATTTTAATATTTGCAATACTCTCGTTTCAGCTGTGGGATTAATTATTGCCATTCTCATCCCAGTGGCAGTAGCTGTCATTGTTGGAGTGGTGACAAGTATCCTTTGCTATCGGAAACGAGAATGGTAATGGTTCTGCATTTTGTCTTGCTGTTTGCTTTTTAAGGGCATGATTATTTATAAGATTTGTAAGATTAGTTTATGTATTAAATAATGTATCTTTTTTGTTGTAATAGGTTAGTAAAAAATTTGTTTTCATTAGAATAAATAAATGTTGAATTTAATATTAAGCAAGAACATGACATATTATTTAAAGGTCTTAAAATTAATTGAATCATTGTACAAATTTTTTTCTACTGTTTTTCCTGATAATTTAAAGTCATAGCAGTTACTATTATAAAAAATATTTATAGGCATAAATGTAGCAGTAGCTATCTGCAAGATTAAATGTAATTTAACAATTAATATCTCACTTGCCCCAGTGACCTATTTAAAAAATCTGGTCATTTTGATCATTTGCTCATTTATTCAACAAATACGAGTGACCTCTTCCATGTGAGGGGGGATATTGTTGTGTACGGAATGAGCCATGGTCTTCATAGACTTGGAGGACGGTCTGGCCGGAGCTGTCCTGGCTGGGTGTGGAGCCAGTGGCTGCATTCATGCTTAGACTGGTCCTCACCGGCCTTAAAAATGCCATCATTTATGACAAGAGAACATATTTAGCAATCCTGATTTATAAATCAAAATACTAATAGTTGTAGAACTATAGAATAGCCTATTTTGGTAACCATATTCTCATTACTAAAAGTCACATTTTAAAAACAACTGTTAAAAAAAAAAAAAAAAAAAAAAAGAAGGATGTTTAGAAGTTAGAGCATTTTAAACTCGCATTAATGAAGTTATTTTTTTCTGTAGGATTTCAAGTAATCCAGTTCTTTTAGTAGCTGTCAGTATAAAAATATGATAGGACACTGAGCAAATCTCATTTCTGGTTGCAGTTAGTTTTTAGTCAAGATAATTAGCCTTTTTCTTAGCACAGCCTGCAGTGTACTCATGACATGGCTGTCACCTTTATGACTCATTGTTTTTCAACCACCTCAGTTAACAGTGCCATGGGATCACAGCTGTTCTTGCATAGTCCAGATCCTTTGGACTAGATGGCACAACCACTATTTTAATTATTTGATTTCCATTTTCATGAGATTCATGGGTATTGTAGTTCTAGAAATAGAGAATTACTGTTAGTGGTTTTCAAATTGAAACCTTTATTATATAGACAGCGCTAGTAAATGATCACACTAAAGATCTTCCATGTTTATCTCAGATGTTCATTAAAGGATTCATAAGTACTTCAAATAAGCCTAATGATTTATTAACTTGTTATCTAATAATCTTAAAATTATTAAATTTAATAATTCTTTATTTAAAGGATTAAAGAAACCTTCTACCCTGATATTCCAAATCCAGAAAACTGTAAAGCATTACAGTTTCAAAAGAGTGTCTGTGAGGTAATCTTTTATTTTCTTATATTTATCTTTGACATGTGGCTGCTTTTTTAAATCTTTTGTGAAAAGTCTTTAACATACAAATGTCATTCTAAGTAAAAAGTATTGGCAAAATAGTATGCCTTAAAACATCTCAGTTTCTAAAATTATTAGTTTTAAATTATACCATGCTCTTTTTTTCTCCCACAAATATTAATAACAAGGAAAATACTGATATGGAGGGAAAAAGTGGCTGTGCTGTAGTTGCTGTAGTGTGAAATACAGAGGAGTAGAGACACCTGTTAACAAGCAGATTTGGGGAAAAAGAAATAGTGCCCCTTTTAATAGGAGGAGCATTGCAATAGCATTTAGTGCAATTTTAATCACTGTTTTAAATTTTATTTCTAGGGAAGCAGTGCTCTTAAAACATTGGAAATGAATCCTTGTACCCCAAATAATGTTGAGGTTTTGGAAACTCGATCAGCATTTCCTAAAATAGAAGATACAGAAATAATATCCCCAGTAGCTGAGCGTCCTGAAGATCGCTCTGATGCAGAGCCTGAAAACCATGTGGTTGTGTCCTACTGTCCACCCATCATTGAGGAAGAAATACCAAACCCAGCCGCAGATGAAGCTGGAGGGGCTGCACAGGTCATTTACATTGATGTTCAGTCAATGTATCAGCCTCAAGCAAAACCAGAAGAAGAACAAGAAAAAGACCCTGTAGGAGGGGCAGGCTATAAGCCACAGATGCACCTTCCCATTAATTCTACTGTGGAAGATATAGCTGCGGAAGAGGACTTAGATAAAACTGTGGGTTATAGACCTCAGGCCAATGTAAATACGTGGAATTTAGTGTCTCCAGACTCTCCTAGATCCATAGACAGCAACAGTGAGATTGTCTCATTTGGAAGTCCGTGCTCCATTAATTCCCGACAATTTTTGATTCCTCCTAAAGATGAAGACTCTCCTAAATCTAATGGAGGAGGGTGGTCCTTTACAAACTTTTTTCAGAACAAACCAAACGATTAACAGTGTCACCATGTCACTTCATTCGGCCATCTCAATAAGCTCTTCTTGCTAGTGTTGCTATGTCAGCACTGGGTATTCTTGGAGGGATCCTGTGAAGTACTGTTAGGAGGTGAACTTCTCTACATGTTAAGTTACACTACAAGTGTTCATGTGCTGTTAATGTAGTCTAAAAGCCAAAGTATAGTGACTCAGAATCCTCAATCCACAAAACTCAAGATTTGGAGCTCTTTGTGATCAAGCCAAAGAATTCTCATGTGCTCTACCTTCAAGAAGCATTTCAAGGCTAATACCGACTCGTACATACAGGTAGAACAAGTCCTGCCGCAGCTGTTTCTGTTCTGTTGTTCGTGGTTTTCTCACATGTATACTTGGTGGAATTGCAAGTGGATTTGCAGGCCAGGGAGAAAAATGTCCAAGTAACAGATGATGTTTATTTGCCTGACATTTACTCCTTTCTAGATGAAAACCAAGCACAGATTTAAAAACTTTTAAGATTATCCTCCTCTATCCACAGCATTCACAAAAATTAATATAATTTTTAAGGTAGCAACAGTGATTTCATGTTTTGTTTGGTAAAGTATGCTGATTTCTGTGCCTACTGTATAGTGGTTATCAAACAGTTGTCTCAGGGGTACAAACTTTGAAAACAAGTGTGACACTGACCAGCCCAAATCATAATCATGTTTTCTTGCTGTGATAGGTTTTTGAAGCCTTTTCACTATTTTTTAGCTTTTATGCTTGCTTCCATTGTTTTAGTTGGTTGCCCTAATATTTAAAATTTACATTTCTAAGGCTATAGACCCAAGTTGTTTTTAAATCATTTTATTTTGTGATACAGTGTCAGCTTTATATGAGCAAATTCAATATTATTCATAAGCCTATAATTCCAGTGACTTTCTGTGTGAGATGACTACTAAGCAATATCTAGTGGCATTAACTGTCCATATAGTTCTGATTGGGTTGCGTTCCTCCTGAGAAGACCATGCCATTGAGCCTGGCTGCCCAGGCAGAGTTGATCTTTGACACCTCCCAGTGGATGTTCCTCCCACTCGTGAGTCTTTTTATCATGCCAGATTTTCTGATCCAGTCCTCAAATTTTTAAATATAAAGTGAAAGAGAGAATGCTTCTTACAGGAACAGTTACCCAAGGGCTATTTCTTAGTAACTGTCATAAGCTGATATGAATGCCATGGGCATTCCTGTATTGCAGGTAAAGCAGTTGCTTGGTGAGCTGTGCAGAGTTGGGGGCCTTTAGCACAGCATCCGCTGCCCACCCTTGTTTCTCGTAAGTGATGTCTGGAGTGATTGTGGTTCTTGGAAAAGCAGAAGGAAGAACTAAAAAGTGTACCTTGTATTTTCCCTGCCCTTGGGTTGCGTGTATATTTTGTCTTTCGTAGTTAAGGCAAAAGTTCTTGAAAATTTTAAGTGTCTGAATAAGATATGCCTGTTTTTTAATTATTATCTGAGGTTCTGTAATGTATTTGCAAGTAATGGATCAATTAATTTTTTTGAAGCTCATATTCTATCTTTTTTAAAAACTGTGTTGTGGAAAAAAGCCACAGAGTGACAAGGGACAAATCTATTTAGGTTCTCTGTGTATGAATCCTGATTTTAACTGCTAGGATTCAGCTAAATTTTTGAGCTTTATGGTCTGTGGAAATTTGGAATGAAATATAATTCATTATGTACATAGATAGTATATTAAAACTATATAATAGCTCATAGAAATATTCAGCAGTGAAAACTATATCCAATCAGAGCCATCCCTAAATAGTGTTTTCTTGTCTTTCTTTGTATCCTCTTTGGTTCCTTCCCTTAGCTTCCACCCCAGACACTCAGACCTGGGGCTGCCTTCTCTCCCTGCCAAAGCTTGCTGTTACCATGGGCGGCATGCCCTCAACTCCTGCCTCGTTCCCTGTTGAAATGTATCAGTCCCATACTTTATCTCTCTAGGACAGGGATAAGTGTTGGCTACAGTAAAAGTTTATTGCTCTGAATGACACTAACCTGAGATAATGAGAAAAGGCCAGAAGAGATTGTTTGATTTCTGTCCTCAATATATATGCATTTCAACTGTGACCATCTGGATCCAGGGCCTTTTCTAACCTATATAATGACTCATTTGTTTGGCTAATGGTGAATATCACTGGGGCTCTTAAGTCCTTTCGTTCTACCCAAGACTTCACTGCATTTTATGTATGAAAAAAAGTGCAGAATATCACTCACCTTTCCCCCACTTCTGGAGTTTCATACACGAGGATCACTAGCTTTATGAGAAGCAGAGTAACACTGTAAGTCTGGGTAAGCTCCTTATAAGTTACTGTATGCTTAGAAGAATGTGGTTTCTGTCTGAGGCCAAAGAGGTTTTCCTTCTTTTTCCCCATCAAATTGAAGACAGCTAGACCCTTGTGCAGATCCCAGGATAGTACCTCTATCCCCGCCCCACCTGTGTGTGTAAGGAGAACAGCAACACGGGAAGAGAGGAGGAAACTGGGAGGGAGGGGACATTCTTGGTCACATGTCCAGTTGTCTGAGACACTGGTAAGTGTATGCTCTTTGTCAATGAAGGTTGCATGCCTGTGTTTACAAGGTGGTCTTGTAGTGGTTGTGCTCTGTCCGGTTAGATTCGTGACTTCTCCCTTGGAAGTGACAGTTAAGGACTAGTTAGAAGCAGAGACTAGATGTGTACCCTCCAGCCTTTACTGACTGGAAAAATAATTGGAAAATATCTCTTTTCCTCAGTGAAAGCCCAGTCATTGGTTAGAAAAATCTAAATGTCAAACTAGCATTATATTCCATCATGTCTGTGGATAGTAATAATTCATGTAAAACACATTTTTATCTCTCTTACAAGTCAATTCACTTACAAGCCAGTTTCAAATCAAGCTTCCCTTGTGAGGAATGGAGATCATTATGGGGCTTATTATGACTACATTTCTTTTATGAGTGACCATTTAAAAAAATAATATTTAATATTAAATTATTAAAGACTTAGCCAGACTTTTAACATTAGAGGAAACTTGTGAATCATATCTTGTGTAGATTAGCACACGTATGCAATCTAGGTCATTGATTTGTTGAATTTGTACAGCCCTGGACTTCAGATTGTGGCCCTGAGTATCTGGATGGCTGAGTTGTGTGTTTATGTGCTTATGTGATAGAGGTGCTTTGTTCCTGCAGCTTAGAAACAGAAGCAGCCATTCATTGAGAAGTTTAAGGGAGGAAGTATCAACCTCATTTTCCAACCAGCATTACTTTCACGGCTCATGGATCTGAAAGATTACATTTAGAACAGTTAGTACTATTGCACTCTCAGAAACTGTGGTAAAAAGTCACATTTTCAAAACTTCATGCATATTGTATTCTTGTTGGAAATAAGTCCTGTCGTTTCTTAATCGTCTTCATGTCATCCATATTTAACGAACATTACAAATCCTTTTTGTATTTGGGTAATTATTTGTAATTTAGTGAAGGAGACTAGGGAATGTTTTCTTCCAAAGGGAATTTAAAATCAATTTTATGGTATTTTGAAAGTAAAATACTCCTTAACATGTCAATATTTGTAAAACCTTATCTCAAAATTTTCTACTGCTCAGGTATAGAATCTGATAAAACTTTTCGTTTGCTTAATCTAAGGTTATATTTTTGCTATTTTCTATTTTAACTATGTTAAAGTTTGTGTGCATTTTACAAAATGCCTTTTTTTAAATTTTGAAAGTGTAAAATTGGGCATCTCAGAGTAAAATGTGGGATTATTAGCTACAAAGACTAGGCACATTCGTGAAGGCTCAATAACTGATTTTCTTGAGTGAGTCCTATCCAGAGTGTCACAGATACAACATAATTTTCCTGAAGGGTGAGACCCTTCAAAATCTAGCTTGTGTATATCTGAGACTATTGGCTCAAAGATTCAAGTCTACTTTGGAAGTGACTCCACTGTTTGAGTGAAAACTGGGGAAGGATTTATGCCTGTACATCACTAGATATCTTATTTCTCCATAATTTTAAGTGTTCATAATTTCTTCTTATTTGATGGGTGTGCACCTGGGGCACGTTTGTACCAACCAGCATGTGCTCTGCCCAACCCTGTGTCCGTGTATGGGGTTAACGGATTAGAACTCATTGTCTTGATAAACTGTTTCTTGAAACATTTAAGTCTTTATTTCCTGCTGAAATAAAGTTTCATGCTGTCATGCCCATCTTATTTATATCTAGAAGAAAATTCATAGAATAAAATTATTTATGGCCAAAGTTACAGAACATTCATCTTTTAGACTTAGCCTTAGAATATCATTGGGAATTACTTGGCTTGAATTTGGTTCATTTATATCTTTATGGATTATGTACCAGGGCTATTAATAATACTTAAACCTCTTACTTTGCTATGGTGGTTAGATTTTTATTCTTTTTCAGTTAGTGCTGTTAATTATTGCATGGTCATTTATTACAGATGAATTATTTTTAGTGCCAATGTAAAGGATTAAGAATAACATTCAGTTAGTTGGCTGATAGGTCAGGCTTCATTGTACCTGTAAAGTTTCAGGGAGTGTGATTTGGTCTAGAATATATCCAAATCCTTATACTTATGATATTGGGTTATAACAGGATTCTATTGTTTTTAACCATGAATGGTGCTTATTTTTCCCTATATTAGGAATGTTAATATTTTGGATTATCAGAGTCCATGTTATAAACAGAATTTACCTATGCAAGACAAATTCTAACTGTGCAACATTTTAATGAAAATTAAAAGTAGTGTGTTAAGGAGAAAACCCTCTGAATGTTTTTATGTGTAAGTGCCTAGCTAAAGAACCACAGAAACAATAAATTCAAAAGCTCTCACAGAAGAAAAATTGATTGAACATTAACTAGAAACAAAATATTAATAACTTACTTTTTTTTGGTTGCTGGGACTGAATGCCCCAAAAACTAAGAGATGTGAGTGGGGAAAATGTCTAATTGATAAGAAAATTGATTTATATTATATTTACATGAGTCTTCTAAGATTGCCTTTACAGTAGCCAATCAGAACTTAAAAAAATAATAATAACATAGATCCTATGTGTTGCACTTAAGACTAAAATACTTTGCACACCTGATTGAATGGCTCACTTAAGTTGTTGAATTTCCTTATATATTTAAAGTGTACTTCCTTTTAGAATTATTCTACTTTAAAAAATAATTCTATTTTCCTAAACATTCCAGTGGTGTATTATTGTAAAAGATCAAAATATCACTAGGTGGTAATACAATTTTCATTTATAACGTGGAAAAGTTAACTGTTAGCTTTAACATTAGTATTTTTGCATTTCGTAGAAAAGAACACTGAATAATCGTTTTCATACAATTTTTTAAAACATTCTTCTCCCAGTTCAGTTCCAAATACTTTTCCCCATTTTTTCTAATATTTCATAAGCTTCCTTCTATTTAATTTTCTCCTTCCAGCATAACATTTAGGAAAAATACAAATAACATTGTGAATAGTGGGAGACAACATGAAAAAGAGACCTTTCATTGTTGTGGAGGTGTAGATATTATGTGATTGATGCCCTGCCTGGCATTTGTTTTATCCTGTTATTTTCTCAAAAAAGAGCATGGCTTTTTCTTAAATACATTTCAATTCAGAATTGCTTGTAAAAGTTTGGCCTGGGTAAATAAATGGAAATCCTAGATTTGAGATAGTACCACCTTGCAGGTATGTTTAAAGGTAAAATAAATCATTTTAAAATACTTAACTTCCCTAGTAAGAATGTTAGGTATTCTTCTCTTTCATTAGCTGGCCATAAGTCAAGGTCCTTATAACACTAGGAAATTACCTTTTTTTACTTTCAAAATTGCATTATAGTGAATTACTGTTTACAAAATACACATACTGTGAACAGAAGTTTTGTCTTTTGTAAGGTTGTTTGTAGAATGAATGTTTTTTTTTTAAGTGAGTATTATATGTTAAATATTTTAAGTTTTTTATAAATACTAGTAACTGTTTACTAATTTTTGTTTGGTCAAGTGTTTGTAAATGTAGCTGAAAGAAGTTAGGGAGAAACTGCAGATCCCAACTGTTCCATTTTCATTTATTGAAATATTACCACTACAGACTTTTTTTTAAGGTGAATGATCAGTTGTGATGTGCTGTACCTAAAATCATGTTTAATCATATAAGGAAACATTTAAATACACATATTCAGGAAGTAAACTAGGTGAACTACGTGTGTGTGATTCAGTCTGATTTCACAGAATTCTGAGAGTAATATGGAATAAAACAACTCTACTTACAGAGATGACAACTGAAATGCTTCCTGCCTTGTGAAAATTTGGATATTGAGTTGTGTTAGAATGAGAAATTTGGACACTTTATATCATTGTATAATTTCAGAATTTAGTTTCTGTATCTTTTGGAAAACATGATTATAGCAAAAACATAGACTGTAAGCAATCTATTACTAAGACACCGTAAATGTAAAACTAGTATGCTTGGCTGTTAATTCTAAAGATGTTACTTATGTCTGTTTTTAAAACATGCATGTATTTAACAATTTTATCATAGTATTGTCATGAAAAAAATAAATATATTTTCTTACATCTTACACTGGCAGACGGCATTATTGGTTTTTTCCCCATGTTACACACTAGGAGAAGTAGCATCTGCTTGTTGTATTTGTTTGTTCTGTCCGTAAGAAATACAGTGGTTGTAAAGCAGTCACATAGCAGCGGTATAGCTGTATTTTTAACATTTGAATACATTGCTGTGCCATTGGTGTAACCATCCATCTGTTCCATTAAATCATTGTATACCTGAGAAGTTAGCATAAAAATAATCATACAGTGGGAATCCAACATTAGCAAATAAATAAATACGGGTCTTTAAAGTATGGTTTTTAGTTGATATCCTCTGAAAATAGCTTAAACATGCCTGAAGATTCTCAGAATGTATCCACATTTTATTTCAACCTATTGAATTGGGAAATACAGTCACAGATTTAACAAAACCAGTAATTTTACAGTATAAAGTGATCTTTAATAGATGTTCTTAAATGGAGAAATTAAGTCCTTAGTCATATGTATAGCCTAGACTTAGCCAGATTGAAACATGAATGGGCCTGGATTTAACCAGAAGAAACTGCAGACTAATTTAAAATTAATTGTGAAAAACATGTTAATATTTAAGTGCTAGGATTCTTAATGCATAACTTGTTTCCCAGATGGTGAGTTCTTGAGTCAAGATGTATAGCACCCTCAACCCTAGGAACTTTTTAGGATCAGAGAAGAATGATGAAATTATTGGGGGAAAAAATAGAGACATTTGAAAAATTTTTTAAATGTATTCAATGTCAACTAAAATGTTAGCTTACAAACAAGTTCTTCACAAAAGAATTATAATAACTTGTTTTGAGTGGCTTATAAATGTAATCTTACTGCTTTTCTCCTGGAGTGATCAATAATAAAACTGAATTGAAAATATTCGTTGTGCTGGTCCCAGGAAAGCTGAGGAAACGAGATGCCTTGAACTGATTTGTGCTTAAATTGGAAATGATTTCATCCCTGGGTAATTAGTTTCAGATTAGAGACAAGAAAAGCTTTTGAGGATGAATCTTGATAAAAACTGTTAAGTGATGCCCGGGCATGGTGGCTCACGCCTCTAATCCCAGCACTTTGGGAGGCCAAGGTGGGTGGATCACCTGAGGTCAGGAGTTTGAGACCAGCCTGGCCAACATGGTGAAACCCCGTCTCTACTACTAAAAACAGAAAAATTATTAGCTAGTTGTGGTGCTGCACACCTGTAATCCCAGCTACTCGGGAGGCTGAGACGGGAGAATCACTTGAACCTGGGAGGTGGAGGTTGCCAAGGTCACACCATTGCACTCCAGCCTGGGCAACAAGAGCAAAACTCTTATCTCAAAAACAAACAAAAACTAAGTAGAAATAACATTAAAATGAATGCAACCCCAGTGTATGAACCTCTGTTTCTAAACATTCAAAAGGTACGAAAGCATGTCAAGCTTCAGCTCAAACAAATCTATCTTCCCCTCCTGCCCTCAGCCTGCCTTATCTCTGCTGGAGTCTGAGCCTCTGCCAGCTCGAGGCACTTGCATCCTCGCCTCATCCACACCGTCCTTGTAGTTGATTCGAGCCAGAGTCTGAAAGCCTTGAGGAAGTAGAGGGCTGAGAACAGATGGACCCTCCTAGTCCCAAATTGCCCAGTTACCAGTGCAGGCAACATGCCACCTTCAGAATGGAACCTAGAGTCTTAATTTCCTCGATTACCATTGTCGCTCCTTTACTTTCCTGTGTTGGCAGAGGCTGGGTTCACACCTTTTCCAGAGTCAGCTGCTGCCTTGCGAGAAGCTTCACAGGCCTGGCTCCCGTCCCAGTGTCACCGCTCTCTACCAGGATAACCTTTGGAGAGAGCCTCTCCCCGTTTCCTCATCTCTGAAACGTGGCTCTTCATGCCCACCTTTGCTGGACTTGGGAGGATTAGAGTATATCAGGTTCCCGACAGTGGATGTTTGTTACCCAGGCCGCCTCTTAAGAAACTACAGGAACACCTAAGGCTTTAAAGGTATAAATGCCTCCACACTGGTTTAGCTGCACCTCAGGTCATCTCCAGTCACACAGAGAGGAGCTGCACAGCACAGGGCCTGCAGGGCAGCCACAGCATCTGTCCCCACAGGGTGAACGCAGGGTCTTCACTTAGATAACTTCTTCCATCCACAGGGCCCAGGTTAGGCCTTGCTGCCTCACAGAAGCCTTTTCTAGCATTGCCAGGCCCTTGGTCCTGCACCTTCCCAGGCCTGTGCATCCCCACAGCACCAAGCACAATCCTAGCACTTGATTCCGGAATGGGAATTAGACGGTGTCTCAGACGCTTACATCCACGAAGCTTTAGTGCAGGTTCTGCTACGTCTCAGGTGCTTGATAAATATTCTTTGAATGCGCCTTGAGAAAAACACATGGTTTAATGTTTCCGTGGATATTAGAAATAGTTATTTCACAGAGGGTGATCACTTGTGGGATAATCTCAGACTGTGTAAGACAAGGAAACCCTGGTTAAGCACAAGGATGGGAGGCTCCCTGTGGTAGCTCGAAGCAGCTCCCTCCCCAGATTTGGGCCAGCTTGCCTTGTGGTAGATGCTTTAGTGTGTGTCGAATGCAATTGCCTTGTTCTCCCTAGACAGAAATTTACCCTTATCTTCTTGCCTCTTTGACAACAGCAGATGGGAAGCAAATGGCCTCTTTCTGAAGCGGTAACAGGTTATAGCCGTCTGCCCATTGCCTGTCACCTCTGCCCTCTGCCATCTCCTCCCCAGTTTGAACCTTGTTTTCATTTTCTGTGGGTCAGATTCTCTGTATCTTTCCAACTTGCATGACCACCTGATCCATTCTGGTTCCCATTCCTCTTCCCCAAACTGCGTATCTGCTTCTCTGGAAGAGAGTCTTGGCTCTGACAGTTCAGGGGTCTACTTTGTGGGTAGGTAAGCCCTGGCATGTTCCTCAGGCCACACTGCTGTAGTCTCCTTTTCCGCCCGGAAGTAATACATATCTCCTCCATGTACAAAACTTTCTCTCCTCAAGCCAGACCTCCCAAGCAGCTGGACCCATGGCTCCAGGCTCCTCCAAGCTTACAGCCTTGCCATCAGGAGAGTTCTTCTCACCAGCTTGCCCTGAGGACTCTGGGCTGGCTTATAACGTGCTCATCCCTGGTTCCGTCCTGTGGCTGGACAGAGGTTCTATTCAAAGGCCATTTTCACAAGAGTTGGAGAATGACCAGTCCCTCCAAAAGAGGTGATATCCTGAGTAGGCAGAACAGTAAATACTCACTGAAGAAAAACTGGAAAACAGAAAATAAAATCACATGATCTTT
This sequence comes from Cebus imitator, assembly GCF_001604975.1. Classification (NCBI taxonomy): domain Eukaryota; kingdom Metazoa; phylum Chordata; class Mammalia; order Primates; family Cebidae; genus Cebus; species Cebus imitator. The sequence continues at coordinate 517,006 of NW_016107659.1, read as the reverse complement.
TTTAAAAAAATTTTCAAGACAGAGTCTTGGCTGTGTCACCCAGGCTAGAGTGCAGTGGTGCAATCCCAGCTCACTGCAACCTCTGCCTCCCGAGTAGCTGGGATTACAAGCACCTGCCACCACACCCAACTAATTTTCTGTAGTTTTAGTAGAGATGAAGTTTCACCATGCTGGTTAGGCTGGTCTCAAACTCCTGACCTCGTGATCCGCCCTCCTTGGCCTGCCAAAGTGTAGGGATTACAGGCGTGAGCCACTGCGCCTGGCCCACACAGTCTTTTTATGCAGCATTAGGTCTTTTCAACATTTTACTTTTTATCCTTTCAGAAATATTTTCCTATGTGAATGTGTGTACTGTACATATCTATTCATACATATGTATATGTGTGCATATATAAAAGTGAATTGATTCTATTGTGGAACTTGAATTTTTATTTCACATATTTTGAAAATCTTTTCATATAAATAGAACACTTCTATGGTACTCCATGGATATATGAAATTCCAATGTATGGATGAACTATTAAATTCTGTATTCTGGACATTGTTCTTATATTCATTCTTTTCATTAACCTTGAAAGTCAAGCAAAGGTGTTTGGCATTAGTTTGATATCTGAATTTCATACTAAATGCACCTTATATATAAAAACACCCAAACCAGCTTTTTTATGTCATAAAATGCAGTCTTTTATAAGTAACTGAACCAAAGATTCTGATGTGGAGTTTCATGGCTTCCATGCCATTTCCTCTAAGGTGAGGGCTGCCTGGGGTCATGCTGGGCGGCCACTGGAAAGGGCAGCTGCATGACAGTTTCCTCAGTCCCCTGGGAACCCACATCATCAACTCTACCCCAGCCTGGGCCCTTAGTCATGGCAAAGGGTCCCTGGACCCCAGGAACGCAAGATTTCCAGGAACTATAAATAGAAATTTTAAAATACGGTTATGCTCTCTGAGAGTAGAACTTCCCTGATCCTGTGAGTGTTTGATGCAGGAGCCAGTGAGCCTCAGGTGAGACCACAGCCCAGGAGACAACTTGACAAGCAGAGCTGAGTCCTCTCTATCCCTTAGATCTTCACTGGCACTTGGGTCAGGGGCTGGTTTGTGAATAGCTCATCCTCAGTGAGTGTCAGTGAAATGTGAACTGACCATGTATGGGCAAGTGCCTAGAGGGACAACTACAGCCATGCTTGTGACGCCCCATGGGCCATCCGCTCCCCACCCTCTGTCCCCACACCCCCAAAGCCTCCCGACACACTCCCAGGGGCTCTCAGCCTCCAGGCCAGAGGCAGTCCCATGGATAAGGCCCCCAGCCCTGGGCACACCCTCTTACCTCTCTAGCCCCACGTGGAGCTGGAGCAGAGATCGCCCAGGCTTCTTTCATTTCTGAGGTAGTGTGAATATGGGCTGGGCAAGCAATCAGCACATTTTCTGCTTTCCACTATAGTTGACAGGCCCCTCCCCATTTCATACCCACCCGGCCACGGTTGCTCTCACATTGAGTGAGAATACGGAATGCTGCCGGCAGGGCCGGAGGTCACCACGCAGCGACCCCTGCGTCCCCACAGCCCTCTCCTCCCACATCTCTCTCTGTCTCATAGTCCATTTCCTCTGCCTCTGCTTTCTTTTGGCCAATTTCCTAACAGGGCTTTCCTTAGCTAAGCCCCTGGCCTGGTGCCTCTTACTTTTGTTATTGAGTGAGTATAAACGGCAAATTTCTTGAGCCTCCCTGGCCTTCCTTCAACTCAAGTCCTCTCATAGCCAAGTCAGAGCTGCAGCCCCTTGAGAGCAGACTGTCCAGGGAGCCCATAGCCCTGGGCTGGGCCCCGGCTTGGAGGTGAGCAGCGGGGACATGGGGAGGCCATGCCACATGCTGGGAAATGTCTATGCCCCTGGCCACTGTTTGCATCTTGAGCAAAACTGAGAGACAAGATGGATAAATAGAAAAGCAGAGACCTCCTCCCAAGTGCTGAGACATAATGTTCTCTCTCTCCTCTTTCCAGGAAAGGGCAAGTGCTCCTGGGAGCTCCGAACTTTCTAGGACAAAGATGCCTCAGCAAGAGCAAGCGGGAAGAAGAAGAACGACAGGGGAGTCCTTTCCCGGTTGCCTGCCCTGCCCTTTCAGCTCGTGTCTTGGCTGGGACACGGCAGGGGCCCGAGGGAACAGGCTGCTGGGCAGAAATAGCTTGCACTACACCCCAGGGTTATGGAGGTTATTTGTGGAGATGAAAGCAAAGGAGGGAAGCAAAAAGAATTTAATCCACGCCCAGTTGCTTGTAGAGGGGCCTGCATCCCACCCCACTGGACTAGTTCCTTAGTTTCTGCTTTCAGATTGGCTCAACCCAGAGTCCCTGCAACAGAAGGACTTTGAAAGAAGGCAGACTCAGGGCTGAGAAACTGACATGCGCTGGCAGGCAGACTCCTGGGACTTGGTCTTGGTCCAAATCCCCCTCACTTTCATGACTATACTGCCGACAGCTAACCCAAGGGAGCCCCAGAATGCCCCTCAACAATGTGGGTGTCTCTGGCCAGGCTGCACCTGACCAGAAGTCAGGCTGAGGGCAGAAAAGTTCCAGGGGGCAGCATCATGGCTGCATCCTTGCGGTGGGACCAGGGGCAAGTCACCTAGTCTTTCTGGCCAGTGTCTGTCTTCCTAAGTCAAACAGGCCATGCCCATCTGCTCCGGCCATCATCGGAGGAGAACTGTTATGAAGATCAAGTATGTGAACATTCTTTGACCGTGAGGTTGCGGTGTAGTTACTCACATGGCCAGCCCAGAGGCCAGCTCATGCTGTTGCACTGGATTAGTCATTTTGCTGGCCCGACTATAGCCACCTGTAAGCTGGAACTTCCTAACGGCAGCCTGTACTTCCACGGGACTCCCCAGCTTAAATGCCTGCAGCCCTGGGACTTCGGGCCTCACCATGGCTGAGGCGGGGCTGCTCACATTTCTCTTCTCCAGGGATAAGTCCCCAGTTCGGATGCAGTCCGACGATGCACCTCTCCATGCTGGAAAAATAACCACGTGGGAGTGGGCTGGAGCTGTCCGACCCCTGATTTCGGATTCTAATTTTGATTCCATGCTGGCAGCTCTGCAGGGAGAAAGTGCTGGAGAACGTCATTCCTGCCTTTGATAAGCTAATCTTATTGCCTTCTCAGCTAAGGGTCTGGCGGTGGAGGGCACCCCCGGAGTGACCCCCAGCTCCAAGGGCAGCTACTATGCATTCCTGGACTGAGCAGGAGCTGGAAGAGGCAGGGAAGAGGTGGGAAGCGGCTCAGGCCTTGTCCAGGCTCCCCTCCTAAACTATTGTCTTTCCACTGGGAGCTGGAATTCTCTGCCTTTCTTTTCGCCGCAGCTGGACCTCTTCAGGCTGCCCCTCGGTCCTTCCGTCCCAGGAAGAACGGCCTTCTGGGGTGGGGGTTGCTGCTGGAGCTCAGAGGGGCTGGGGGCCCCTCCTGCTGCCTGTTCTTCCTCCTTTGGGAACTCACAGTGCTAAAAACAAGCTTTCTGAGAACCATATTTTTCTGGGTTAAAGGTGAAAAATGCAGCGTTTCCTCCAAGTTGGAAAGCCCTGGGCCTGCCAGCTCCAGCTCCGGGCGCTTTTCCGAGCTCCATCCTCCCACGTGGGGAGGAGGCGGCAGCTCCTGCAGGGCGCAGGGAGAACGTGGGAGGGGAGGAAGGCGTGGGGGCAGCAGCAGGAAAGTGCCAGTGCCCGTGCCAGCAGGGCAGTCAGTGTGTGGACACCAGCCGGCCTGTTTGTGTTGGAGCGGCCTGGAGACTGGAGCAGGACTGGGTCAGGAAATGAAAGACAAATACCAGGGTGGGAGAGTGGGCGGCCTTCAGAGCGGCGGGCAGGCCGGGGCAGCTGCCTGGGCCGCCGCAGGAGGGGACACAGAAGACCCCACGGACCTTCCTAAGAGAAATGCGGAGGGTGGGGGGCTCCAGGAACATTCAGGGTTAGGAAGGCCATCTTAAAAGGAAAAGCAAGGACATCCTCACCCCACACCCAGTCACCCTTGCTTCAAACATGTGGGAGGTTCCGGGGAATTTTCTCGACCCCTGATTGTGGGATAAAAGCTTTTCAGCATCCTGTGCCCCAGTGTATCTTCCCTGCCTAGTACAGAGACTCATGTTAACCTCCCAGCTCCCTGGCTACACCCCAAACCTTTCTTTCCAGCTAAGAGCCTGGCCAGCCTTCAACATGCTCTCCCCACATTGGCAACCCAAAAGTGAGGCACAGATCGCATCTCCCGGCCGGTCCAGTGCCTCCTCCTCAGAACAGCAACAGGACCAGCTGCCAAGGGTCAGGGAACAGGTGGAAGGAGGGCAAGGGGAAGAGAGGGCACTGCAGTGCCATGGGAAGGTTGGGGGCTGTTCCCACCAGGCCTGGCCTAGCCAGGCACTGAGGATGTCATGGACCTTGCCTCCTGCCCCAAGGGTTAGAGAAGGTTGGAGGAGAGCTGTGGCCAGGGGGTCACAGCATCCCTACTGTACCCTGCTATGAATGACATGGGACTTACTGGTGTGGACAGGAATTGCATCAGTAGCACTACTTTTCTAGTGCTCCGGAGTCCATGCCCCCTGCCAGGTGGCTTGATAGCTGTCTCACGCTGGAGAAGAGCCCATACGTCACGGTGGGGGTGGGCCCATTTCTTCCTCTCTTGAATCCATAGATAACTGGGGTGTGGCAGTGCCAAGCCGAGGCTGCGAAAGGCCTTCCACCTTTACCCTCGTGCTCGTGCCCTCCACCATCTTCAGGAGAACGGCCTGCTCAGGCCAGCCCATAGGCCCCAGGAGGAGGACAGGAAACACACGGAGCAGACACAAGCCACCTCACCAACCCAGCCAAGGCTGTCCTGAATTAGCAACCCTGCCACATGTGAGCAAGTCCAACTGACACCAGAAGAACCACCTAGTGAAGCCCAGACAAGATTGGCAGAGCTGCCAAGCTGACCACTCAAGGCATGTGAGGAATAAACACTCACTGCTGTACGCCACTGTGGTTTTTGTGATTTTTGTTATGCAGTATTATTGTGGCCGTGACAGCAGATACACATAGAGAGAAAACTGGACACCCATGAGCCCACGTGGGATACACTGTCTCTTCCCTGTCCTCTGACCCCGAGCCTCCCAGGGCCTCAGCTCCTCTTGGATTCCTCCACTCTGCTGCTCGCTCACCTGTCAGATCCCTACTCCCCGACCCTGCCATCCCATCAGTCTTCTCCCTTGAGCCTCATCTGCTTCCCACCCAGAGGCAGGTGGGTCTACTCCCAGGCCTACATCCCTGGGTCATTGCATTTTTCTCTGGGTATTACTTTCATGGAAGCACTCAGCAACAGCTCTTCTAGCTTCAATTCAGCTGAGTATTTTGCTAAAATCACAATGATATTTATGGCTAGAGGCAATCCATTCAAAATGGGCTGTAAAAGCAACTCCATGACATCTTGGGAAGCACTGGCCCCAACAGTACCAAAGGAAAAGGTGTTGGGGTGAGGGTGTCAGGGAGGTGGGGAAGCCACTTGCTACCATGTGGCCTTTCTCCGGATTACACTCATGTAAGGTTATGTGTCTAGGAGCAGATGATGACGATGACAATGATTACCATGATTCCTTTGGGAGAAAGGATCCTGGCCATCAAAGCTTCCCAAAGACAGGAGATTGGGGCACAAAGTGAACCTCTCTAGTTTATTTATTCATCTTTTACAATGATATATGTGCTTAGAACTGTGCCTGGCACAAACCCCAGAAGTCTTTGCTGAATGAATGCTGCACAAACAAAAGTAGAGTCATGACTGGGACTAATTATAGGCTCTTGCATGAGTTAGATCATATTTCCCTCCTCTTTGGAGGCAGTGTTCATCTTACCTTTCCCTTAGTAAGTCTGGTCATGGGGATCTGCTAGTGAACCAGCTGTCTCTGGGGTCACGTGCATGCACAGCAAAGTGTCACAGCTCATGGTACAGAAGGATGATGTCCTGTTTCTCTGGTTCTCACCCAGATGCTCCGACCATCCTGATGGCATGTCCCCCACCCCTGCACAGCCTTAGAAACACTGATTGTGTTAGTGTCTTTTAGTATGGACCTGACCTCCACAAAATCAGTTAAGGCCTCCGTAAGTGAATGAATGAAAGAACGAGTAAGTTCTAGCCTTCTTTGTCCCCTTTATTCAAGTTTACTACAGATATCTCCCCCTTAAAACAAAAATGACAGTGACCTACCTCGGTGACACATGTTCCTTTTAATCTGCTTATCTTAGAAAGCTTCATATTCATCCCCTTGAGCCGTCAACATTTACCAAAAGAGAATGGTCAGCTCCCCAAGTCGCCCACCCAAGTTACCTATCCATTCCACTGACACCAGAAACGGCCCAAACAAGTTTGTTTTGGGAGAAAAGCTTTAGGAAAGGTATGTAAGAATTCAGGGACATCCACCCAAACTTTCAAAAGTATACTGTGTGGACAGTCTGCAGCTATAAAAATATACACATACAAAAGTACAGCTACAAAATCAGGGAGCTCAGCTTCTTAACTTTGCATTATAAAAAGTAGGGATTTCACATTTGAGGTAAGCTCTGGGGAGGGGGGCCGCATTATGATTATGATTCTGTGTTTGGTCTCCTTCCATCTTTATTTTCATGGATTTGTCAGAACACAGTGAGCCAGTCAGTGAGGAGTGGAAGGGGTTAATCCAAACAATCCACGGGCCAAGGTGGGAAATGTGAAGTTCAAGGTCACACAGTCATTCTGCTGTCAGGAAGAGTGTCATGAGTCAGGGAAGGAGAGAAGTATTTTAATACTGCCCTTCGGGTTTCTCTCTCTCTCTCTCTCTCTCTCTCTCTCTCTCTCTCTCTCTCTCTCTCTTTAATGTACTATGAATCACAACACAGTCATTGAGCTACAGCAGACAGGCTCTGGAATTTGCATTGATGTGTGATCTCTGGCAGCCACGACATAGTCAATGGACAAAGTCTGATGCTTCCTACACAGAGGATTCTGCTGGGTCAGCTCGCAGAGTGTCAGCAGGAAAGGCCACCCAGAGATGCCTGTCTTGGTTCTCAGTTTCTCATCAGTGTGTACTTTCTCCTTGATGAGAGGAAACACACCTGGCCCCTGGGCCTCTGCATATAGCATCAGGCAGGGTCTCAGGGCCCCTGGGATTCTCAGAATAGAAGGCTCTATCCCTTGGGCAAGGCCAGCTGGTATTACTTGGCTCCACAAGTGTTGATGTTTTTCCCATCCACGGCATCTTCCACGAGGGAAATGTGGTAATCGGTGGACAGGGTGAAGTGAGAGATGCAGCCCACGAGCCCTCTCATATACTGCCTGTTAGTGTGCAGAGCAATTTCCTTCATTCCACCTGCCAGGAAACAAGAGGGAGATGAGGTGAGCCAAAGGCAGGTGTCAGCAGGGCAAGGTCAGGGTTCCACTTGGGGCCCTTGAATATCTGCTGACCAAGGCATCCCTTGATTAAAAGGACCATGAGGGCTGTGGGTGCCTTGAACTGCTCACTACCTCATCTCTCTCTATTTTATAATGAGCCTTGAAGGAGCAGATTGACTTCGATCAATTTAGTACACGATCAAAAGCTATAAATTCATGTCTCATGTGTGATTTCCGGCCCAACTGACCACCTTGAGACCAAATAGTGTCTAGTAAATTTTGAAGTGTGGTATAATGTCAACAGAACACAGTATGTAGTTACAACTGATATCATCTTAAACCAAAAGAAATGCATTGATGTCAAACGCTTTCAATAGAAAATATCATACAGATAAAAACAACTTTTCATTTTTATGTGTCTGCACTACTGAATTAATTACGAGCCATTTACAGAAATATTAGTCATTTTATTCGGCAAGGGGACAAAAAGACAGGTCCTCTTTTGTCAGGGAGAATTCATGGAGCTATATTTAGCAGGTTCCTGTTCTATAAACAAGAAAAGCCTGGTTTTCCTAGTGGATCTGTTCAAAGCACAAAAACATTGAAGGGAGTCCTTCCTGCCTCCTCAGCCATGAGTCAGCAGTTCAGAAAATGAAAGAATGGAATATCTGGAGGGTTGCCTGATTTTCAGGTATTTGATCCAGCAAAGTGCACAGACTTGGCACGGCAAATGGAAGACTAACCAGAAAAGCACTGGACTGATTTAGTTTTGGTAGAGGGTCACTTACCCACATACAGAGCTCCATTGATGTTAAGCTGCCGCATCGTGCCTGGAGATTTGCCTGTTCTGGCTCCATAGTCATCCACAGTTATCTTTCCTGACTGGCCATCCCTGTAAAACACCAAACAAAAAGCCCAGCATTTTTGGAGCTCATTCAATCATTCATTCATTTCAATACAAATGTATTAAAGTACCCACTATGTCCCAGGTAGTGCGCTACATGATGGGGCTGCAGAAATCAAGGCAAAAGGCACATCTGTGGCCCTCAGGAGTCTGTGGTCTACTGAGGAAGACGAAAAGTCAAACTGTGAATGACAACACAGTGCCAGCACTCCATGGCCAAGGACCGCAAAGGTGCTATGCAATTACACTGGAGGAGCAGCGCCTAACTTAGACTAGGGAGAGGACAGTTTAATTAGAGAGATGGTCAGAAAAAGCTGCTCAGAAGAGATTCTGTCCAAAATGAGTCTTGTAGGCTGGGCAGGTAAGTCAACGAAAGGAGAAGATTATGCAAACGGGAAGCAACAATAGCAAAGAGAAAGACCAGGGGTTAGCACGGAGTTGGGAACTCAGAGAACACTGGACCTGGGAAAGATGAAGTCCCAAGCAAACGGTCAAGAGCTTGTAAGGACCTGAGAATTTTTTTTTTTTTTTTTTTTTTTTTTAAGATGGAGTCTCACTGCCACCCATGGCTAATTTTTTTGTATTTTTATTTATTCTATTTTATTTTTTTAGATGGAGTCTCACTGCCACCCAGGCTGGAGTGCAGTGGCATGATCTCGGCTCACTACAACCTCTGCCTCCTGGGTTCAAGCGATTCTCCTGCCTCAGCTTCCTGAGTAGCTGGGACTATAGGCACATGCCACCACGCCCAGCTAATTTTTTGTATTTTTAGTAGAGACAGGGTTTTGCTGTGTTAGCCAGAATGATTTCGATCTCCTGATCTCGTGATCCGCCTGCCTCGGCCCCCCAAAATGCTGGGATCACAGGCTTGAACTACCGCGCCTAGCCTAGGGAGCTGAGAATTTATCCTGAAGGTGGCAGTGGGCCAGGGAAGAACTTTCAGGTGACGCCTAGGGGAGGAGAGCTGGTGGTGAGGCATGGCAAGCCATGGGGAGCTGGGATTCCAAGTACAGTGAGAAGCCAATGAAGCAGCTTTTGTAGGTAGAGGATTGGTCTATGGGCAGACTGGCTCAGAAGTTTCTAAAGGACCCACAGAATCCAAAAGTGACTCTAAAGAGAGGAAAAGGGAGGTGTTCACTGGTGGCAAAGGCTTTGCAGTTTTCAAAGCTGTTTTCCAAACTATCTAGCCCCACCAGCCTTCTTCAAGCAAATACATCTGCTTCTATAGCACTGGGGGGCAGACCCACTCAGGCCTCACTTCTTAAAAGCAACTCTTCTAGAGCTTTCCAGAAATTTTGCTGTCCCCATCCTTGAGATCACAAACTTCTCATTTGGGAAGTGCTTTCTTAGAATCCCATATCTGAATGCTGTGACAGGCGGCATTGCTTGCCTTGCTTGCCCTGCCTTTAAAAAAGTAATTACTCCAAGATATTCCAGTTTTTCTACTTACTCTAGTTCATAAACTCTAAGAATTTTTCATTTTTGATTTCTGAAATGAAGATATGCCTTATAATCAATGGCATCTTAGATTTGAAAAAATGTGCTATCACCTTCTAACATAATAATATGCTTCTTTATCATGTTTATTACTTATTGTCTGTTGCTTCCCATTAGAATGCAAGCAAGGGAGTTAATTTTCTTCAATGACGTATCTCCTGTGTCTGGAATAATTTAAGGCTCATCCTAGAAGATGAACAAACAACTGAATCTGTGGAGCTTCAGCATCCTCACTTGAGATCCATCATAACTATGTCCATCTCCCAAAATTATTGTGGAGATCAGACATTATGCATACAAAGCACAGAGCATGATACCTGACACGTATCTTGCTCTATAAAGACTGATAGAGGAGTGTGTTGTTATTGTTATCAATATCATCATATCATCATTTTTATCAACAAGCTGAAGATTATAAAATCTAAGTTGCTGTGAATATTAACTGAGACAAAGTATGTAAAGTGCTTGGCACCTGAAGATGTTTAATAAACTGGAATTTATTTTCTCTTTTCCACTGGGATAAATGCCTGCAAGACCAGGATTCCCCAGAGCAAGACAGTGTCCAACGCAAGGTCCCCTGGGCAATCTCCTCTTCATTGGCACTCCTATCTCTAACCCTGGTGCCTGCTAGAGAGAATTAAGGTATCTACCTAATCCTTCTTGCCATAATTGATACTCATGGCCTTGACCCAGTTCCCCCTGAGATCTGGTGTACCCTCCTTTCTAGGCCTGTCTGCTCACAACTCACAGCATCTGCTGGAATTCTTCCATTCATCTAGTTCCTGGGCTCAAACTGCTTCTGTTCAGCCCTGATTGCAACCTAAGACTCACCAGGAGAGGTATCCCTGATGCCAGTAGGAAAAGCCAAGTCTGCTGAGCCAACTGCATGGTGCCAATCCCTGACACTCTGACATGTTAAGTTCTTCCTGTAGAACATTCCACTGCCTTATCCCTCATAAACATGTGAAACCTCAGCTGTGAGTGGGCTGCATCATAGGGTGGGATGGAAAGCGCTTTGAGCTGGGATTCTAATCTTGGCTTTTCCCACAAACAGTTGTATAGTCCAGGGGAAGGTCATTTAACATCAGTTTCCTTAGATGTCTAGGAAGTGCCTGGTATCCTCACCAGTGTGTATCTTGATATACATAATTAAACCACAACAACTGTGAGGGTTTACAAATTATTCCACAATGTGTGAGGATTCTACCAATGATCTCCACCCAAGGAATCTAAGAGAAAGCTGTTCCCTTATGTTCCCAGGGTGGGGATTTGTAGGAATCAAGTGTGGTTAGAAGTAAAGAGCTCAAGCATTTTATATTCCTTTGGATGTTTCTGGCCAAGCCCTTTTAAAGAAATGAAGAAGTTAGAAGACATAGAGTTTGGAGTATTTTGGAGTTAGGTGGACTCTATGCATTTTCGACTTGTAGTTTAGAAACTATTTGAAATCCAAGCATGTAGATATTCATTATGGGAAAACATTTCTTTTTTCAGAAAGTTAAAGGTGGGACTTCATCAAAATCACTCTGTGTCTCAAGGGCTTTCTAGGCCACCTGGGAAGCTGAGAGGCACAGATCTGCCTCTGTATCCTCATTTCCTCTAGGGTTTCAAAGGCAGGCCTGGCAGCCAGGGGATGGGGGCCCAGCAAAGCTCCCCCATCAAAGCCTACATGGAAGCTGAGTAGGAAAGTAGCCATGGTGGGTCCCATGTCTCCCAGGCCTCACCCATGACTTCACCCACTGACTTCCCCAGAAAGGGTTATTATAAATCCTCAGGGAACCCCAACCAGGGCTTTGATTCAGCTTATCTTCTCCTGGGACCTTTATCTAACATGTGGGATTGACATTTCTAAGTTTCAGTCTGCTATTTGGTTTCTGAAAATATATTGTTAGAAATATGGACAAAGGTATTAACAGTAAAGCTATTATACAATGAAGAGCAAAGGGATGATTCATCAAAGTTAATCAGAAGTCAGTGTGGTGATTACCTCTGTGATATGTAATTGGGGGAGATAAGTAATTGGGGCTAGGTGAACTACTGACAGCGTCTAAGGTTCAGGTAATGTTTAAAAAAAATGTGACTGGGTGCAGTGGCACATGCCTGTAATTCCAACACTTTGGGAGGCCAAGGTGGGAGAATCATTTGAGCCCAGGAGGTTGAGACCAGCCCTGGCACATAGTGAGACTCCATCTCTACAAAAATTAAAGAAACAGCCAGGCAGACGGTATGTACACCTGTGGTCCCAGCTACTCAAGAGGCTGAGGTGGGGGGGTTGCTTCAGCCTGGGAGGTCAAATGAGGCTGCACTGAGCCATGATCA
>NW_016107659.1:484790-503663 GCF_001604975.1 Cebus imitator | reverse complement strand
CATAGCTCATATGAGTGGAATCATAGAGTATTTGTCTTTTTTGCAACTGGCTTACTTGTAGCATAATGTCATCAAGATTGCTTTTTAATGTCCTCATGTAAGGAAACATCAGCACTAGACAAGAGTATCAGGAGCAAGAAGAGCTCTATGATGAGTAATGTTTCATACTGTGTTACCATGATGGTCTAGCCACCCACCCCCAAATTCATGTCTACGCAGAGCCTCCGAATGTGACCTTATTTGAAAAAATGGTCTTTGCAGGTGTCATTAGTTAAGATGAAGTCATACTGGATTAGGGCAGCCATGCATCCAATATAACTAGTATCTATGTAAGAAGAGATTTGGACACAGAGCCAGAGACACACAGAGACAGGGAATGCCAATGGGACAACGGAGGTAGGGACTGGAGTGGGGCATCTACAAGCCAAGGAACCCCAAGGGCTGCCAGCCACTGCCAGAACCTGGGAGACAGGCAAGGAGCCAACTCTCCCCGAGCCCCTCCGGAAGGAGCCAATTTTCCCCGAGCTCCTCCGGAAGGAGCCAGCGCTCACACCGCATCATGGATTTCCAGCCTTCAGAACTGCCAGAGCCCATTTCAATCGTTTTGAGTCACCTAATTTGAGGTCATTTATTACCAGAGGCCTAAGAAATGAATACATCTGTTTTCACTTTTCTGTTTAAACTGAACATTGCAGAGTAGGGTGAGCCCCACAGAGATTACGGGAATTTGCCTAAAATCACAAGGCTAATGTGGAACTTGAACTTGGTGTATCCTCAGCCCTCATCCTCTGTTTAACTCTGATGTCAGGTCTCTCTAGTGGCTTCCTATTTTCTATTTCTGTTCCCAGATACGCTGATACCACATGGGTTTCAAAAACATGAACATGTTGTTACCAGAGAGAAATTCCCCTCTTCATCCAGTATCATTCAATTACTCTAATTAAATTTAATTCAACAAATATTTAGTGAATGACTACTCTAGCTCAGGCAACTGGGCCAGCTGTCCAGACTTTCCCTGGATAATACAATAAAGCCTATGCTGCCATGCTTTCGAAGGGAAGTATGTTTCACCTGGGATAACTCCCTCCTCATTTTGTAAGCGACACATCTCTCCTTCACCTCATTGCCCAAGATAGAAGGATGTTGAGACAAAACCTGATTAGTTAACAAACAAACACATGTACTGATTCTGAGAAAACAGCAAGAACAGAAAGTGCTTGGCTTTCTCCAGAGAAAGCACCATAGGTCATTCCTTTAATAATGGAGGCTCAAAGAAGTCACACAGCCCATTGACATTTAACCAAGAATAGGACTTGGGGTGACTTGACAAACCCTGGGACAAAGCTGCCACTCTGACCCTGAAAAATCCACTGTGGTCTAATGAATTTTCCCACATCAAGTATCTCCTTGTATAAAACAGCCTGGCGGTGGAATTTTGAGATTTAATGATTTGGCGGCTAAAGGCTTCTTGAAAGAATAGGAAGTAGGGCAAGCTGCTGGTGGGAGGAAACTTGGCTGAATTACTGTCTATGGCTGTTCTGAGAGGCAGTGTGGGGTGATAAAAAAAAAAGCACGGACACTCGAATTCAACAGACCTGCCTTGATCCCCAGATATGCCAGTTAATAGCTCTGTGACCTTGGGCAATTCGCTTCATTTCTCTGAGCCTAAATTTTCTCATCTGCCAAATGGGGTTAATAATCCCTTCCCAGAAGAATTCTAGGGAATGCTAAGTAACATAACATATGTAGGAAGCACTGTACATCACAGGTCCCAAATGAATAATCCCACCACTCCAAACAGAGGGAGCACTTACTGCAGCTTGGATACGGGGTTGATAATGCACCCCAAGGGACTGGTAGGAAGGAGAAAGTTGCCACTGAGGCTTGAATATGTCACACCTCTCCTGGAAGAGTAGCCATGTGTGACAGCAAGCCAACAAGCTGTCAATATATAACCAAAGCAGTCTGGAACACCCAGATCTCAGAATCAGAATGACCTGTGTAAGTGCAGGGAGGCTGGACTGGAACACAACTGTGATCCAGTGAATGAAAACCTTTTTTGTTGTCTAAGATCCCATCTAGACAGGGGGTGCACTTCCTTCTGTTCTCTAGACCAACAACTCTCCTGTTCAGGCCAAGAGCCAGAATGTGCTCTAGGGAGTCAACCATGAATCTGGCAGACGGGAATCCAGACATCACGCTGGGTGGGGGCAACTCAGTTGGTTTCTCCATGGCCTGATTCCCCAACCCCCCAATTCCAAATGATTTCAGACCCTCCAAAGAACCTCCCGCTTCCCCTGACATGCTGATACTCACCCAGGAAAAGCTCCCTCATATATATAACAATAAATGGCCAAGAATAGTGGTTACCTTCACCAGGAGAAGGACGAAGGAGCATTTTTGGGTGGTGGACATGTTCTATATCTATATACTATCTAGGCGGTAGTGATTTGATGCTTATATATTCTAAATGTATCAAGCTCAACACTGAACAGGTGTACACGGCATGCAAGTTATGTCAGTATAAAAACGTAGAAACAAAACAAGCATACAGTGCAGTAGCATTAAGTACATATTCATATTGATGGGCTGGCAATCTCCAAACTCATCGTACAAAACCAAACCATTGCATTAAATAATAACCCCTCATTCTTCCTCCCCCAAGCCCATGACAACCAGCCTTCTACTTTCTGACTCCATGGATTTGACTCTTCTACATACCTCATATGAGTGGAATCAGAGTATTTGCCATTTTTGTGACTGGCTTACTTCCCTTAGCAGAATGTTATCAAGGTTGTTTTTTAATGCCCTCATGTAAGGAAACATCAGTACTAGAGTATCAGGAACAAGAAGGGCTCTATGATGAGTAATGTTTCATACTGTGTTACTGTGATGGTCTGTCCGCCCACTGCCCATCCCACCCTCCCACCGCCAAATTCATGTTTAACTTCTTTACCCATGTCTTGGGAATCTGACCGCTGTGATGGGTTATTCTGAGCCGCTGAGCTTGGTGTGCACTAGAGGCCGTGAGGCAGGCCACCACGGCAGGCCACCCAGGAATACCTTCTAGAGAGGCCTTTTGGAAACCACTTGGCCACCTTCCTGCTTTCCTGTGGTGGCACTTTTAATCACGTCCGCTTTAAACTGTAGCACAAGGCACTTCACTAATGTAAAGTCTCTTCCCTCTCTCCGTTGCATGATAATGCGATGAGGTAAAAATAGCAGGCAACGTTCACTGTGAACGGTCAAGTGATGTTCACAAAACCCGCCGGTGGTAGGTTTTATGCCCCATGTACAATCACAAAACAAAGTGAAACAAAACGAAAACAGCAGAAAACAGAAAAACACACTCATTTTCTCTGAGCACTTTGATTTCCTTTTTTTCTGCTAAATCTTGCACCAAAACTGTAAGTCTATATACATATATAGATTGTTAGAATTTCATTGTTTTTCCCTATTCTCCAGCAGAAAGGCTTTGAGCACTAAATTAGCCAAAAGACCAGCATTTAGGTAAAGAAAGTCATGAAAGTTGAGACTATATTATCTTAGGATTCCTCTTCCATTTGCTTTGAGCCTGGATCAGACACTGAAACCTCAAGAACAATTTGTTTGCTCTGTAGAACGATTCACTCTCCAGACTGCGCAGTATGCGCTCCTCAAGGGCAGGGCTCATGACTTATTAAAAATAACAATAACAGTAATAAAAATGCTGCATTTTAATCGTAACTACATGTTCTCTCTCTGAGGTAAAGGCTTCTAAAACTCAGAAAACGCTTGACCATGGATAATAATTTTTCTTATCATTATCCTTAATTAGCTATACCAGACCCTGCACTGAATCCTTTACATGAATTCATTCATTCAATTTTTACAACAAACTCTGTCATTTTGCAGAGGACGGGACAGAGGCTCAGACTTAGGTAACTTGAATGAGCTCACATGGGGGATCAGGCATGTGTGATTCCAAAGCCACTTCGGACCCTGTTTCTCACGGCAGGGCTCCTGGAACCACCAGGGTTCTTGTTTCTAATCAGACCCGGTGCCCACTGCAACTACTGCTTCAGAATCTCAGGGGGCAAGCCCGGGAGTCTACCTTTGAAACAAGCTCCCCAGTGACATCTTCAAACCACTGGCCTACACTGGAATTCCTCTCTGTCCCCAGGGCGCTTCCCTACATCAGTGTCTGGGGGTGTGGATGTGGTGAAAAAACAGCACAGATGGAGGAAGAACAGAGCAGCAGCGATGGGGCGGCTCCGGGACCGGGGCAGGCACGGAAGTCGGCCTTGGCCTGGGTTCAGCCATGTATCTCACACAGAACACAATCAGAACTCCAGGATTAGAAGAAAAACACAGGGCCAATTTTCAGGAACTGGAGAAAGAAATGGTAACAAGAAATATGTCCAGGATCCTAAGCAGGTGGGAGAGGGGAGGGGCTATCCGGGTCTGGGCATGGGAGCTGTTGGGAGCTGTGGCAGCCCTGAGCCGACCCTGTTTCCCTGCTGGGGTAAAGTGGATGGTGAATAGGTTCAGCTGGCAGTTTAGAGGGAAGTTGGACTATCCCACCCACAGCTAAGCTACTGTTTCAGTTCTCTTTTCTGTGCACAATCAAGTACTTGAGGCCTTGATGAGGTTAACCACAGGAAAACCACAAGAAAATGGCTTCAAGGCCGCCAGCCTGAAATAGGGTGTTAAGAGCTCTGTGTTCGACCTCTGGGTCAGCAATGGGTGGGAGGCCGTGGGGGACAGGAAAGCAGAGATGGTGAGAAGCTGCCTCTCACCTGCCAGCCTCCAGCCTCAACTACACGTGACTCTCCAAGGTCCCCAACAATCACAGGATTGAGTCACTTAGCATGCTCTGCTATTTAGAGATGAGCATGACATTAGACAAGTGACATTGCCTCTCAAAACGTCTTTTATTCAAATGGAAAGATTTCTGTTATCCTACTTGGGCTGTCAGTAATCTTAGCACAGGACCAACAGGAGCCCCAGAATTAAGTCCTCAACTTCTCCATTGTTCAACGAGCCCTCCTTTGTCTATTTCAATTCCAATTACTTTCATATCATTGAGCGAACACTCGAGCTAGTCATCAGAGGGGGAAGTAAGAAGTAGCAGCCCCAGAAATGCCTCCCCCATGGGGCTCAAAGCTTCAAGGGTATCAGAATTGCCTGGGGAAATGGCTGCCACACGGGTTGCTGGATCCCACCGCTGGAGTGTTTCTGGTTCGGTAGGTCAGGGTGGAGCCTGAGAATGTGGATTTCGAACAAGTTCCCAGGTGACATTGAGGCTGCTGGTCTGGAGACCACACTTGGAAAGCCACCATCTAGATGAGTGATTTTTAACCTCATGTGAGAATGTGTCATGACAATCTCTAGAGAAGTGTTTTCATGTTACATGAGACAGTCCCTGCACCCTGGAAGCTCAGCTTTCACCCATTCTGGTAAGAAGGGTGGGGAGAAATCATTCAGATCATTCTTTAACTACCTCAAAGCTACCCATTTGGCGAATGTGAAAACAGTCTAAATTCATTTAAAAGAGGGAAGAACTTCTGGCACTGCCTTATCAGTAACACCCAGGAAGTATTTACCAAACTCTCATGATGGTGGATCTATTGAGACATGAATCTGTGTTTTGTTCCTCTGGCAGCAGACACTGGAAAGCAGAGGTTCTCCTTCCCACTCTACATAGCTAACAGGGAGCAGAGTCAGAATTTACAGTCAGAGCTCCTGGAGCTTAGCATTTTACACCTTCCTGAGCTGCTGAGTCTTAGGCTGAGTACTCGCTTCCATGTTTGGCCTTCATGCTTGGCAGTATCCAAGTCCTCTTTCTGCTCCTTCCTAATTTGTGAGTAAGGCGCATGCAGCAGTAACACACTAGAACAAGAGCACAGAACTGTTCCTCACAGGGCTAGACGGTACATTCCTAAGGCTCTGCCATGCAGTTCCTGTTGAAGCTACTCAAGTGTGCCACTGAAGCATGAACATGGCCATAGACAATATAGAAATGAAAGAGTATGGGTCAGGCATGGAGGCTCATACATACAATCACAGCACTTTGAGAGGTCAAGGCGGGTGGGTCACGTGAATTCAGGGTTTGAGACCAGCCTGGCCAACATGGTGAAACCCCCATCTCTACTAAAAAGATAAAAATCAGCCAGGCATGGTGCACATACCTGTAATCCCAGCTACTCAGGAGGCAGAGGCAGGAGAATCACTTGAACCCAGCAGGCAGAGGTTGCAGTGAGCTGAGATTGTACCACTGCACTCCAGCCTGGGCAACAACAGCAAGATTCCCTCTCAAAAAAAAAAAAAGAAAAAAAAAAGAAAGAAAGAAAAAAGAAAAAGAAAAGAGTACTGCAGTATTCCCACAAGACTTTTTTTCTTCTTTGAGATGAAGTCTTGCTCTGATGCCCAGGCTGAGGTGCAATGGCACGATTTCAGCTCACTGCAACATCGGCCTCCAGAGTTCAAGCCATTCTCCTGCCTCCCTCCGAGCTGGAATTACAGGCACCCACCACCACACCCAGCTAATTTTTGTATTTTTCAGTAGAGATGGGGTTTCGCCATGTTGCTCAGGCTGGTCTCGAACTCCTGACCTCAAGTGATCTGTCTACTTTGGCCTCCCAAAGTGCTGGGGTTACAGGCATAAGCCACGGTGCCTGGCCCCAATAAGACTTTATTTACAAAGGAGTGGTAGGTCAGATTTGGCCTGCAGGCCGTAGTTTGCTGACTCCTGCTCTATAAGATGCATGTTGGAAAGAAAGACCAGGAGCCTCGAATAAGCCTTGGAGCTTCAGGCTTCAGCCAATTCCAGCAGACTGTGTTCTGGCTCCCTTCTGAATCACTCTGGCACGATCTGTGCTGTCTGAGAAAATTGCAAGGTGCTGCTGAAGGCCACTGGAGAGGGGGTTGGTTACCTGAACACGAGGGCTCCATCCCGAAGGCCCAAGGAAATGAAGTCGCTATTGGGTCTCATGGGGCTGTCTCCCCTCCACAGCAAAAGGCCATCCTTGGCAGTTGTCTTAAACCTCATGAACACATTTGATCTTGATCCTGACACCCTGGAGGAAATACACAAACAAGTCCACCAAATCAACCACCAACATCTGTTTCCAAGTAATTCCAGTTTTGTCTGCCAGCCCTGAGCAACCAGATGTTAAGGATAATCTGGCACTTTCTGACACTTACTTCATCACCATGAGCTGCACCACAGGTCTAAGGTCTGGACTGCTCTCTCGGCAGCAGTCTCCCTCGCTAAGCACCGTGAACCCTCATCAGACAGCGTTCGCTGAGTGACAGGTTAGCAAGACTATGGCCAATGCCATGGCTTAGGCTGCACCCCCGGACGCACCTCATTCTTTTCTCTTTCCTGTTTTACTACTCCAGGGCCCCGTTCCCCAACAGAAAGTGTGTTTCCCAACTACCAAGAGACTCAAAACGGCAGCCACCCTGAGCTAGGACCACGGCTGTGGATAGCCAGTTCTGGCCGGTGACTGTCCTTGGGGGCAAGGTCCGGTCAGGGGAAATGCCAAGCTGATGGCATCTCAGACAAGGAACACGGCCTGAGAGATGAATGGTCTGGAGCGGTGCTGAGGCAGAGCCAGGGTGGAGAAGAACAGGAACTTTCAGGAAAGGAGGGGTGCTCAGGCAAGGCCGGCTCCATGCCCTACAGTCATGGCTGGGGATAGGTTCACAGGCTGATGTGCTCTTAGCAATGCTTGGGAATAGGCTAGTTCAGAAATTCATTCTCATTAGCATGATCAGTGTTTCATCTTGCACAGGGAAAAGAGGCAGGCTGAGGTCCTTGAATCAAGGGTGAGATAGGCGGATACATAATTTAATATTGCTGCCAGCCTAACGCTATTGGAAAAGTTTATTTGTGCATTCTCCAGTCACTTGTAACATCCCTCTCTCTGTCCCACACAGCTGGGTCTGTGTCTGCAGAGTGTCCTCAATCATGAACAGTGGAGGGGACTATTGTCTGGGCTTCCCAGAGCCTGGTCTAGTCAGAAGAGACCAATTTGCGTTTCTCATGCAGGGTCTCAGGGCAGTGAGGGAGGAGCGTGGTCCCCAGGCTAGGTGCAGAACAATCTAGCACTGCCTGTTCCCTAGAGACCTGCTTTTCCCAGACTTTTGCTCCAGGCTCCTTCCCTCTTCCATTTGCCTTGGGTATACTGATCGGCTACAAGTCAATCAAGAGGTTCCCATTTCTCTCGCCAGTGATTGGTTCATGGGCAGGCATGTGGCAGCACAAAAGAGAGACACAATCGTATGCCTTTTGTCCAAAGAGATACAATTCTGGGAAGAATTCCTTCTCTTTTAAAAAGAGTCATATGAGGAAAAAAGTCTTTTTGACTTCCACTGGATATAGTCATATTATGTGCGGCTTACGGGCAGCTGGGGAGTGACCTCTGGAGAAGATGCTGAGGACAATGAGCAAGAAATATGGATGAGACTGGAATCTTTGATGGTACAACTTCTTCTCTTGATTAATCAACCCAAGATCCAGTGTCAGTCTGGACTCTTTGCGGTATAAAATAGTAAATACCCCTTATGGGTAAGACATTTTAAGATGAGCTTTCTGTTACTTGCCACCAAAGGTATCTGACCAAAACAGACCCTGAACTTGACTTTTACCTGGAGCCTCACATACATGCATCTGTACCTACATATACATATATACACATGCACACACACACATGTACACACATACACACTATCACACGCTACTGGAGTTGCTGTGGGTTTGGGCCTCACATCTCCTGCTCTCATCAAGCTCCTCTGCTTCCCCAAACCACTGGTGGCCTCTCACCAACCCCCAGAGCCTGAAGATTTGCCCCCCTTTTACCCTGTCACTGTTTTCTAGGGACTGAATGACCTTCCATCTTTGGAGAGAAAGGGCTGAAGGAGGAGGAAGTTCTGTCTTGGCTGGGAATCCATTTTACCTAAGTCCCCACACCAAGACAACACAGATAAATACAAGCCGGGATTACAGAAGTGAAGCAATGTCTGCCTGGTGTGTTTTCCCAGTTACCAGAGACATCCAATGCCCTAGGAAAATTCCTCCCAACCACTTTTGTTCCCTGAAAAGCCATCGAACTCCACCCTAAGAACTGGATGCCTTTCACTTAAAGATTTGCCTTCCTGTGTTAAGATGCAGTCCATCGGAAGAGGAAGGGAAATCCTAGAATGACTGTGTGGGAAGCAGAAAGGGGAATAGTACCCTATAAACCACAAAGAACTGGGGGGAGGGAAAGAAAGAGACAAGGGGCAAACTGAAAGTGCCAAAAACAGGCTTAACTGAGTTGAGGATTTTGCCATGTAAAAGGCTATTCCAAACCAAGATGAAGGACTTCAGGCCAAGCTGGGACTTCTGCCCCCAGGGGTGAGATGCCATGGCTGTGGCTTGAGCATTTCCCCGTGCCATGCTCTTGAATCCACATGAAGAGAGCTGAGAAGCCCCTCATTGAACTGGCCAGAGCCTGAAAAGGCCACGAGATCTTTACTGATGAAGACGCAGGGTAGGTACGGACCCAGCAGGGAACGGGCTTGGATCTGTCTGTCCTGCTGCTGCTGGCCCAGGTCAGACTTGCACACTCTGGCCATGGCACAGCATGGAACTTCCCTGCTCAGAGAATCACACTCATCACTCAGGCTTCAGGAACGTCACATGCTCCCTGCTTCTCAAAGCCTGAATACTGGAAACTCTGGGACAAGCCATGTCTCTCTCTCCAGGCCCTTTGACCAGAAAGATACTGGATTGTTTGTAACAGGGTTATTTGAAAGGCCAATTTCTGAAGTTTAGTTTGTTTTTAGTTTTATTTTCCTCTAATTTCTATGTTTATTTCATGTGTGTGTGTTTCCCCTGAGACCACGGCTGAATGGTCTTCTTTGAGAATTATCTTCTGGCATGAAATATAAGAAAAAACCCTGAGAAGGATATAGAGAAATTGACCACCAGAAAGCTGAGGAGGGAGGCTGTTGAAGCTTATTACCTCTTCAAGATATCAGGGTTGTCATACGTCAGGTAACTGCGGCCGATAAACTGCGGGATCTCAATGGCTTCTATGATTGCTGGAACAGAACAGAGAAAGGTTACTTAGTATGTAGCTGTCTTGCCCCCTGCACTCACACACATGGCAGGAAAATGCCCAGAAAGGCAGCTCCTGGAAATAGGATGTTTAACAATGTGTCAGCACCTTCCCTTCGACCACATGTAAATTTGGCCAGGTTCACAGTTGCCCAGATCCATGGCCTGGGCTTGGCTTCTCCCCCATTTTCCCCTCCTGGGAAGTCCTGTCCCTGCCACTGGCCTCAGCGCTGCTGAGAAGTCCTCACAATGTGCTGAAACTTGAACTCTTCCCAATTATTCTTGGAAGCCAAAGATCAATGTGGAGAGCAGCTGGGGATAACCCCAGATGTTCTCCAAGGGAGGCAGAGAAAACAAATCCATCAATAAGGGCCACTAGGATTCTGGAAAGCTGATTTGCTGTAGAACCCTTTAAGCTATGATTTCGAGAGACTCAAAAGCACTGTGAATGAGGCTTGGAGTCCTTCATTTCTGATCTCCTTCCAGTGTATTTCACAAGATTTTTTTTTTTTTTTTGAGATGGAGTTTTGCTCTTGTTGCCCAGGATGGAGTGCAATGGCATGATCTCAGCTCACTGCAACCTCCACCTCCCGAGTTCAACCAATCCTCCTGTGTCAGCCTCCTAAGTAGCTGGAATTACAGGCACCCACCACCATGCCTGGATAATTTTTGTATTTTTAGTAGAGAAGGGGTTTCACCATGTTGGCCAGGCTGGTCTCGAACTCCTGACCTCAGGTGATCCACCCGGCTCGGCCTCCCAAAGTGCTGGAATTACAGATGTGAGCCACTGTGCCTGGTCTATTTCACAAGATCTTCACTACAATCTCATGAAGCAGCAACTAGTACGGCGGAAGGGAATGGCTGGTTATTCTTATTTTACGGAAGAATTAAGTGAATAGAAAGCATGGAGGAGTTGCCTGAGATCACGTGGTTAACAGAGCAATAGACTGTGAACCTGACCGGCTCTTTCTAATTCTGGCTTCCGACACCTCTCAACTTTCCAATACTTTAGAAATGCATTTTCTTCCTCCCAAACTCTCAACACTTTGTTTTCCTGAAGAATCACCCTTTTACACACGGTTAGCAAAATTAGAGTTTAAGTGACTATATGTCGTGTCACGAACGGATGACACTAGGAGATTTCTCCCAGAGAAATAACAGCGTATCTCTTTCCATTTTGGAAAGATACAGAAATGGTGCTTTAAAGAAATTAAGGTAGAATAAATCTCAAATTCAAAGAAATGTGCAAACTGAGGGAGAATAAGCTGGCTTATAAAACGTATTATAGTTTCAAGAAAATATGTGATTTGTGCAAAGAAGAGACTGAATGAAGGACTTGCCACCTGGAGAGGAAATGGATAATTATTCGATGCTATGAACAATCGTACCGATCAAACTTAACCTTCAAACATAAAAAAAGAGAGGAAACAGCAAAGCCGAGGACAATGTGCACCCAAGTGCCAGTCTCTGTTTTGGCAGCTTCCCAGAGCCTTTCATAAAAACTAAAAAAGAGGCCAGGCACGGTGGCTCACACCTGTAATCCCAGTACTTTGGGAGGCCGAGGTGGGTGGCTCATGAGGTCAGAAGTTCAAGACCAGCCTGGCCAACATGTTGAAACCCTGTCTTGACTAAAAATACAAAAATTAGCCGGGCGTAGTGGTGTGTACCTGTAATCCCAGCTACTCAGGAGGCTGAGGCAGGAGAATCACTTGAATCTGGGGGGCAGAGGTTGCAGTGCGGCAAAACTGCGCCTCTGCACTCCAGCCTGGGTGACAGAGTGTGACTCCATCTCGAAAAAAAAAGAAGAGAGGAAAGAAAACAAGAAAAACAAACGATGAAAAAGAAAATTTAAAAGACAGTTTTGGAGGTAACTACCCAAGAAACAGCTCTGTGGTTCTCCGAAGCCGTGCAGCCCTGGACAAGGGCCTGAGGCTGCGAGGACCCAACAGGACGGCCGTGAAGGGCTCTTGTCCCTACAGTTTGGGGCCGCACCCCCAGCGACTCCCTTCTGACTACAGGAGGTAGGAGGAAGAGGAGACAAGGAAGGGAAACACAGGGAGGAAAAGAAAGTGGGAGGCAAAATGGCAAAAGGACGGGAAAGAAGCCAAGCAGGAGCACGGGTGGGATGAGTGAGAAAGAAGGGACACTGCGGCAAGAAGAGGAAGGAAGACGGGGCGGAGAAAAGGCAGCATGGAGGGCGGCCACCAGGTACGGAAGGACCGGAAACGGAAACGGAAAGGAGGTGCCGGAAGAGGAGGGCCGGGAATGGACCCAGAGGAACAGAGAGAAATGCCAGGGATGAGGAGGACAGGTGGCAGGTAAGAGTACAAAAACGGAGGAGGTGGAAGGACGCTCTTGGCTGGGGCAGTGGGCCCCTCGTTTCAGGACACCATGGCTGGGAAGGGAGAAGGAAGACAGAAGATCTAAGCTGACCGGCAGAGGAGGCCTTTGCGGAGCTACACTGAACCAAGGAGTCCCTGGTGGGTTTGGCTCACCCCCAGCGGGAGTGGGACAGCTGGGGCCCATCCCTGCTGTTGTCGGCCATGGCATGGCCATGGGCCTGTGGCCAACACCCATCTTTCTGAACTCCTTGCAAGGGTCAGGACGTGCCTGCCACACATCAGCTCTGCACACAAGCTTCCAAGGGGCTCTGTGGGAGCCCCCAGCCGCTGCCGGCTCAGACCCCAGCTCAGGAGAGAAGTGTCCTCTGGCCGGCCGGCGGGAAGGCTTCCCACCGAGTGTAGGTGTGTCCCGGCTCCCACACCACTCACCCCGGATCCCCTTTACATGCAGCTGGCCTGCCCTGGCAGGCCCTGGCCCAAGCCCAGAGCGCTCTCACAGTCTCTCATAGGACTTAATGTACTTACTATTGAGGCAGTAGTTCCCACACTCTGCCCGGTGCCAGCATGAAAGAGAACAGGGAGAGTCAGCCTTGCACAGTCCTTGTCAAATCCCAGTTGCTCTGGTTGCAGATCACTTGAAGTCAGCCTTGTTTCTCTCACAAAGCTCTGCCCGAAGGTCCAGAGCGTCCTCTTAGGGAATGTGAATATGAGACCCGCGGGAACCACTGGAAATCTCTCCTCAGGATGATTGGCACCGAGCCACCTGCCTCCCCGTCTCATCTCGGCTTAATGAAGGTGGGGGGTGGCAGTGGACCAAGAAGATGTCTAAAGTCAGCTGTCTGACACTTCTGAGGCTCCCTTGCCTTCGGCTGACAATCTGCATTTCTTCTAAATCTAGAGAAACAGCTCGTGCTCAAAAGTTACCTTGTCAGTGATTATTACTTTCCTTGGCTCTGGGCTGCATGTGAAACAGGAATGATAAGCCAGCCAGCTTGCCTCTTCTCTCTCCCTGGTGGAAAATACCGCCCACATTCCCACCCTGCCCCATCTCTCCTTGCAGGATTCTAGAGCCCTGGTTATCTTGTGATTAACAAAGGGCAGAGGCATTCTTGAGAAATAACACTACTGGATACAAAATGGTAAAAATATGTTTCATTTAAGTGAGTATATATAGGGACAAATTATCCCATCCAAAATCATCAGAGCTCAAAGTGGCCATTGAACCCTTTCTAGCCCTTTGTAGTTGGTTTAAATGTTGTAAGCATTATTATTATTAATTATTATTAGAGACAGAGTCTTGCTCTGTTGCCTAGGCTGGAGTGCAGTGGCACGATCTCGGCTCACTGCAATTTCTCCCTCCCGGTTCAAGCGATTCTCCTGCCTCAGCCTTCTGAGTAGCTGGGGCTATAGGTACGTGCCATCATGCCTAGCTAATTTTTGAATTTTTAGTAGAGTTGGGGTTTCATCATGTTGGCCAGGCTGGTCTCGAACTCCTGACCTCAGGTGATCCAAAGTACCAGGATTACAGGTGTGAGCCACTGTGCCTGGCCAACATGATTATATTTTAACCTAACCCTATACCTAATTTTTTTCTTTTATTTTATTGAAAAAAATTTAATTGACACATAATTGTACATATTTATGGGGTACATAGTGATGTTTTGATACATATAATATATAGGGATCATATAAGGGTAATTAGCATATCCATCATCTCAAAATGTATCATTTCTTTGTGCTGGGAACAGTCAACATCCTCCTAGTTATCTGCAACTATATAATGTACCATTGTTAACTACAGTCATCCTATAGTGCTATGGAACACCAGGACTTACGTCTATCTCCCTGTAATTTTGTATCTTTTGACAAATCTCTTCTTCCTATTCCCCCACTTCCTCTACAATTTCCAGTATACCTAATTTTTTTTCTACATTATCTTTTCTCTGTTGGCAATGGTCTCAATGATTAATTGAAATGTGTTTTTGTTATTTTCTTACCTTTATGTCTAAAAACTTGTGCCATCTGGTGACACACGCATACAAAAACACCCCAGTGGATGGCAACCTCCAAGCCAGAAGCCCTGCTGTCTAGGCAAAGCAAATTTTCCATTTGAGGAACTTGGAATTCCTAATAGACTATAAAGAGTTTGCCAGGTGTGGTGGTTCATGCCTGTAATCCCTCCACTTTGGGAGGCCCAGGCGGTGGATCACCTGAGGTCAGGAGTTCGAGACCTGCCTGGCCAACATGATGAAACCCCGTCTCTACTAAAAATACAAAAATTAGCCAGGCGTAATGGGGCATGCCTGTAATCCCAGCTACTTTGGAGGCTCCGGCAGGAGAATCACTTGAACCTGGGAGGCAGAGGCTACAGTGAGCCAAGATCACACTACTGCACTCCAGCCTGGGGTAACAGAGTTAGACTCCATCTCAAAAAAAAAAAAAAAAAAACGAGTTGAAGGGACCACTGGCTCTTTCACATGTTCACAGGACCTTAGCACAGGAAAGGGCCCTGTGGGCATGGAAGGCCACCTTCCCCAACAACCAGGGCTCCTGTCAGCAGCATCCTTGATGGATGACCATCCCACCAGAGCGAATATTTCCCACAATGAGTAGCTCACTCTTCCACAAGGTGGTACCTCCCGTGCTGGACCATTCTACTAGGTACAGATATCTTTATTATAGTATGCTGACTATAGCCACAAAGTAAAAACAAACAACACCTTTCCCTAAACTAGCAGCCCTTCAACTATCTGAAGGTAAACATCTACACTAGACACCTCCAGATCTCCCATTCTGGGGGTGTTTAATGATATACCATCCACAGAAAAGAAATTCCCTTGAATTTGGCTCTTGCAGTTGGTTTAAATGTTTTCTAAAGAAAGTTGTCCTTGGCATTTAGTGCGTAAGTACATCAGAACATGATTCTAATCATCTTATATTTTTTATTTTTTGACATGGAGTCTCGCTTTGTCACCCAGGCTGGAGTACAATGGCATGATCTCACTACAACCTCTTCCTCCTGGGTTCAAGTGATTCTCCTGCCTCAGCCTCCCGAGTACCTGGGATTACAGGTGTGCACTACCACACCCAGCTAATTTTTGTATTTTTAGTAGGGACACGGGTTTCACCATGTTGGCCAGGCTGGTCTCGAACTCCTGACATCAAGTGATCTACCTGCCTCAGCCTCCTAAAGGGCTGAAATTACAGGTATGAGCCACGGCCCCTGGCCTGACTCTAATCATCTTAAAAGTATATATTGTTATGCGATATCAGGGCATCTGAATGTTTGGGTGTCCTAGGGTTTGTCTTTGCAGGCATTACTAAGCTGCTTCCTTAGCCATAGACATCTTACATGTCTATGTGACTGAAAGGAATGTGCCTTGCTAGTTTTAAGATGGAGTTGATTTTAAAAATGGTGTCACCCTGGCTCTCCTATGCTCCTGTTTCCCTAGTGAAGGTGCAGGAATCTTGGGAACCATCTTAGAATTATGCTATTACAAGTTCCAATTACTAAAGGAGGAAATGACCAGAATGAGGGACTGGGAACAGCCAACATGGTCATTAACTGAAGGACTGCTGCGAAAGAGTCTAGGTATTTGTTTAATGTGGATGTTTGCATATTTCACTCTTTAATTCACCTTTAAGATAAATGTGATTAAAATTTTTTCCTATATAACAATCGAATTACTTGTGTAACAATAATTAAATAACCTCTCTTTTCCAATTAATTTGAAATGACTTATTTTAAATAAATTTTCCTGTATAACAAAAAAAGAAATTCCCTTTAGTAGCATAATTTGTGTGTTTTATTAATTTGTGGTTTTATAAACAATTTTCTTATATTTACAGAAGCTATTTTTTTATACACTGGGATCAAAAAAATAAATAAATAAAAAACCAATCACCCAAATCAGACCCTGGACATGATGTGACTCTACTAAACAACATAGAATACTGTAAATGTTGCAGGTGTGGTAGGTTAGTACCCATCAGGCAGCACTGGATGCTTGAGGACTGCGTACCCCGATGAGTACATGCCCTAGCCTAGCTTTATCTCAACACCTATTGCCTCTGTTGTGCGCGGGGCCACCTGCTACAGAGAAACA
The DNA here is from genome assembly GCF_001604975.1 of Cebus imitator. NCBI lineage: Eukaryota > Metazoa > Chordata > Mammalia > Primates > Cebidae > Cebus > Cebus imitator. The sequence continues at coordinate 487,128 of NW_016107659.1, read as the reverse complement.
CCGCCATCTAGTGGCCCGTGGGATCCTGCACAGTCTGAATTGAAGCTGTTCTAATAATACAGGGAAGGGTAGGAAAGGTCAAAGCTTGGTTTCCCAGGTGACTTGTCCACTATTGACTGGAAGAACCCAGAGAAAACAGCTGTATCCTGCACTCACCCCTTAGACACTCAGAGCATAGCAAAGGCTCTGAGAAGTTCTGCAGAAGAGAGAGAATTGTCTGTTTACTCAGGATTATCCCAATGTATTTCACCATAGAAGCCTCCTCCCATTTTGTGTATGTGAATGTGTGTGTATGTGAATGAGTGTGTATGTGTGTGTTTTGTGTACAAAGCAGCGATTAATATTCCTCAGAACTTAGTTTTTTACATGTGCCTTGCGAAACTCTGCTAAGACATTTTAGTAACTCACTTAGATACACAAGCTCTGAGGAACTGGGATAGAAGATAGGTCCATTTGGATGCAGGTAGAGAAAAATGGAAAGAAATCTCTAAGAATGGAAGTAATTTTTGACAGGGGAGACCTTGGTGAGAAAAAAGGGGGCATAGGTATTGGGTAATACATGGGGTGCTGAGGTTTGGGGTGGAGAAGATGCCTGAAAGTGACGGCCATCAAATGGAGGGTGAGGGGACCCCCCCACCCCAGGTCAAAGCTTATGTTTTTTCTTGTTGCCTGAAGTCATGCTGGGAGTAAGAAGAACCTCTGGCATCTCCTGTCCTTGTCGGTCTTGAAGTTGGGACAGACAGGTTCAAGTTTCTGCAGTGGCCACGCTACAGAAGCCTGCGGCACCCCGAGAGCATCTCAGATGCTTGGTGGGAGCTCAGTGTACCCCTCAGTCTGGATCAGGTCCTCCTGCTCCTGCCTCCAGCCCCACAGGAAAAGAGGAGACCCTGAAACCACCATGTTTGAGTGGTTATGAGTTTCTGGCCCCTGCTTTCCTGAGTTACAAGAGGTGGGAACAAGTGTCAAGTCGTCCAACTATGGCCCTTGTGGAACTCACTTGCCACATCCTCTGATGGGGCTGAAAAGATGATCCAGAAAACCAAATTCCTCATGAAGAAGGTGCCCTCTGGTATGGACTGGGTGAGGCCTGCTGCTGGTTATTTCTATACTATTTTGCTCCATGTAAAAGGACCAGTTTAACTTCTGTATGAATGCTGGGAACAGGTTCTTGCTTTTGAAGCACGGTTTGATTACGAAGCAGAAAAATAACCCCAACTTTTAAATATATAAGGCTAAAAATCACCTTGCTGGATGAGACAGGCTTCTTTCTGACAAGCACGGATGGCTTCTCACCATTCAAGATCTCTCGGACTAAGGATTTACGCTAACTTTCTGTGTATTCTCTTGCATCTCTATGGAACAACACAATTGCCCATCTCTTTTCCCTTTCTTTCCAATCCTTACAATGGGACTAAATGCTTTCCCCAATATTTTATAAGACTGTATAGCAACTGCCCACAACTGGTACCTGCTGGAGCCTGGAAAAACTGTCCCAGAGCACCCATTAGTCCTTTCCAGCCATTATGATGGAGAGGAAATTATGGGACAGGGGCCATACCTCTGATATATGAACCATCCTAGGATTTGCAAAGGATGCCATCTTTCCAGAAGCAGTATCTTGATTTCAAAACACAATCAGATACTGATTCAACATGGAGGGTGGCTGCTGGCTCATCTGGGTTCCAGTCCTGATTCTAGACTGCTTTGCAGGAAAACAGGCCTCAGCGTTCTACAGTTCCCTCGCTGTTGTCCATTCCCACAGAGCTTGCCAGATCCAGGCGCTCACTGGGATCTGCCCCACTATTCTGGTGAGATTTCTTCTCATTGAACCTGAACCTATAGTTAGAAAGCTATAAATGTGAGCACTTTATCTCTGTTCTGGCGAATGTTCAATTGCAGGAAATGAAGGCTAAGAAGATCACATATTATCCTTTCCTTTTTCCTTTAATTCCCAATGCTAAACGTTCATTTAAGTCCAGGCTTTATATATTGACCATTAAGGTTAGATAAAAGGCAGGCGCAAACTCAAAGCGCCTGCGGTAAAATCAGAGACTTAGGAAATTCAGACGCTGATGTGTGAAATCCAAACACAATTTTCTGAATGAATGAGCCACTCTTCAGCTAAATCTCTGCAAGTACAACCTATTAGCTAAACAGCAATTTGCTTGTTAGGATCATAATCAGGATAATTCACAAATGGGTCAATTAATCTTCCTTGTTAAAAATACATTTCATGATGTGCCATGTAGCTTTCAAAATTCATTTAAATATAAGAAATACTATGAAGTCTTCCAATTGGCAAATTGGCATCTTTCATATTTTCTAGGATTGCTGCAAA
>NW_016107659.1:457191-484752 GCF_001604975.1 Cebus imitator | reverse complement strand
CTGGAGTGCAGTGACGTGATCTCGGCTCACTACAACCTCCGCCTCCCAGGTTCAAGCAGTTCTCCTGCCTCAGCCTCCCAAGTAGCTGGGACTACAGGCATGCACCACTGGCTAATTTTTATATTTTTAATAGAGATGGGGTTTCACCATATTGGCCAGGCTGGTCTTGAACTCCTGACCTCATGATCCGCCCACCTCGGCCTCCCAAAGTGCTGGGATTACAGGTGTGAGCCACCATGCCCAGCCGACTACCTGTAATTTATAGTTTTCCTCTCAGCCCTAATTCTGATAAAAATCAAGAACCTAGAAATAGAAAAGACAGTGCACATTCCTTCAAATGCTCACTGCCTTATTTCCTCCAGGCCTGTTTGCTTTTTGGGCAGGTGAGGCCACACTGAGACTGGAAAACGAAGGTCCGTGTGGTCCGACATGATGGATATATGTGGGAAGCATATTCTAGATACCAGGGCCAGGGCCTCTGCTTCTTACAAGCAGGTACAGAACGCAAATCCAGCAGGGTCTTATGGTTTATGACCTGCCCTGGCTTTCAGTCAAGGGCAAGATGGAAACTGAGGTGCCCACAGCACCTGCTGATGGGTTTTATTTTTTTCCCCACTAATAATAATGACTAGTATTAGTTGATTGGTTGAATACTTACCAGGCCGTCTTCTAAATGCTCATTGAGTCAACACCATAACCCTCTGTGTTACACACACAATACTATTGCTATTATTATTCCCATTTTACCATTGAGAAAACTGAGGCACAGCAATTTGATAGTCTAGAAAATAGCTATGCATACTTTAGTTTGGAGTAACTAATGTATAATTTATGTTTTTCTGTATTTGGGCAAGGTTTCTCTTACACAGCACTCACAGACAGGAGTCAAAATATTTATCAGCCTACAAAGCATAGGTATCCATCTATCAGGATAGGCTCTGGAAGCGGCTCAGATGCAAAAGTCCTGGAAATCTCTACTCTATTATGGGTTAACTTTGGGGTAGCCAGACCATGAGGCCGTTCTCAAGGAAGGAGCCAGGGCAGAAGGTGGGGAACCTATTTACCCACTGTTAACAGAAGTATTTCAGCATTTAATTATTATTAAGGAAATATAATGGTTTATAAATAATCATCTAATAAGTTATTGAAATAATTGATCAAAATAACTAGTATAGCTGCCCCACTGTTAAAACTCTTCCATTAAGAGTTGCAGTCCCCTAACTGGCTATCCGCTCCCTCCACTCCCTCCAGGGAGCTGTGCCTCCGACCCCTGAGTGTACCTTTCTGGCAGTGAAGCCCCTCAAAGCCCAAGGGGCAGTCACAGTCATAGCCCTCCTTCCTAGGCCGGCAGCTGCCCCCGTGGGCACAAGGGGCCCTCACGCAGGGGTGGGCCGCATTCTCCACATTCACTCCGGATGTGAAGTCATGCTTGACGTGGATGGTTCGGTCATTCAGGATGATCTTGGGAGAGAAAAACGTAAAGAAATTCAGGAATTGAGAAAACATCTTTGTAGTCTTCTAAAGCTTCCCTTGGCACATTAACCTAAGCTACACATAGGGAAATTAAAAAAAATTTTTTTAAGTTTTTCTCTTTTTTTTTTTTTTTTTAATTTGAGATAGAGTCTGGCTCTGTCGCCCAGGCTGGAGTGCAGTGGCATAATCTGAGCTCACTGCAACCTCCGCCTCCTGGGTTCAAGAGAGTCTCGGGCCTCAGCTTCCCGAGTAGCTGGCATTACAGGCACCCGACACCATGCCTGACTAATTTTTGTGTTTTTAGTAGAGATGGGGTTTCACCATGTTGACCAGGCTGGTCTCGAACTCCTGACCTCAGGTAATTGCTCACATCAGCCTCCCAAAGTGCTGGGATTCAGCTCCTGCATGGATGACAAGACTATAAAAGTAGAAACTAGGCTGGGCTAGTGGCTCACACCTATAATCCCAAGTTGATCCATCTGGGAGAATCTACAGAGTGAAGCGCTCCTCTGGTTCTGGAAGACTGGCTGGTTAGGTTGTAAAGAAGTTCCAAGAACTACAAAGTTTGGATTTCAACCTACTTGCACATCAGAAACACCTGGGGGGGAGGGGGCTTTCAAGAAAACTAATGCCCAGACCCACTCAGACCCATTGAACCAGAATCTCTGAAGGTGAGACCAAGTCATAACTTTAAAAAAGTTTCGAGAGTCACTTCAGAAGATGCAGCCCAGGTTGGGAGACACTGCCATATAAACACAACGGGGAGAGCGCAAAACCCAGGGTGACAGGAGGTCAAACAGGGCACCCTGGCTCCCCGTGGCTGTGGAATCCAGAGACGCTTCCCCGTGTACTCCTGTATGTTTCCAACTAATATTCTCAAGCGGTCTCTAAAATTCCATCAGCTGGACCTCCCCGATTGTCCCACTCACTCCTGCTATCCCCCTTCCCTGACATTCCTGAATCCCCTCCCTCTGCACATTCGCTTCCCCACTTAAGAAACAAAAGTGAAACCCAGGCCACATCTTTACCCCATTGTGCACAATTTTACTGGTGCCAAAGAGTTCCTTTGCCCCCTCTCCCCAGCAATGTGACGCTGGTGAAACTGATCAATTATGAGGAGGGGCTACTGGGTTCCCTAGCCGCAAATAAATGGCTCCAATGTCACCAGCCCTTGGTTCAGAATATGGATTTGCTTTGAATTGTTGCTGGACTTTACAGAACTTGGAGACAGAAAGAACACCTCCCAGGGGAATCCCCACTGCCCAGAGGTTATAAGAGGTGAGCAATGGCACTTCCTGCCACGAATCTAAGCTTCCAAAGGCTTGCCTGGCCCTTAGAGAGCATTGGGAGAGCTGAGAGAAAACTTTCCCCTTGTCCTGAATCTGAGAAGCTACTGGAGAGTAGCCAGGATCCTTCTACAATCTCCCCCTTTCACACTGCAAGTGAAGGATCAGGAAACTGCATAAACATGTGCTGAGACAAGCCAAGAACGGCACTGTTCACTCCAGGATGTGGCCCAGCCCAGGAATCAGGCAGGAGAGGGCGGTCGTCCTAGCAGGAGACGGGGAGAGGGTTGTGTGTGCTGTGTGAAGGGCAGGGCACAGCCTGAGAAGGGTGGGCAGAGGATGGGAAACGTCTTAGCTTCCCAGCTTGTTTCCTAAGTGAGAATTTGAAGCACATGGTTCAGCATGGCCAAGCCCACTTGTGGGGGAGAATGGTCTGGACTGAGATGTCACAGATCTTGGAGTTCAGTAACAAAGGGACAGAGATGTGGGTGACTGCCAGCAAATGTTGACTGGACCTGACATTGTGATGGGAGACATGATGGTCACGGCCGCAGGGGCCCTTTTCAGTGAAAGGAGGGACTTCTTTCATCATTCTTCCTTCACCTCAGCCTCCCTCATGCCCCATCTCAGGTCCAAAAAGGATCCTTTAGCCCCCACTGGTCACTAAAGGAAAACAGGATGAAGCTAACATCCAGGAACTAAACATGCTTTTCTTCAGATCCTTGTGCTCCAAGCGTTTGGTGGCTGCAGCCAGGGCGTGCCCTCAAAACCACAGGGATCACAGGCAGCACCAAGAGAAGGAGTAAAACACAGAGAGCAGGGGAGTCGGTATCTTTTACTCTTTTTTTTCTGAACCTTCTAGGGAAGGACTCTTTAATCTATGCTCTCAGGAGCTTGGTTACATGATCAATGAACAATTGCTGAAGTGTGGGGCTGGGGATGAGCATGGGCTCTAATATGGAGCAAACTGCGAAGTACTGCCAAAGAGAAGCACAGAGGCAAGGCTGCTATCCACCTCCACACTCCTCCTTCCCTGCTGTGGAAGTATCTGCAGACACCTGACGCCATTTAACTCTCTCAGCAGTCCTAATATAGTTTGGTAGATTTACTGTAAAAATTCATCATCACCAAATGGCATTCATGGAATGTCTGCTGGGCACAGACCCAGGAGCAGATGTTATAGGAAAGTGAGGTTGGAAAGCCATGCTGCGGGCATTACAAAATAAAATCTTAAAAATGTTCAAACTTTCTCGCAGTGTCTTTCTTGGGTGCAGCTGATGACACTGATCACAATCCTCGCTTTCATTTTCTGCGGTCTGAGTGGCCCAGTAAACATGAAGAAGAGACGCCTGTACCTTCTGGATGCTCCCGCTGAAAGGCCTCAGGACACCCGAGTTCTTCTTCACATCATCGTAACTGGGGACTCCACCAATAAAAATATCTGTGTTGCACTTAATCTGTGTGAAGCCTCCCTGCCAAGAGATTAGAAACAAAGCATGGTGTAACTTTAAAACAGATGTTCAAAATGGTCAAATGGGTCTTTGGTTCCCTGCTGGGGAAGAAAATGGTAGACACAGCCTCAAGACCCATCACGACAATCTGTCCACAGGTGCGCTTCACTTTCACCATGTTTTTCATTGCTACTTCCCACATGCCTGAATGTTGGTAAATGTCTTAATGTCTCTGAGACTTCGTTTTATTGTCTGCAAAATGGGAATCATTGTATCTACCTCATGGCTATGTCATGATGACTGGCAGAGTGCACCGCTGTTCGCTGGTACCCCTCCCCACAGGGAGATCGCCTCCAATCTGCCATCTCAGATGCGCTTGTGTGACTTCCTTTTTTTTTTTTTTTTTTTTTTTTTTTTTTTTTTTAGATGGAGTCTCGCTCTGTTGCCAGGCTGGAGTGCAGTGGCCTGATCTTGGCTCACTGCAACCCCTGCCTCCTGGATTCAAGTGATTCTCCTGCCTTGGCCTCCCAAAGTGTTGGGATTACAGGCATGATCCATGCGCCCAGCCTTGTGTGACTTCTTATGACCAATAAAACATGAGCAGAAGAGAAAATAATCACTTCTGGGCAGAAACTTTCAGAGCCTGAGAGTAGTTAGCCATGCCCTTTCCTCCCTCCCTCTGTTCCTTCAGCCTGGATCTCAGATTAGAGCTTCAGCTAACCATTGGTGGATACGTATCATGAGTGAGAAATAAACCTTGAATTTGAGAGCTCTGGGAATGAACGCACTTTAGGTAACATTAAAGTTATTATTTCCTTTGATTTACAAGAAAATAAATATAAATAGTAGCAGCTTTGATCATTTATTTAACAAATATTATTAGGCACTTACTATAATATGCCCCAGCCACTGTGTTAAGTGCTGGACAAACAACAGAAAATAAGAAAGACCCAGTCCCTGCCCTGCAGGGGTTTATGCAAGTAGAGAACACAGACAAGTAAAAGAGCAGGTGAGATCAGCACTGGGAAGAACTGTACAGGTGGCTATGGGTGCACCTGGGTGCCAGACATGGGAGTCTCATCCTACTCTAGACACAGGGAGTGGGAGAGGTGGTCAAAGAGTTAACACTGTGGAAACTGGAAGAAGTTGGGGCTTAGAGGGAATGTGACTATAAGGCACAGGCGAGAAGGGGCCAGAGCATGCAGGACCTTATACGCCACATTAGGAGCATGAACTTTACCCAAAAAGCAATGAGATTTAAGCAGGAGAGAGAGAGGTCTGCACTTTGGAAGATCGCTGGCTAGGGCAAGGAAAATGAATTTGGGGTCAGGTCAAGGATAGAGAAGATGAGACAGGCGAATCATGGAGGAGGAAGTTCTGTTTATCTTGGGGTGTGCCCACAGTGGCTGGTGCCAGCCAGGTACCCCAGGGAAATTTCAATTAGATTAATAGACCAAACTGTCTTCTATCAATAACCTTCAGGCAGCTTTGAGGTTCTGACTTAGCTAGGAGGTTATCAAAGAAGCATAAAAGCTTTCAGGAATTCCTGTGGCCCAGCAATAACACCGAACCCATCAGGGACTGTCACCACAAACCCACAGGCATCTTTCTTTTGTCCTTGCTCTTACACAAGAGTTAAAATAAGATGGAAAGAGGAGAGGAGGAAGGACACACAGTCAAGGAGGTTTCAGAGCAGCTGGCTGCTAGGAAAAAAACCTTTGCATTATGATGTGTCCAGCAGCGGGCCTCGTGGAGTGAGGAGCAGTTCCTTTTGGCCGCTCATCAAAATCCTTGTCCGGCACCCTCCTGCTGACAAGTGGAAGGGCTGCAGCTGTCACGCCCACGGGGGACCACAGGAGAGAAGTGAACAGATCCCACCAAAGCCAGACCTGCTCTGCAGTGAGGGGCTTCATGTCTGGATCCCATACTTTGGCTTGGCTGGAGCAGTCTGCAAAGCTGAGCAAACCTCCAGGCTGGAGTTTCCTGAAAGCCGCAGAAGCACTGCTCCTCCATGCATCTTGCATAGTCGGATTCAACCCCAGGCTTTTGGTATTTCTCAGTGCTGCCAGCTGAGCAGTCTGGAGGTCAGGTTGAGCTGCGCATGGGCTCTTAGCTGCTTGGGTCCTGGGTTAGCCCCTCAAAGTGTTCTCTAACCCCTGCCCTCACCTGTCTCTGAGCTCTAAGACCATCCCCCTGTCAACCACACTTCGACCATGATAGGGACAGCTGGGGAGCAGAATTCCTTGTGGAAAAGACTTGATTAAGGTTTAGCACATGGAGATCAGGCATTGGCCTTCCCACCCTGGCTCACAGAGGACTCAGCAGAAAGTCCCACTGATGCACGCACCAAAGCCACACCTTCCTGTGGGTTCCTTTTGCTTTTCTTTTGTGTTAAAACTCCAGTTAGTTCCATTCACCCACATGCTGCCAGAGGTCAAAAAGCCAAAAGGGAGGGCGCAGGCTCCACCATATTGGTTTCATGCTCTTTTGCTGATGTGCAGTGATAGAAACTCTGGGCTGTCTCCTAGATCCTAATAGTAAATACTGTGTCCTGAAGAGTTAACTTATTTATAATCATGGACCTTGCCCCTACTGTTTATAAACATTCCCATCCTCAGCTTTTGTTCCTGTTTACAGATGTTTGCAACTAAGATCTAGAGAGATACAATTGAGTTTATATAATTAAGCCAAGAGACAGCCAGGTGTATTCTTGTGAGCTTCTAATTCTGTCTTGGACTAAAGTTGGCTGCTAGAATGTTCTGGATTGTACCAGAAGTGACTTTGGTTCCCCCTTTAAAATCAATTTTCCTTCATCCCCTCCTTTCTTCCCTTCCTCCCTTTAAAATCAATCCCCTCCCTTCCTTCCTTCCCTCCTTCCCTCCCTCCCTCAATACTTCCCTCCCTCCCTCCTTCCTTCCTTTCTTCCTCCCTCCCTCCCTCCCTTCCTTCCTTCCTCCCTCCCTCCTTCCCTCCCTCCCGCCCTCCTTCCCTCCCTCCTTCCTTCCTTCCTTCCTTTTTTTTCCTTCCCCTCCTCTCCTTCCCGCCTTCCCTCCCTCCCTCCCCAGATATATATGGAGCATTTTCTAGGTGTGAAGTGTGCCCACCTCTTGACACAGAACCCAATTTTGGATTCCCCTCAATCCCAAGGAGGTCCTCCTACCACTGCAGCCCGTCGGGCTGGCTTCTGGACATATCTGTCCCTCTTTCTTCTCTCTCCAATCAAGTAACTCTTTCCCCACCAAAAGTCTCGTCTTCCTCCTTTTCTTTTTTCTACTAATATATTTGCTTATTAGTATACCTAAATTTGTCAATGTCCTCTTTAAATCTTCCTTTGCACAGAATGAAAACTGGTGGGAACTAAGATATTGGCCAATCTAAATTCCCCTCTATTTTTAAGGAACTGTAAATTGTGTGTGTGTGTGTTTGCAGAATCCTAGCAGGCTAGAGTTTAAAGCAAATCTCCCTGAATTTCTCTTAAAAATGTTATCTTTCTTTGGATATGACCTTGGAATTAAAATCATGGAGGGAAGTTATAAACTTGAGTAGAAATTCTCCCCTTGAGTCCGTAACTGTACACTATTAACCACGGCTACTACTTCCACCACCACTACTGCTGCTACGTAAAGCTGTTTACTGCTGACCTGGCATCAGGTACTGTTGTGTTTTACATGGACAATTCTTTTAATTCTCACAACAATTCTGTGAAGTAGGCACTATTATCATCACCATTATCCCCATTGATATGAGCGCTCCTGCTGACAAGTGGAAGGGCTGCAGCTGTCACGCCCACGGAGGACCGCAGGAGAGAGGCAAACAGACCCCACCAAAGCCAGGCCTGCTCTGCAGTGAGGGGCTTGGTGTCCAGATGCCACACCTTGACTTGGCTGGAAGCAGTTTGTAAAGCTGAGCAAACCTCCAGGCTGGTTTATGAGGATAATGCTGAGACGAGAAAAACAACCTTGGTGGTAGGTCAAGTAACCAGTATGAGCTCACCCCACTGGTAAGTAATGGAGCCAGGTTCTTAGCCCCAGGAGTCTGGTCTCACAACCTGTTCTTGTCAGGCCTCCCCCATGCACCACAGGACCCACCCCGGGGTCCATGTTCTTACCTACTACCTGGTATAGCTGATAAGAACAAAGGTGGAGGTGGGAGGTGAAGAGGTAAAAGGCAATTTTGTAAGTGCTGAACGTATTGGGTTTCAACTCATTTAATCCTCACAACAACTCTATGAGGCCCATACTATTATTATCCTCATTTATAATTAACCAATAGAAAAGTTGAGTAATTTGCCCTGTGCGAAGCTGGGATTTTGACAGAGGCACTGAAGTCCATGTACTTAACCACAACACTGTGCTGCTTTTCTACCAGGACAGGCAGTAAACAGTAATCTGGTTTACACTGACCAACAAGAGAAAAGCCGTGCTATTCTTACCTCTGCCATCCCCTCCACTACCTTCTGTTTATCCACCTGTAAGATTCCATTTTTTGCTGTGCGAGATACACGAAGCTCGTGCCAGTTGCCTAGGGTGAGGGGATCTTCACTCCTGTGGAAGGAAGATGTGATATTAATTTTATGTATCGAATTGACTAGGATAAGGAATGCCCAGATAGCTGGTAGAACATTATCTCTGGGTGTGGTTTCTGGAAGAGATGAGCACCTGAATCAGTAGACTTAGTAAAGATCTGCCCTCACCACCTGGGCAGGCATCATGCAATGTGCAGAGGCTCTGAACTCAACAAAAAGGAAGAGGAAGGAGGGTGTGCTCTCCCTTCTTGAGCTGGTACATCCACCTTCTCCTGCCTTGAACATCAGTGCTCCTGGTTCTTTGGTCTTCAGACTGGGACAAAGACTTATATCATCAGCTTCCTGGTACTGGGCCTGTAACTTGGACTGGAACTGACATCGTGGGCTCTCTGGTTCTCAGGTCTTTGGGCTTGGACTGGAAATACACCACTAAATTTCCCAGGCTGCCAGCTTGCAGACGGCAGGGCACGGGACGTCTCAGCCTCCACAATCATGCAAGCCAATGCCTCATGATAAATCTCTCTACATATCTATTACAGCCTATTGGTTCTGTTTCCCTGGAGAACACCGACTAACATAGAAGGAAACTGAGCATGGGTTAGCACATTATGGATAATTTTTATCAATCTAGCCATGGAAAACCAGTGCTAACCGTAGGCACCCCAATCCACTCAGTAAAAAGAAAACACTAATTCCTGTTTAGTAACAACAGCCAGATTAGCTACCATTTATTGGACCCCTTCATACAGTAGGAGCATTGCATTTATTGTTTTATTTATGCCTCACAATGAGCCTGAAATGGGGTTCAGCGAGTTTGGTTTTCTAGATGAGAGGTGGCATGAAGGTAAAACATGGTCATAATTGTGCACAAGCTTGGAAGAAGAGAAAAATTCTATGAGCTATGGTGTAAAAAACAAATTATTTGGTGTACCAATGTCTGTAACATACTTTGAAATTCATGAAAAATAAGAAGGACCTTTCTGCTGTAGGCCTGAGTGGCTGCTGTTGAAATGGGCAAGTTTGTGAAACCTGGGAAAGAGGTAGTGGTCCTCTCCAGGTGCTGCTCTGGACACAAAGCTGTCACTGTGAAGAGCATTGATGATGGCACCTCAGATCACCCCTACAGCCACCGGATAGCCCCTTGGACAAAACCGTTATCAATAAAGACGTCTTAAACGCAAGGCCTGATGGGAGGCCCAGGTCAAGTACAAAGAGAGGAACTGATGGGCAAGAACAAGTGGTTCTTTGAGAAGCTGCAGTTTTAAATGCTTTGTTTTGGTCATTAAAATTTTTTTTAAAAAAGGACCAGACACGGTGCCTCTCTTTAATCTCAGCACTTTGGGAGGCCGAGGTGGGTGGATCATGAGGTCAGGAGATGGAGATTGTCCTGGCTAACATGGTGAAACCTTGTCTTTACTAAAAATAAAAAAAATTAGCTGGGTGTGGTGGCACATGCCTGGAGTCCCAGCTACTCAGGAGGCTGAGGCAGGAGAATCGCTTGAACCTGGGAGGCAGAGATTGCAGTGAGTCAAGATAAGATTGAGCCACTGCACTCTAGCCTGGGTGACAGAGTGAGACTCCATCTCAAAAAAAAAAAAAAAAAAAAAAAGGATGGATGGACAGATATAACAATGGCTAGATATGTGATGAAGCAAATACAGCAAAATGTTAATTACAGACTACAGGTGCTCGGTATCAGGATGCTTACTGTACAATTCTTCCAATTTTTCTATATGTTTGACATTTTTAATAAACAATTGGGCAGGAAACAGATTTCATATTTTCTGATATTGTAAAAATGATTAAAATGACATTAAAAGTTCAATTATTCATTCAAAGTGGAAGTGCTTAAAGTTTAATGACATTTATGCAAGTCTTTTTTTTTTTTTTTTTGAGATGGAGTTTTGCTCTTGTTACCCAGGCTGGAGTGCAATGGCATGATCTCGGCTCACCGCAACCTCCGCCTCCTGGGTTCAGGCAATTCTCCTGCCTCAGCCTCCTGAGTAGCTGGGATTACAGGCACGCACCACCATGCCCAGCTAATTTTTTGTATTTTTAGTAGAGACGGGGTTTCACCGTGTTGACCAGGATGGTCTCGATCTCTTGACCTCGTGATCCACCCGCCTCGGCCTCCCAAAGTGCTGGGATTACAGGCTTGAGCCACCGCGCCCGGTCTCATTTATGCAAGTCTTACTCATTACATTTTATAGTGAGGTGTGCAGAAAGAGTCTCATTATTGCATTTGTGTTTCCAGCAATGTCTAGTTCCTGGCCCTTGCTGAACTTCCCAATTATTTTGTGGTCCTGGATCTTCTTTAGAAAACCATGAGGAATACCAATGGGCACAATTATTGAAAGGTCACCACCCCCTCGCTTGATTTTTTTTTGCTTTGGCAAATGCTTTTGTGATTTGTTCTTAGCAATTAGAATTTAATCACCTTGGCTAAATCAATATGCAATAAAGAAACAAGCAGCCCTTTTTAAGTGGTCTATCTCCATAACTGAGCCGTTTCATGTTTTTTGTGCTGCAGAGGTCACTTGCTGTCGATGCGTCATCTTCCTCGACACCCTTTTATCGATCAGGGCCATCAAGAACTCATTCCAGTTGTCTTGATTTTTTAATCAAGTTCATAATGAATTTGCCCATTGTATCCTTTTTCTAAAGTTAAAATGATTTGGCCAATTCCACAACTTCCTGTAGTTGGGGCTTTCACTGCATTTTCTTAATTAAGCAAGAAGTCTTTGAAATGGTTTCCAAAATAAACAGCTTCCAAAGGGGCATCTGAAATACCAGGAGTAATCACTGTTGTCAGGTTACACTCAGGACAGGATGGGAAAAGGGGAAAGACGGTGATTTGTCCCTTAGAAACTCTTGCCTCATTTCCATCACCTAATTCTTAAAACTTCTTTTTCCATTGCCTTTCCTGACAGACAGTGAAATAATATTTATTAAAAAAATTAAAAACACCTTGTGTTTTTAATAGGCACAGAGTTATGAAAGAGAAAAATGCTGGACTTCTAAGTGTTCCATGTGCTTGTGACCCGACAGCTGGAGCTGACACTGCAGAGAGGCAGTGTGGAGGGGGCAGCCTGTCCAGGAGGGGGGCTGACGAGCCCCGACCCTCTCCTGGATCTTTCTGGTCATTCCTTATCCAGAAAGAAAACCATTTAAAAGTGCAAGGTGATATTCAAGGTGTCTTCCTTGAATACGGTTCTAAGTGAATTGCTTAGACTATTTTGCATAATCATATGTAAATTGAATCAATTAAATCCCCACCAAAGTTGTCTTGAAATATAGGATGTTTTTGTATAACCAGAGGTACAACAATATTTGTCCATTCCTCTAGGGGAGAAGGTGTCACCAATGTGTAGGAATTCAGCCACAAGGACAAAAATAAACCGTCCTTTCTGAGAAGCATTGAAACCTAATGCAATGAGCATTTTCCATCAGCCAGGAAAAATGATCAGCAGTTAAGGGAAATGCATGGCTGTTACATCTCACCCACATACTCTTTTTAAACATGACAGTCTAGCAATATGAATAGTGATTCAACACAGTTAGCAATATTCTTTGAAACAACAACAGACTAACTGATATCCTGTTACAGGGCAGCATGGAGCAAACATCTTTTTGAGTTTCAAAAGAGAAGCATTAGACAAATGTATGTGCAAGGAGTATGTCCACATTCGATGAGTGGTCCGTCTGCCTTGGAGGTTAAAGCTACCACAGAAGGAGCACAGTAAAAAGATGGAGACATAAACAAATAAAAGTTCTGCATCTACCAACTACAGGCTCCAAGGAACAACTGACCTGCTAAGTAATTTAATAGTACAAACTAGATAACAGTAGAAAAGTTTTGACTACTCAGACCAATTCTGCAAATACCAGCAAGTACCGTGAAGCACCCATTTCCTGCAGTGCTACGGAAACCACCCATCACACTTCTTTCTTGAGCGTATCAGTTAGGGAGTGGGTCTCTGCATTGCTGATGATTAACTGTCAGTTTCCATTAAAAAAATAGTTCAAGTGGAAAGTGAAAATTTAGAGTGAGGTTATCAAGGACATTTTTGTTCATAAATATTTGTTAATACTTTTTTACTAGTTGACATATATTTGCTGGGTGCCCATCACGTGATGCTCTGTGTAAGATGCTGATTAGTTACAGTTCATCAAGTTTCTGTGGCCAGCATGGCGTAAGCTTAGCTGGAAATGGAGGCAGTTTACTTCCAACTGAGGCAAGTCCATTTTCCCTAGTTTGAAGTATAGAATTGCTACTTGCTGGGTAGTTATTTGAGAAAAGGCAACTGTGTGGGCAGGAGAGCGCTCTCTATAGGAAGCCTGTCACCTGCATGAAGCAGGACAAATCAGGACAAGTTTCAGAGGATAAGAATGTAGAGAAGACAGGATGAGTGTAAGCTGTTGAATTGCAATTTGTTTTTATTTTGTTGTGAAGGAGTTACTCTTTGCCTTTTTAAGGGAAAGGGTCCCAGAAGGTTTCAGCCCTCACCTGAGAATACCCGTCCCAGAGCCACAGTCAAAGCGGAACTCCACGTGGCCCTCTGCCATGTTGATGGACAGGAAGTCTTTGCTGTCTGTGTCATAGCTGTATAGGAGGACACCGTTTCCTGAATCTGGCCGAAATGTGATCTCAAACTCCATGAAGGAAAGGTAATGCTGGGGCTCCAGTGGCCAGGGTGTTGCAGCGTAGGATCTCAGAGACTCTCTGAATTGCGGAATGGTCAAGGTGAAAGCTGAAGAAACAAACATGATGTTAGAAATCCCGCTGTGGCAGAAACTGACCAGATGTACACCCATAGCTGTGTTCTTTTCTTCCTGGATCAGACCTAAACTACAATTCCCAGCAGCCCTACAATAGCTTGGTGGTGTGACTGAATTCCGGCCAGTAGAACATGTGTGAAAGAATCACACAGACAGTCTGGCCCCTAAAACTTTCCTCCATCCTCCATGTTCTTTCTCTCCTCTCACATGCTGGCTGGATGCAGCTATCAGTGGAGGACTCCAAGGCCCCAGAACAGCCATTAGATGGCAGAAACCTGCGTCCCTGTATAACTATGTGGAGCAGAACCCCTCTCTTACCACCACCTCTGCAGTGATTTTGTAATGTGAACAAGAACCAGCTTTGATTATGTAAGGCTACTGAAGTATGAGATGGTATGTTACAGCATTGGCTTACCCTGACTCATAAGCCCTCTTCTAGGTGACACGTGGTTTGAGATTACAAAAGTTTTCCCCAGTGTGGTATCTTAGGTCTAAATCTGAATTAGGGAAGAATTTGACTAGTTTTGTAATCTTAGCCTCAGTTTTACTTTCTTTTTATTTTAATTTTAGAATTCTGGGAAACTGATTTTCCAAAATCATTTTTGGAACCCTCCATGATTTTCCAAAATCTTTGAAATTTTCTGTTATCATTTGCGTGTGTGTGTGTGCACATGTGTACTTGTGTGTATGTGTTTCTATGTGTATATATATACATATGTGTGTACATGTATATATATGTATATACAGAATATGTATATAGTTACATATTCTGTGTATATACAGTATTAAAGTGTGAAATAATTTAGTATAACAGTACAAAAAAAGGGTGCTTTTGTCTCATCACATTGTTAATGTTTCTGTATCTGTGTCTACCTTCCCTATATATATATATAAATATATATATATATATATATAAATATATATATATATATATATATATATTTTTTTTTTGAGATGGAGTCTCTCTCTGTTGCCCAGGCTGGAGTGCAGTGGTGAGATCTCAGCTCACTGCAACCTCTGCCTCCCAGGTTCAAGCAGTTCTCCTGCCTCAGCCTTTTGGTTAGTTGGGATTACAGCTGCGCACTACCACGCCCAGCCATTTTTTTGCATTTTTAGTACAGAAGGGGTTTCACCATGTTGGCCTCAGCCTCCTAAGGTGCTGGGATTACAGGCATGAGCCACCACACCCGGCCCCAGCTTCCCAATTGTTTATCAGAAACTGACAAATACTCTGAAGGGCATAAGCATGAGTTTTAAATATTTTGAATTCAGTCTGATACAAACCATACCAATACAGGCTCTTTAAAAGTCATTCAAGGGCCAAGAGGAGCCCATTCATTCTTGGCATCTTGAAATAAACATATGTTTGGCTGAGGGACAAAAGATGCCCCGTAGTAAGAAGTTTTGAAAGGCTCAACACCAGATGAGTGAGTTCTCTTTGCCAAACAAATTTTTGTACTCAGAGATGCTCCAACCTGGTTAAAAACCAGTTTTCCCCATCTCTCCCAACAAAACAATGCTGATCCCACAAAAATGTATGGGGCTTTATTAGCTTTGCTAAAAGTATACTGATGAGGCCGGGCATGGTGGCTCACACCTATAATCCCAGCACTTTGGGAGGCCGAGGCGAGCAGATCACTTGAGGTCAGGAGTTAGAGACCAGCCTGGCCAACACGATGAAACCCCGTCTCTACTAAAACTACAAAAATTAGCTGGGCATGGTGGCGCATGTCTGTAGTCCCAGCTACCCAAGAGGCTGAGGCAGAAGAGAATCACTTGAACCTGAGAGGTGGAAGTTGCAGTGAGCTGAGATGTATCACTGCACGCTGGCCTGGGCAAGAAAAAGGGAGCCTTTGTTTCAAAAAAAAAAAGTACATTGATGATAAAGTACATCTACAGGAATTAACATGCAGACAGAAACTGCCATCAACTTGCTTCTTTCTCACCGTCTTCACAGTGTCGACCTTTAAACCCAAGGGGACAGAGGCAAATGTAGGAGTCGGCTTTGATTGCTGTGCAGGTGCCACCATTGATGCACGAGGCCTCATCACAGATTCCACTGCTGCATTCCCCTAAATGCAGAATGAGAATTACAAAGCCAATCTGGCATGTGTGCCAGTCCAACACAGTGGTGCTGACTCCACCAGCAGCTCATGGTTCTGAATAAATACAGTTCAGTTCTTACTCCTGTTGATTTGCAGCCCTGCACAACTGCAAACGGGCTTTCAGGGTAAGTGGAACCTGCTCTTCACTTTAATTTGATTTTGGTTTGTCCTGTATGAAGAGCCACAGGGACTTTAAAACACATGATGGACACAATAAATCAAATACTACATTTCTGGGCAATTTTATGACCACTAACTGAGATGACTGAGCTGTTTCTGCTTTAATTCATCTCTCTGTTGCTTCCACAAGAGCATATTTCAATCTCTCCAATGTCAACAGGGTGTTTATGTTAAAAGCATTCTAAATTGCATGACCCCAATTAGCTTAAGTGCTGCTGCCTTGGTTCAAAGTTGAGACAAACAAGGTAAGCATGGAAGGAGTTACCCAGCCACATCTAAGCTGATTAACTCACCTGGATTGTGGACTCCTCTGTCTAGGGTAGGGAGCCGGGAGGGAGGGCCCCATAATACGCTGGCACAAGGGTTTCAGAACCCCTATTTCTACTTCCAAAGTTACACTCTTATGAGGGACAGAAAGGTGGGCTGCAGGAATGAGGGCTGAAAGGCTCAACATCTGATGAGTCAGTTCTCTTCACCAAACAGATCAGAGAGCTACAGAAAGGGTATCCTTTGTCATTTTCAAGCGTAGGTCATCAGAGGAAAACAAACAGACTTTTCATGGGCTGTTTTTCTTCTGCTTGTGTTTTTTCTTTGTGTGTAAGAAATCAGTTAGACAGATGGACCACCATCTGGCCCAGAACCACATGAGGGAGTACAAAACACTTTTTCTGGGGGTGGAGGTAGAAGGGTGTTCCTCTGGAAGTGAAGCGTCCAGCTGTGCTCTCTCCGTCTTCAAGGCTGCCCTCTGCATGAGCTGGTAGCCCACCCTGTGACAGCAGGAGCCCTCCTTTGCCTGAGTGTGTCACCTCGGCAAGGTGAGTCTCTCACCCTTCCCTCCTTGAATTGGTCCAGCCTTTTCATAAAGACTCACTGGGAGGAGGGGTAAGGACCAGGCACCCAGGGTAGACCCAGGAGAGGAGACTGTCTTTATGGGTTGCTAACAGAATTTAATTAAAGCCCTTGCAGATGGCTTGCCACCCCAGCTGGGGTGGGCTAGTCTCTGTGAATTCCAGCTGGTGGCTACTGGCTGTTCATGCAGACATGACCAGTGGTCTCCAGCCACAGCCCTAAGAATGTCACCCCCAGCATTCACGGTCTCTACAGAGATGCTGGCTGACTTTGATCTTAAAGAGCCAAATTCTTAAAGGTCCCTGAGCCCCATCAATATCTGTGGGTTGTGATTCCTTCACAGAGCTTGGCTGGATCCACAGGAAGAAGCAGGGTCCTTGTGTTATTTTCGATGTACAGGGATGAATCACTTTACAAATCTTCTGCATTTTAACTGTTTTTAAGAGGTGGGGGTGGGGTAGGGGAGGTCATGAAAGCCAGACGGAAGTGTTGACTTGGTGAAAGCAGTGTAGCTGAATAGGTTCGTTTCAGGAGGAAAACTCTCAACTCAGAGTGATGGGAAGGAGAGGTGGGTGTGGCAAGGTCATGTACACACGGACCTCATCATCAATATGTAAAGTCGCTTTCACCAGCGCCTACCATAGGCCAGCTGTGGTGTAGGTTTCTGCTAGATAATAAAGTGAGAGGTAGAAGAGAAATAAGACTCCTAAGGAGGGGAAAGAATGTGGAACATCATTGGGTGGAGTTCCTTAAAGAGACCATGAACAAGAAGAAGCTTCCCAGTCCCCAGCCCCCAGCCCATAACCAAGGCCCACCTATTTCTCCCCTAGTGATCTGTCAGATCTGTCTCGGTTTCCACCACCACCACCACCACCTAGATCAAACCGTCATTTGTCATGAGACCTACTGCACTAAACCTCAGCTGGTCTACATGTATCCCTGAAAACCCCTTCCAATTAGCTGTCAGAGGATCTTCTCAAACTACAAACTAGATCCTGGCACCCATCTCCCTGCTCCTATTTCCCTGGAACAAGCCCTTCCCTCTGCCTGGAATGTCCTTCCCTCTCTTCTCCACCTTTTTACTCCTACTCTTGCTTCATATTAACTTCCTCTTCTGAGAAACTCGTTCCCCGCCCTCCAGGCCCTAAAACCTCCCTATTTAATATCATTGCACTGTCACTTCTCCTTCATAACACTTACCCCAGGTGTAACTTCACCTTCACTGTGTCATTATTATATTAATTTGGTCTCTCCTCATGGCAGCCGTATGAGGGCTGAGGTGGATCCTGTCTTGTTCATTACTTGATCTTCAGCACCCAGCATTGTGACAAGCACTAAGCAGGTGCTCAGTGAAATATTTATTGAGTGAAATGAGGAAAAGAGTTGGTCAGCCATGGTGAGACCCATGGTTACCACAGACCTCTTAAATCTCAAATACCTTGGGAAGTGGCTCTGTGACTGCTCCAGCAGAATGGGGTTATCCAAGACAGGATTGGCATACATAAGTGGCAGAAATATAGGTTTGAGAAACTGAATGAAAATAATCAAGAGCTGGACCAGAGAATGCAAACTTTTCTGAGATTGCTGACTGACTATTCTAGAATGTGACTTTCAGAGAGCACAGGAGCTGGGAACAGTCTAATGAAAGACAGGAGATGAAGTGGAAAGAACTGAGTAATGAAAGGGCACTTTGGGGAATGAAGATGAGTTTAGTGGGAAGGCAGAGAAAAAGTCACAGTTGAAGATGGCAATGCCAAGTTAGAGGTATCAGATGGGGAACCATGACCTCCCTGGTGAGGCAGCATTTGACTTATAAAAACTGGAATTTCAGGAGGACAGCAAGCATGGAAGCTGAGGAAGGATAACCAGTCCCACCCTTATACCCCAGAGGAAACAAAACGGGAGGAACTGTAAATCACCAACATGGCTGACACGTGCCATTAATAATCACAGTCATCTATGTAGTAATCCAGTAGCTGTATCCAGGGAGCTGGAGCCCTCAGGGTAGGTCCTTTTGGTGCCACCTGCTGGAGAAGTTGGTATCGCACTGTGTGGGAATTAGCAAAGCTGGCAGAAATCAGTTCTTGCCCACTCTGCAACCTCTGAACGACCTGTTACAGGATGTCATGCCATTTCAGGACTGCCGGCTTATTCAGGGAGTGTTTTCCTGAAGAAACAGATTATAGCTAATTTGATGGGTAGGGGTAGGATATTAATAATAATATTAAAAACAAGAAACATTTATGAAATGTTTGCAATGGGCAAGGCCCTATTCCAAGTGCTTTTTATGCACAACTCATTTAAACAAAATAAACTTATAAGGTTGATACTATTTCTAGATGGGGAGACGGAGTTGCAAAAATTTGTCAAATCCAGGAAATCTGCCTTCAGAGTCCAGGCTCTTAAACAAGGCATGTGACTCCTGATGGGACTGCTGATTCTGAATCATCACAGAGATAAGAGGGATTTTTGGAGACACTGTCCTACTATAGTGACAGCTTCAATAATTGTTTCAGTCATTGCTGCTTATTGTTTACTTTGACCAAGTAATCAATGGATGATAAAGTTTTCTTGTTAAGTAAACTTCATCTTTTGTGGTTATAACAATGGCATCACTTATAGGAGTGAACAAGGTGGAGGGAAACAATTTGGTAGCTGTAGTTGATTTTGTTAAGAGGGTTGGCCCTGGTGCCAGCATGGCTAAGGTCACATTGGGCTCTACCGCTTATTAGCTGTGTGGCCTTGGGTGAGTTACTTAACTGTTCTGTATCATTGGGTTGTTTTTTTTTTTTTTTTTTTTTTAGAGACAGGTTCTTGCTTTGTCACCCAGGCTGGAGTGCAGTGGCACGGTCTCAGCTCACTGCAACCTCTACCTCCCAGGTTCAAGTGATTCTCTTGCCTTAGCTTCCTGGGTGGCTGGGATTACAGAGGCATGCCACCATATCTGGCTAATTTTGTATTTTAGTAGAGACAGAATTTCACCATGTTGGCCAGGCTGGCCTCCAACTCCTGATCTCAGGTGATCCACCTGCCTCAGCCTTCCAAAATGCTGGGATTACTGATGTGAGCCACTGCACCTGGCCGCATTGGTTCTTATCTGTAAACTAAGACTAATGTCAGCACCCACTTCATAACCTTGGAAAGATCAAAGTAATTTAGAATGGTGCCTACTTAAAGTAGGTGCTCAACTAATATTAGCTACAAGAAAAAAACAAAACAAAAAACTGTTCTGGGAGTCATGAGAATCGAATCCTACCTCTGATTGAGGAATGGAGAGAGGGATGAATTGATATGTGGTCAAGAAAATGCAGCAAAATGTTAACGGTGGATTTTAGAAAGTGAGACTCTGGTGTTCACTGTGCATTCTTTCAAAATAGCCTCTTAGAGATGGAGGGAAAAGAGACTCAAGGAAAAGACTTGCATTTCTTGCCAAGGACAAAGTCATGAGGATGTGGTGCTTAATGTAGTGAATGAAAAGGATGAATATCAGAGAGACACCAACTCAGAGTCCTGAAATCACAGGGACCCTGTTACAGACTGAACTGTCTTTTCCCCAAAATTCACAGTTGAAGACCTAGCTCCCTGTATTTGGAGATAATATCTTTAAGGAGGTATTTAAGGTTAATTGAGGTCATTAAGAGTGGGGACCTAATCCAGTCTGATTGTTGTCGTTAGAGGAGGATATTCGGACACACAGAGAGATACTAGGGGTGTGCATACATTGGGGGAAAAACCTGCAAGCACACAGCAAGAAGGTGGCCGTCTGCAGGCCAAGGAGAGAGGCCTCCCCAGAAACCAACTTGGCCGGCACCTTGATCTAGGACTTCCAGTCTCCCAAACTGTGGGAAAATTAATTTCTGATGTTTAACTTGCCCAGTCTGTGGTATTTTGTTATGGCAGCCCTACTAGACAGTCCCTGAATTAACCAACCTTGGAATTATCTACCTGCTGCCTTCAGTGATAGAATTAATGTCCTTATTGCTTTAAAAAATAAGCCTAGTTTCTTCTTCTATGAAATGGGCATGATAATAATTTCTACCTCTTAGAGTTAGCATGAGGTTAAATGAGAGAGCGTTTGAGAAGATGTTTGGCACAGTGATCATGAATTAGGATTTAACCACTTCTTTTAGGAACAGAGAGTCTATGAAAGCTCTTCTTACATTACTGTGTTGGCTCTTCCACTGGTCTGGGTGAGGTAAGGTAAAAGGGCTAGATCACTTGTTGCTTTGTTCAATAAGACCATGCTATATTTAATGAGGCCCAAGAGGCTAGCAGGACACAACCAGGGTTTGTGTTATACTGTTACCATATCTTGGTGTTCAGACTCAGGGTCACATGTCCGCAGAGCACCAACCTCACACCTGGGGCCCACCTCCCCCATGAAGTTCTGCAGGTACCAGCTTCCCAGGGTAGCACCTAATGTTGCTGCTCCCTCCTTGGCCCAAGCCTGAAAGGCAGTCTCATAAGACATAAGTCCCGTAGGAGTACCCCAACTCACTGGGCAGCCACTTACCCACATCAGCCCCACTGAGTGCTTTTCCCAGGGGCCAGGGCCTCATGTCGATTCTCCTCCCATTAACAACGAGCAACTGCACACAGCCTTGAAAGCCTCGATTTGTTCCTGTTGCTCTGACCAACCAGTAAGCACTGGGAGCCCCACCAAGGTAGAGAGGTGTCCGGAAGGTAATTTTACTGTACTGGCCCTTTAAGAAAGATGAACAGTCCTGAACACTCTCACTAAACCAAATCACAAGCCAAAACACAACAGATTTTTATGAGGGACGTGGTTAAGACATCTGTAACAGCCCCAGCATTTTCTTCCATGTGTATTTTTCAAGACCTTGGCTTACTGGAAAATTAAACCCATGATTACCGTAGGGAACTCATTGAGGTTCTCAGAGGGCTGTGCTTTCAGAAGGCAGGATTTTGGAATGCCGAGAAGGGAAGAGAAGGGAGGTCAGAGCCACGCCCGACCCACCAGGCAGGGGACCATGCTAGGCGTCCAACAAAAACGTTCTCTTTCCAGTCCTGACACCAGCTGACTGTGTACTTTGGAAGGGTCTTAGGGCTATTCTGTGCCTCCAAAGGTGATGATATTAATTTTGTATACAGTGGGCTAACAATTACCCTTTCACTGTTCTAGTCACCTTTATACTATATCCTGAGATAAACATTGTGGGGGGGAAATTACCAAACAGATTATGATCCAAATCGTTTTGAAATTTGCTTATGAATATGACTCTTTTTTTAAAGTGTTGTTACAGCGAGGTAGGGAAACTTCTTACCTTAGACCAAACCACAATCTGGATTACAGGCTTTAAAGTTATAAAATACAGAGCTGAAGATTAGGTGGGGCAAAATTAAGTCACCCCTGGTCTTTATTTATGATCAAAATTATCTCATTCATTTCCATTACAGGACAAGGAAGGGTGTCAGGGAAAGGCATGCTGCCAGAACTTATAAAATGTTCAGAGTGTAAGACTCTGAAACCTAATCTTTATCCTTTAAACTTCTGTTACCAGCAAGTAGAAATCTAATCATTGTTTTATCTTTTCTGATGAAGAGATAAGAATCATTTGTAAATAGTAGACTGAACATGAGCTAGGCAGAGGGTTTTCAGGGTCAGTTACAGTCCGCCAGCCACTGAGCATGCTGCTTTTATTAGATGAGTTAAATGTCCTCTTGGCTTCTTTCACCAAGATTCTCAGAATTCACTTCTTTGGATCCCATCCTGGCCCTTCCAGTCTTGTTCCCTGATTTAGGACCACAGCGGGAGTCCTGACAGCTCCATCCTTTTCTAGAGCATAAAGTGCCTTGTAGGCGTGGGTGGCTACTTTGCTGTGCTCTTCGCAAGATCCCGGGGAATAGTCTTCAAACCTGGCTTTTATATTTCAGAGGAGGGTTGCCTTCTGATCCCTGGAGCCTGCTTTGCCTGCCTGTACAGAGAAATGGAAGTGCCCTGGAATTCACATTCTCTCAGGACAGCCCTTAAGAGTTTGGGATGAGTCTGAGGTATAATTTATACTCCAGAGCTCCTCTGCTGAATCAGGCAGAAGCCATATTCTGAAAAACGTAGCCTGAGATCTCACTCTTGCTGATATCCTCTTCTTCCCTGTCCACCTCCTCTCTCTTAGCCACTTCTCATGGGAGCACTTTCTTAATACATCACTGGCACAGGACTCCACATCTCAGGTCTGTTGCTGGGGAATCCCACTTAAGACAGAATCACTATCTCTCAAAACAGCTTATTAAACATCCACATCTGTGGTCCTACTTTACAACTTACTTAGCAAGTCTCACTAGTATGGAGGCAATCTTTGGCCTGAGTATCCATAAAGCTACATGTTTCTTGCAATTAATTCTTAAAAAAAAAGATGGTGATATGGTTTGGCTGTGTTTCTACCCAAATAACATCTTGAATTGTAGCTCCCATAATCCCCACATGTTGTGGGAGGGACTCAGTGGGAGGTAACTGAATCCTGGGGGTGGTTACCCCCATGTTGTTCTCGTGATAGTGAGTTCTCATAAGATCGGATAGTTTTTCCCCACTTTGCTCAGCACTTCTCCTTGCTGCTGCCATGTGAAGCAGGGTGCATTTGCTTGCCTTCCACCATGACTGTAAGTTTCCTGAGGACTTCCCAGTCATGCAGAACCATAAGTCAATTAAACCTCTTTTCTTTATAAATTACTTAGTCTCAGGTATTTCTTCATAGCAGTGTGAGAACGGCCTAATACAGTTGGGGTCTGCCCGTGTTACCCAGGCTGAAGTGCAGGGCTATTCATAGGCTCAATCATGGCTCCATGCAGCCTTGAACTCCTGGGCTCAAGCAATCCTCCTACCTCAGCCTCCCAAGTAGTTGGAACTACAGGTACGTGCTACCACACCCCCACTTTTTGTTTTTTCCTGGAGACAGGGTCTCACTCTGTTGCTCGGGCTGGAGGGCTGGAGTGCAGTGGCACCATCTCAGTTCACTGCAGCCTTGACCTCCTGGGCTCAAGTGATCCTTGCTCTTCAGCCTCCCAAGTAGCTGGACTATAGGCATATGCCACCACACCTGGCTAAGTTTTCTGTTTTTGGTAGAGATGAGGTTTTACCATGTTGCCTATGCTAGTCTCAAACTCCTGAGCTCCAGTGATCCTCCTGCCTCAGCCTCTCAAAGTGTGGGAATTACAGGTATGAGACACTGTGCCTGGCAATTAAATTAATTCTTTTTTTTTTTTTTTTTTTGAGATGGAGTCTTCCTCTGTTGCTCAGGCTGGAGTGCAGTGGCACCATCTCAGCTGACTGCAACCTCCACTTCCCAGGTTCAGGTGATTCTCCTGCCTCTGCCTCCTGAGTAGCTGGGATTACAGATGCCCACCACCCACACCCAGATAATGTTTTTATATTTTTATTGGAGATGGGGTTTCACATGTTGGCTAGGCTGGTCTTGAACTCCTGACCTCAAGTGATCCACCTGCCTCGGTTTCCCAAAGTACTAGGATTAGAGTCATGAGCCACCGAGCCTGGGTCAATTAATTCTTATATTCATTAAAATCATAGAATCTTGAGATGAACAAAAAATATAATAACTCTTATAATTCAAGCTCTCACTGGCTGTTGGATTCCTGGTACACCCCTAACAAGAAGTTTAGATAAGTTATCCTTTGAACACCCCGCAAGGATACCCCTCTCTCCTGAGATAGTCTGTTGCACTTCTGTCCCTTTGCATGATTAGGTGAAGCTAAAATCGGCCTCCTGAGGCTCATCCCATTCATTCAGCTTCGGACTTGGGGGTCCATGGAGTAAATCTTTCTTTCCCAAGACTCTCCCATTAACTCTGTAATGAAAAGCTGCCTTTCATGCCTTCATCTTCTCTGCTCCAAACTAAACACTGCTCCTTCATTCAGTCATTGAAGGGATTTCAAGTCATCTTCCCGCTTGGGCGACAACCCCCGGAACATGTTCTAGTGTGTCTGTGGCCTTCTTAAAGTGTGATCCACACGTGAATGTAATCGTCTCAGAGGACTAGAGTCACCAGTGGAGTCACTAGAAGCTATCACATAGTCACCACAATAGAATAAGATCATCACCTCCCTTGTTTAGATGCTATGACCCTATTAACACAGCCTATAATCTCTTTAGCTTATTGTTCCCAAGTGACCCTGTTTGTTAATGGTTACGAAACTTCCCCACTTTAAACCATTAGACATTTTCACAGGCTCCTATTGTAGCTTCCCATTTTGCATTTGTGTTAGTATTTTGGACCCAAGCTAGAAGTTTCTCTATTCTATAAAAGTTAGCCAACTAACTTTTATCATGTTAGGCCTATAGTTCTGGCACTGATGTGGTTCATTGTCCCTGTCTTTTTCTTACTGAGCCATCCGAACATAAACCATCTCCCTGGATTCACATTTACTAAATTTTAATCTTATTCCTTTGGAACCAGTGGGATCAAAATTAATGAGATATTTTCTTCTATTTTTTGGAAGGCAGGGTATCAGCAAGGCATGGCCCTTTATATTATTTCAGGGTCCCCAATCCCTGGGCCATGTACGCATACTAGTCTGTGGCCTGTTAGGAGCTGGGCTGCACAGCAGGAGGTGAGTGGAGGCGGGGTGAGCGAGCACTGCCGCCTAGCTCCGCCTCCTGTCAGATCAGCCGTGCCACCAGATTTTCATAGGAGCACAAACCCTATTGTGAACTGCACAGGCGAGGGATCTAGGTTACACGCTCCTTCTGAGACTCTAACCATGCCTGATGATCGGAGATGGAACAGTTTCATCCTGAAACCATGCCCCAACCCCAGTCCAGGGAAAAATTGTCTTCCATAAAACTGGTGCCTGGTGCCAAAAAGGTTGGGGACCGCTGCCTTATATAACGTGTCTTGCTGGCAAAGAGTAGAGAGGAGCTCAGGCAGGAAGGAAGATACAGGCATATACACAAAGGTTCTCTTGCTACATGTTTCCTCAGAGAATACAGACACCTGCCTGATTATAATTACAGGCTCAGTTCCTTGGCAGGCTGCTAATCCAAACTGTTTATTCTGAACACAGTCCTAAAATTGCCCAGACCATAACAAATATGTGAATACTAGGCGATTTGCTGAGTAGCCCGACAGTCTAATTTTTTTTTTTACCATTTCCTTCAATTATGCCCCCCCAACAAGGGTAGACGAACAGCTTATTCCTGCATTTTGAACCAAGTGAACCTTTCAAGGCTATCTTCTAAAGCCACAGGATTGCAACACCCCTGCCCTGAGAGCAAGCTTTGGGTTTGACACTAATAATGGGCTCTAGGTTGGGTGTGGTGCCTCATTCCTGTAATTTCAGCACTTTGGGAACCCCAGGTGGGAGAATCGCTTGTGTCCAGGAGTTCAAGGCCAGCCTGGCAACAGAGTGAAACTCTGTCTCTACAAAAAACAAAAGAAATTAGCCAGGCGTGGTGGCACATGCCTATAGTTCCAGCTACTTGGGAGACTGAGGTAGGATGGTTTGAGCCAGGGAGTTAGAGGCTGCAGTGAACCATGACCATGCCACTGCACTCCAGCCTGGGGGACAGACTGAGACCCTGCCTCAAAGTAATAATAGTAACAATGGGTTCTACTCTTCCAATATGAGCCTTCTTCTACCACTGGCTTTGATGTACTCGGGGAAAGAGAATTTGTCCTTGGGCACAGGCCTGCAGCATGTACCTGTGCACCAACAGCAATGATGCTTGCAAGTTTAATTCCTCTCTTCAGTAGATGTGGGGTGGATGTGTGCCCTGAAAGCTCACCTGGAGTGCAAGAGCACAAGGGAGCACATCAAAGGTCTGTTGCATGGGTTCACCATGAGAAATGGACCTCACCAAGCCCAATCAGAACTTGAATCATGCAGACTCTGCCACAGCTCCCTGCAGTGAGGCCCTCTCAGGAGGCTTCTGGTGGGCGGTAAGTGGGGTGGGCAGGGCATGGGGCTCACACTCACCTGGGACTGACCTGTCACCGGGGTGCCATTGTTTAGCTGCAGCAGCCCATTCTGTCCATCTCTGTAAAGCATAACTGTGTGCCAGCCCCCCAGTTTGATTTTGGTCTCACTTACAATGGTGGCAACCCCAGTTCCACAATTAAACCTGTTTGGGGAGAAAGGGAAAAGAAGATTCTTTGATTAACCAGCTCATTATGCTTTCAGACTCCATGGACATCACTTCCAGGACAACAGCTCCTTTCAGAGTCAATCTGTTCAGGGTTATGTTTATGAATATCAAGCACTGTTGAAATCAATACAAAGAAGTAGGAGGCACCTCTTCCTGGGGACAATCTACGTCTGGTAATCCTTCATCTGCCCATAGGACCTTTCAATGTAGGGCCTTTGTAAACTTGATTTTTTCTGGAGCTTAGAAAATGATGTGCATATAGGTACTGTGCTTTCTACCTGTGTGATGGGATCTGTACCCCAAGCCTCAGCATCATGTGGTATTCCCATGTAGCAAACCTGCACATGTATCCCCTATATTTAAAATACAAGTTGACATTAGGCTGGGCATGGTGGTTTACGTCTGTAATCCCAGCACTTTGGGAGGCCAAGGCAGGCAGATCACCTGAGGTCAGGAGTTCGAGACCAGCCTGGCCAACATGGTGAAATCCAGTC
This sequence comes from Cebus imitator, assembly GCF_001604975.1. NCBI lineage: Eukaryota > Metazoa > Chordata > Mammalia > Primates > Cebidae > Cebus > Cebus imitator. The sequence goes on along the minus strand of NW_016107659.1, from coordinate 457,493 downwards.
TCTACTAAAAATACAAAAATTAGCTTGGTGGTGGGTGCCTGTAGTCCCAGCTACTCCAAAGGCTGAGGCAGCAGAATTGTTTGAACCCAGTAGGCAGAGGCTGCAGTGAGCTGAGATCGCAGTACTACCTGGGTGACAGAGTGAAACTCTGCCTCAAAAATAAATAAATAAAAATAAAAAATAAAAGTTGAAATTTTAAAAAGCTTGGCACGGTGGCTAGTGTCTGGAATCCCAGCACTTGGGAGGCCAAGGCAGGTGGATCATGGTCAGGAGATCGAGACCAACCTAGCCAACATGGTGAA
>NW_016107659.1:446451-457011 GCF_001604975.1 Cebus imitator | reverse complement strand
AAAAAAAAAGGAAAGAAAGAAAATGGGATGCAGATTAGCTATTACCTTTCATTAATTTTATTTATTTATTTATTTATTCATTTATTTATTTGAGACAGAGTCTCTGTTGCCCAGGCTAAAGTGCAGTGGGTGGTGCACTCTTGGCTCACTTCAACCTCTGCCTCCTGGGTTCACGTGATTTTCCTGCCTTAGCCTCTCAAGTAGCTGGGATTATAGGCATGCGCCACCACGCTTGGTTAACTTTTGTATTTTTAGTAGAGATGGAATTTCACCATGTTGGCCAGGCTGGTCTCGAACTCCTAACCTCAAGTAATCTGCCTGCATTGGCCTCCCAAATTGCTGGGATTACAGGCATGAGCCACCGTGCCAAGCTTTTTAAAATTTCAACTTTTATTTTCTTTTAACCAGAAGTAGATGATTACTTCTGCTCAGAAAAAAATTTAGCCTTCTCTGTTTCTGAAAAGGACAGGATCCATAAGAAAAGTAAAGGAAAGATCATAAGAAAGTAAAAAAGAAGAAAATGATGGGCAACTAAGGGTCCCCTTGTTTTCAGTGATTGCCAAATGTTTAAAGTGAATTCAAGGTACAGTGAATTAGAATGTGAGTCACTCTGCTTCCAGGGATTTCTCTGAGGACTTTCCTTGACTCTCAAATAACAGGCTCAGTGATACTAATAAAACATAAAAGTCCAGGTCTTCACACTCATTTTGGCAAGCTGGCCAGCCCTGCCATCTGTGCTTAGCTGTACCCAATACAGGTGAGCTCCACAGGAGGCTCAGGGGCGAGGTGAGATGGAGGAGGAGCGTCCTGAGATGGCTGCATTATTCTTGTTTTCTTCCCAACCTCCCTATGGCCCAGGAGTGCTCACAGTCACTATGCCTAACAGGTGGAATCTTGGACCTTTCTGCTCAACTTCCAAATAGCCACCAGGCCACTTCCACCTGGATCCTGAGACTGCCTGTGGGGAAGGAGTCATGGCCGGCATTTTCCTTACAAGGATTTTCATTAACTGCAGCTACTCTCAGGCCCTCCTTTTGTCTCAAGATCATCAGTGAAGTGAGATGCAGTTAAGAGGCATTGTGGGACAGGCTTACCCAGAGGATAACAAATTCACTCAGTAGGAGTTGCATAGTTGGAGGGCTGCTACCAGCTAACAACTGCCAGTGCTACTGAGAGTCTATCTGATCCTCAAAGTGCTGGAGCCCCACAAGCTGAAAACCACTGCCCAAGATCCTGGTGGCTAACACCAAACTTCCATGAATCACGTCATTTAGCAAAGCACGGAGACCCATCTTCTAGCCTAAGTGGGATGCTCAGAAGCCTTCTTCAACTTAACCAAAAACACATTTTATGCTGAAAGTAATTTAAGAAGACAATAATGGTTGAAGCTTATTGAGTACTTGCCCTGGGTCAGCACTTTTACGAATTAACTCGTGTAACCCTCACAATAGCCCCATGAGGACATGCAGGCTTGGAGAGGTTGTGTCATATGCCAGAGGTCAGGGAGCAGGGGGTTGGTGCCATGAGGATGTCAACCAGTGCACCACAGAGAAGGACAAGGCTGGTGCCCATTGGTTGTTCACAGAGAGGTGCAGTGCACATCTCCATGAGAATCTTTAAAAATCCTCAACCCTCCACAAAACTCTGCCCCACAGAAAACCGCACATAAGCTGAAGGTGGCTTCCAGAGTGTGTTGGGGAGAAACAATGAGGGCAGTGGAGGCCAAAGAGCTCCCCAGCACAGCACAGAGGAGGAGAGGGTGGGGAACCCATGGGAGGTTACAGTCTCCTCTTGGTCCACACCTGTTGGTCATATTTATTCAAAGGAGATGAGAAGACTCCAGCTTTCTTCCCATCACATCACTAGAGCTCCAGAGAAAAGGGACTGTATTTCTTTGGCTCACTCTCCATCCTCGGGATCGATAGCAGTGCCAGGTACACTGTAGATGCTCAAGAAACATTCAGCAGCACTTACAGCACCAGGTACATTCAACAGCACCTCCAGTGTCATGTACATTCAACAGCATCTCCAGAGCCAGGTACATTCAGCACCACCTCCAGAGCCAGGCACATTCAACAGCACCTGCAGAGCCAGGTACATTCAACAGCACCTCCAGAGTTAGGTACACTGTAGGTACTACTGAATGAATGAATGATTACAAGGTTCCAAAACTCAAGTTTTATAGGTTATTCTGCAATCCCAATACCCTAGTATTTGGTAAACTGGTTCATGCTCGTTTTATACAAACCGTTCTTTTATCTACCATAATCTATCCTGTATATATTATTTTCATACTATAAAAATGCAAATACAGTGTAAGATAACATAACAACAACAAAAAAAGTGTGAGGCTTTTGGCAGGAATTACCTGAACTGGAGGGAGCGTCGGATGATAGTCAGGGACATGAAATCCCCTCTCCCGTGTTCGTTCTCCCCACAGTAGAGCAGTAAGCCATCCTCTGCCTCTGCCTGTGATTATACAGACAAAAGCCACAAGAACAGTAAGCGCCTCCCCTGCCATAAAGCGCCATCTGGAAAAACTCACAAATGTGAAACTTGAGCATTTTCTCCACCATGATCCTATCTACAAAGGGTCACGCACGTGGGCTCCAATTCACTCCCAGATACCTGGTCCCAGTTCATTTTCAATAAACAAATGGCAGTGATATAAACTGTGTGTGGCATGCACTGAGGCGAGAGGAAGCTGACCCCATCTTTGACCCACTCTTTCCTTGTCTTTGTGGACACACCTGCAGAGCCTCAGAAAACCAAATGTACAAAGGCCACGAGCACAGTAAGGACGTTGCTGGTGCACATCCAATTCTATTCTCACCAAAGAGCATTCCATGTTTCACTTTGTTCTCTTTATTTCCCTCCCTCTTGGGAGGCATGCAAATTCGCTTCTTCTCTCAGGAGAACAGGATGATAAGAACAGCTCAGCTGAAAGCTGTGCTGGTGGTCTTGGACTAAGGTCATTTCTTGAACGCTCAACACTGTGGCCAGGACTTCAAATGGGACCTCTTTACAGACTTCCAGACCTTTCTGTGTCTTTGGAGACACCCAAAAGAATCAGTTTAAGATGAGATCACTGATTAAATTCTTATCTGCAGTGATTCAGATCAGAGAACCTCCATTGGGCCCTCATGATGCAAGGGTTGCGTAGAGAACTTTTTCTATTTGTTCAGTGACAGCTATCACGATGAAGGCACAGAATTGGGCTCTGCTTTTAAACAATCTGGAGTGAGGAATGCATTGTTTCTTCTCAGTCCTGACCTGGGAGAAATCACTATTATGAACAACACTGCTAGGACCCTGACATTCTCACTTGGAACCTTCACAGCAGCCCCTCCATAGTCCAGTGTTAAACAAACCCACCCTCTCCTCACTGTCACACTTGCATGTTGTGAATGTGCCCCTCATTCCTACTGTCTCATGAGCGACTTTAGAGACAGGCTCTGTGTCATCTTTACCTTTGATCGCCCTCCCTGCTGCCTCCCTTCCTCTCCCCCAGCCTTTGAATATAGTACATTGCTGTGTTAAAGTGTCCAAAAAGCACTCATCAAACAACACATCCTCTTACCCTAAATTCAAGAGTAATTTGAAATGCCTGATAGGAGTTCTTCAGAGGTTCAAACGTTACATAGGAGTGGCCAAAGAACTGAGGATACTGGATAACAATATCTGAAGAATAAAAAAGACCACACAAAAGAATGCTATTTCCTCACTTCTTGAAAAGCAAAAATCAATATACAACATTGCCTGGATACCTCTGAGTGAGAACCCTCACTAATCTGTTCAATTTCACTGTCTCCTTTTCTATACTTTTTATACCTACAACTCTTATTATTGGAGCCTTTGAGCTTCTGAAATTCTTAGGAAGAAGCGGCATTTTTGGAGCCTGGCCCTGGCTTTTCTAAGAAGAAACCAATGGCTTTAAGAGCACTGTCACTTGCCCTCAGCTATAAGGGCCTTTGTGTAATATAAGTTGGCCCAATTGTTATCCTTCTAAACCCTTGTGTATATGTTTTAGCTGCATATTTTGGTAGAGATGAGATTATAGTAAAATCTATATCTCTAAGGTAGTATCAGGATGATGTATTGATTGCTTTAAAGGAACTACACATTTGGCACACATAGAAATAGGGCTGCTGTCTATTTAGAAGCAATGAAAGTTGCCTCACAATTTGCCTTGTATTGCTAATTTAATGACCGATATGTGGAAAAAGGAACTTATCTTGGAAAAGGGGCTAGAAGGAACCATATTTGGACCACAGAACTGCCCTCTGGTGCTCAATGGTGCCAATTCATCATCACATTCTTCCCCTCCCCCAAGGACCTACCTTCTGAGCAGCTCTCACCACCTTTGCCCAGGTTGCAATGGCATCGCGAGCCCCCCCAGGTGTAGTCATTGACACAGAAGCTGTCGGCAGGGCAGAGAGTTTCATCACAAGGCACGTCAAAGAGCCTTGACATCATGGCCACACTATTCTTCCCCTTCCTCTCTCCAGGAATGGGCTGGGGAGCCACTGTGGTCACGGGGAGAGATGCTGAGGTAGGGGGGACAAGCCTGGAAATGGTCTTTGGGTTAGATATAGATATCCTCTTGCTTTCCACCAAAAATTTCTTCTTCCCTCCTTTGGTAGCAGGAAGTGGTTTAACCTAAAGCCAGAAAAGGAAAGAGATGAACACAGGGCATGGCAACTGGACTGCTTTATTTATAGTTGTTGCCTAGTACTTAAAAACATGGTCACTCCCAAAAACCCTATGATGGAGACGGGCAAGATAGCACTGACTCCAACTTACGGACAAAGGGCTTGATGCTCAGGGACTTTCAGTGCCTTTCCCTGTATTACTCAGAAAATCAGCGGTAAAGCTGATATGACATGATTTATTCTTATTACAATATTATGAAGACACATGACTTTGTCAAGGAATTGTTCATTTCCTTATAATACCTGCTTTCCTGAAATTTCCCTTGATGGGAAATTTAAATATGTTTTTTGCCAGATTGTGAAGTCCGCAGGCAGGAGCTGCCTACAGAACTTCAGCAGGGCTGGTACTTCCCTACCACTAATTTATCAGCTCCTAGAGACTGATCGTCAGAGGAAACAAATCAGTGTTAAAAGCAAATGGGCCCATTTAAGTTTTAAGTAAAATGTTTATGGTCCATTGGCTAAACTGCCTTGTTCGGCAAGGAAACATAAACACCCTGGGTTTTGAGAGCAGAGATTACTGTTACCTCCTCAAAGGAAATATCCAAATCTAAGTCGTCTTCAAATCCTTCATCATCCTCACCGGCTCCCATGTCGGTGATATAATGGGGTCCATAGCGGCCACTTCCCGCCTCCTCAGGGCCTTCACAAAGAAAAGCAGCATGCCTTCCATCAGCACAGGCTTCGCACCGTGTCTAGCCTAACTCAGCCACAGGCAGAGCTGTACCGAATGGAACGCAGTGTATTGGAAACGTAACAACAAATTCAACACAGAAAAGGAAGCATCAATGGCCAAAATATATTTTAAAATGTTTCCTCTCATAAGTTATTAAGGAATTGCCCCCATTGAAACCAGAAAGCATTTCCATTTTATACTGACAACACTGGCAAAAATGTCAATGAGATAATAAAAATATTACTAAGCATGGGATCAATAAGGACTCCTACTCACCGTACCTGTGTAAACTGGTCCAGCCACTTTGTGAAATACTTGGAAATATTTCATAAAGTAGATGTTTGTTCATACCTAGCAATCCCACCCTAACTTACAAAAGCTACAGAAACTCTTGCACATGTGTACCAAGAGGCATGTGCAAAACAGGTTCATAGCATCAGAATTTGTGATCTTAAAAAATACTCCAAAATGCTATTTATAAGAACAAACTACATCCCAAATGTCCGTCAACAAAGAATGACTATGTTAGAATGGAGTACCATATAGCAGGGAAAGGAATGATTGATCATTTAATATATCAACATGGTTTAATCTCACATGATTTCATGCAAACAATGCAAGCTACAAAAGAACACATCAGTTTGATGACCTTAATGTAAAAGACAACAGCAAGCAAAACAATATATTACTTAAGGATACATATATATGTAATTTAAACTCTAAAAAAGCAGGACAATCACAATCACATAAATACCCAAGGGAGGACAGAACAAGGATGTGAACGAGGTGTGATTCACAGGGGCCTTTGACAGTATTCCATAAAATAAACATATATATATACATATACATATACATATATATATATATACATATATATATATATACACACATATATATATATATATATATATATATACACTTTTGATGTACTAAGTATTTCATTAAAAGGTCTTTAAAACAAAAAGGCAGATTTTAGTAAATACTCCCATAATCCCCCCCAAAAAAGGGGGCCCTATAGGTATCTTGGGGGCCAACCATTTCATCCATTTTAGCAGGACAACCAAAATCTTTCAGAACTGAAAGCTGGGCTGAGAAAAGCTTTCAGATGACAATACAGAGCATTGTCCTTTGAGGGACATTCAGTTGGCATTTTTATTCAACTGTCATCCACAAAATCCACTGATCCATGGAGCTCTGATTCAGGCTGCACACAGGAAGCACTCCACCAGGAGGGGGCAGCCTTTCAAAGAGCGGCTGCAGGGCACCTGAGTGTCCTCACAGTGGGTTTGGGCCGGCACAGGTACTAACCTGCTGGCCACTCTCAGCTGAACAAACCAGGTACCAGCCTTCAGGGCAGTAACAACTTTGACAACAGAAACTGACTTTGGGAGGTTGCTGATGCCCATTAGTTATTAGACATCCAGTGTTTGGATGACTAGTGAAAAAGAAAAAAGAAAAATTATGTAAAAAACATAAACTAAAGTTAAAGACATTTTGCTTTCAAAATAAGCTAAGTCAAGGACCATTCTCACAAAGACAAACTCACCCTCCTACTTTGTCCATCCAGGCCGCGACAACAAAAGTACCAGAAACGGACAGCTTGTAAACTGCAAACATTTATTTTTCACAGTTTTGCAGCCTGTGAAGTCCCAGCTCAAAGGGCTGGCAGTATCTGGTGAGGGCACAGATGTGCCTTCTCCCTGCATCTGCACATGCTGAAAAGGGCAAACAAGCCCCTTTGGGCCTCTTTAATAAGAGCGCTGATCCCATTCACAAGGACTCCACCCTTATGACCTAAGCACCTTCAAAGGCCCTACCTTGGGGGTTAGGATTTCAGCATATGAATTTGAGGGAGACATAAACATTCTGACCACAGCACTCCTCCAAACAAAATAGCAATTGAATCGAAAATGGAGCGGAAGGAAATGGCAGGAAGTCATTTTTGTCAGGGGGTGTCCTGTTGACCAGAAATCAATCTCTTCCTAGACCAGAAGAGAGAAATGTGGTCAGCAGATGACCCAGAGGCAGGGTGTAGTAAGCTGTTCTCAGGGGTTCAGGCTCATCTTGGTGGAGGTGAGATAAAGTGGAGGTGGTGTTCTCCCCTCTTCCACAGCAGCTCCCCAGTTCTATTTAAAGTAGTCACTGGTCAACTGAAAATTCAACGTGTCAATGCCAGATTGATACCTGGATGCAAGTTCTCTCAAGCCACCTGTGTGCAGCGTATCTGTGTGCCAGACATCTCCACACAAAAAGCCCTTGAGGACAGCTCCCTCCTCTCATCTCTATCTCTGTACAGCAAGCCGTACCCTTTATCTGTATTTTTGCTTTCCGCAATTTCAGTTACCCTCGATCAGCCACAGTCCAAAAATATTAAATAGGAAATTCCAGAAATAAACAATTTATAAGTTATGAGTAGCATGGTGAAATAGCTCACTGCCCTGCTCCGTCCTGCTGGGATATGAATTATGCCTCTGCCTGGCATATCCACACTGCATATGCTCCCTGCCCATTGGTCAGCAGCCGTCTCAGTTGTCAGATTCACCGTGGTGGTATCCAAGTGCCTATGTTCGATTTCATAATGCCCCCACAGTGCAAGAGCAGTGACTCTGTCCATTCAGATATGCCAAAGAAAAGCCATGAAGTGCAGCTTTTAAAAAATCAGATGCTGAGGTTGCTAAGATCTTACGGTAAGGTAAGCACAAATCTTCTATCTGTGAAATTGTGAAGAAGAAAAATGAAATTCACACTAGTTCCACTGCATATATAGGGTTCAGTACTATCTGTAATTTCAGGTATCCACTGGGGGTCTTGGAACACATCCCCCGTGGAGATGGAACTACTGTATCTCTCTCTCTCTCCTGGCCCCTCTTTCTTTCTCTTTCTCCCCTCTGTCCCTTCCCTTGCTCTCCATTTCTATCTCTGCCTCTCTCATATATCAGAATTGTCAGATTCCAGAAGAATAAATCCATTTGGTAGTAAAAGAATTATATAGCAGATACACAAAACAAGCTGGCTTTTGTCTTCAGTAAGTTGGTCTCTCTCCATCCAGGCTGTTCTCCCTTGCCCTGAGCACCTTCTTGGCACATTCTCAACAATGTTAAGATTCTTTTCATCTTTATCCTATGGTTTTCTATCTGAAAAATCACCTTCAGTGACTCTCCACTGCCCACAATATAAATTCTGGGCTTCTTAGTCAAGAATTCAAGGTTCTCAAACTAGCTTCTCTTTCCTTCTTCTTTCCCCCATCACCATGATTTATTGAATTCTACTCCCTTTCCCCTTCCTACCAGGTATTATTGGGGGCTTAACATGATATATTCCTAAACCTTTCAATAATCTTATAAGGTAAGTATGACTAATCCCATTTTGTACATAAGAAAACTGAAGCTAATAGTAGTTAAGTAATTTGCCTAAAATCAGAGAGTTTACAACTGGCTGAGCTGAACTCAAGTCCAAGGTCTGTCTGGTAACTGCTCTCCTAATCGCCGGTTGCAGAAGAAGCCACTGTGGAGGTAGGAAGATCCTAGAATTTGAGAAAATTACCATATATGGATCATTCTTCATGTGCCAGGAGCTTCTCATACATCACTTAAGTTAATCCTCACAAAATGCTATAAAATTGGTGTTATTACTCCTATTTTACCAAGTGGAGATATAGACACAGAGAGATGAAATAACTTGCTCAAAGGCAGGCAGACGGGGGATGGTAGGGCTAGCATTCATCCTTGGTTTCTCTTTTTACTACATCATGCTACTTCACCCGAATCCTAATTATGTTTTCAGGTTTTTGTTGTTTTTTAAAAAAATACTCTTTAAAGCTATATAATAGCCAAACTAGTCTACCAGTTCCCTCCTTAATGCAGCTTGTATTTTCTTACCCTAAGATTTTAGTTAATGCTTTTTTTTCCATTGCCATCTTCTCCCCACTCCTGTCTCCTTACACCCAACCTACCTATTATCCCATGTGGCATGCATTCTGTGGAGACAGACCGGAATGTGTGCCATGAAAAGACCAAAATAAAGCGACATTTAAAAAAGAAAACAGACCCTTCTGGGGAAAAATGGTGAATCCACAAAGTAAGAAGCCAACAAGACCTGTAGGACATTCCTTCATCTTCTCCTGGATAGGGCTGCCCAGCCATGGATATATGCCTCTAATTGTGAGCTCGGCATAAATGCCCATTGCTTGATAAAGTCAATGCATGTGTAAGATGGTATGTACATCTTCTGGACTCCTGGCCTTAGACTCTTGCCTTTGTGTTTACCAACTCAACTGTAAACCTTTGAGGGCAGAAACCATATTTCAGATTTCTTGATATCCTTTCCCTTCCTCCATGTCACTAACACTTCATGTACTCGACAAAGGTCAACACCTTTGAGGGGAGTGAGAGAAGACACTCCCACAGTGCTGAAATATGTCCTGCGCTTGCCAAACATGGTGGGACTCTGCCTCCCAATCCAAAGACCCCCAAAATTGCCACCAATCCTGTGCCTTTCCCTTTCCCCAACTCAAGCTAGAAGAATGGAAAGAGACCTTAGATACCACCCAGCCCAATCTTCTCATTTCACAAGCATGGAAACTGAGACCACAGAAGAAAATTGACTTAAAACCAAGACCATGCATCTCAGGAAAGGAAGCTCTCACTCTAGAACCAGATCATATGACTCCTAGTTCAATATCCATAATGCTCCATCACACTATTTTTTTGGCTTCAAGTATCTAGAGGTAGTTCCGTCTGAAGAACCTGGAACCTAGAGCAGTTGAGGGTTAGAGTGCAGGAGGCTGAGATCTCTTACTGCCCCTCCATCTGCTCTAGGAACTTCTGTTTCTTGAAGGGAACTCTGAAATTCAGAGAAAAGGACCACAAACGAATTGCTGCAGCTACGAAATGATACCATGATGAGAATGGAAATAATCCTAGATTCTCTGCTCATTTCAACAAGTAAAATAAGGCACATATTTCTCTATGGATAGTGTTCTTTGGTCTTTGTAAAAATTGTTTCTGTTTTGACACTTTTTCTTTTTTTTTCCCATTTATTTATTTTATTGTATTTTAGGTTTTGGGGTACATGTGAAGAACATGCAAAATTGTTGCATAGGAACACACATGGCAGTGTGATTTGCTGCCTTCCTCCCCATCACCTACATCTGGCATTTCTCCCCCTGCTATC
>NW_016107659.1:422234-443661 GCF_001604975.1 Cebus imitator | reverse complement strand
TTCAGTTCTGCTCTGATCTTAGCTATTTCTTGTCTTCTGCTAGACTTTGAGTTTTTTTGATCTTGCTCCTCTAGCTCTTTCAGTTTTGACGATAGGGCGTTTGACACTTTTTCTAACCTATTTCTTTGAAGCCTGAGTTCCCTCAGTTTGGGGAAACACAGGATATGAAAGAAGGATGGGAAAAGGAAAATGGAATCACAGGATTTCGAGTCAAAGAAATTTTAACTTTTGTAGAAAGACTGCAAGGTTAAGCTAACACAACCAGCCCATTTTACAGAGGAGTCAACTAAGGCTCAATGAATCCACGAGACTCACCCAGAAAAGCAGCTCATTAGTGGCTGAGCTGATCTAGAATCCTGGGCTCCTGCTGCTGCAACCAGTCCTCTTTGCAGCATTCCAAACTCCCTCTCTCATCATAATCCAGGATAATAGTCATTTCCCATTTTTAATAAGAAGGAAGTGAGCACAGAGAGAACCAGGCACAGCATGATAGAAGAAAACTGGAACTAAAGCCTCACTGCTTTTGTTTCCTCACTGCCTCGCCACCTCAGATCCCAAACCCACAGCTTACAGGAAGTTTTTACCAACGTTATTTCTAAGTGAGTACAGAATGTACCATCCAAGCCAGTGATAAGAATTCTCCCTGTAGCCTGGGGTTATTGTAATTAAACTGCATAACTTATCTCTTTCTACTTGGCACTTTGTTAATTAGGAAAAGAGAACATTAAAAAGGAGGCATTTATTAGAACCAGAATAATCAAATCACTAGTTCAGGGGTCATTCCACTGTAAGAAAAGTCAATAAGGAAAATACAAAGTTTTGTTAATAGATAAAAGGGTGACTTTTATTTTATAAAAATCTGTGCTTTGTTTTAGTAAAGGCATCACAGGTTTTCTATAAATAGTGAGTTTCTCAGCTATATCAATGCGATGTAGTTGGAAGTATTGCTGGTTACAGAAACCAAATAACTGGAAGGAGGACACAAACAGCAAGTCCTTGAGCAAGTCACTTAATCTCTCTGGGTCTTGTGTTTTCCAATAAAATAAGAAGTAGGATTAGACTTGATGACCTTGAAATCCTTTCCAGCACTTACATCCTGTGACCATAAGGTCACACTTTTAATTTAGACATATTGCAGGCATCTGTCCTATCAAGCAAGGTTTGAAGAAGAAACAACTAGAGAATTTTACTTATGTGGATGAAAGAGAAAACAGAAGTTAGCTCCGCATGGAAGTTGCATGCTTTAGGTATTGTAGCTTTGTGTTCTCCTGTAAGAGGTGATCCATCATCATTTATTGGAATCCATTTTCACTCAAAAGAACCAGGCTGTATTTTGAGTCCCTTCTCTTAATGTCTTTTAGCAATGACAAGGGATGAGCACTTAATCCCTACTGTCAAAGTTCCAATCATGAGAATAGGGTTCCCCTAAGTACTGCTAGATTCTTGTCCAACCCCTTTCCTCCCTACAGAAGTGGGGACGGTGACTTGGCTGCTATGTGGAAGCAGTAGGTCCACATTTCTGAAGGAGGGGAGCTAATCTATCAGATGACCATGGGGGCTGGAGCTGTGGCTCATGTCTATAATCATAGCACTGCCATTGGTGCTTTTCATATGAGTAGTCAGGGGTGGGAGCAGGTTGGGATAGGTTGAAGAACTCAGGGGCTGCAAAGATCTGGATGGCTTTCCTTGCTCCTCCCTTTCCCCGAGATAATCTGCTGGAATCAGTCACTTCCAATCTGAATGAATCTAATGAATGCAGGGGTTCATTTCTATGATGGTAGGGTAGGGATTGGTGGGGGAAAGTAGTTCTAAGTGTCGACCATAGGCAGATATGTTGTTATTTAATGCTCAACACACTTCATGAAGCTCTTATTTGACCAAGCTCAAGAGTGGCACCTCAGGCACCCAGTGACTTCCAGAGCCCTCAGCTCAAAGCTTCTCGGATGCCTTTATCTTTATGCACGTCCACGCGGCAGAAGTGCGAATGGTGCGTAACCCTTGTGGGGTGTTGCCTTTTGAAGTACATAAGCCAGTCAACCAAACACAAGCCACTGTGTCTTTCTCCCTCGGGGGTCTCCCTTTCTAAAGATAATGGGGCCGTAGAAAGTTAAGCAGATGGCCAGAGACCAAAGTGTTATGCACCTGCTTCTCTGCCACCTGCTGATGGAGGAGATACATAGGCAAAGCATAATGGGAGAGGCGGCTGTGAACACAGCAGGAGAACCCAAGGCCATATTTCCATCATGGTGTGTGAGAAATTTCAGGCTTGGAGCCTTTGAAAATTTAGAGAATAATGAATAATAATTTACTGGCAACCTTCTGTGGCAATACTTCAGGACTGGAGGTGGGGTGGGCAGTGTAAAATTCAGACAGGTGATTAAAACTTATCTAAACAGCTGAAATGGTGGCTGACATTAGGAATTCAGTGTTATGTACACAGCAGGTGCTCAATACGTATTTGTTAGATGAGTGAGTGAGTGAGTAAATGAGTGAGTGAGTGAATGTTTTCTATACGAGCCAAATCTTGCAGGGTGCTCTGCATATGGTAAATGCAAAAATAAATGTTAGTTGAAAGACCCCAGTTATAATCTGATTTGCTCTATGTATCTAGTCAGTCATTTTCACTGAAAGTTTGGTAGCAATTGTAAACTGACTATTAATGGCAGAAAACTATCGCCCATAACATCAGGAGGCTATAGCTTTAAACAGAAGCTTGCGCTTTGGTGGGTTCTCTCTCTCTTTCTCCTTCTGTGGGATAATTGGGCAGTATATATCACATTCCTTATCATTTACACTTTTTAAAAAGAAATTTAATGGCATGTGATATGTTTAAGGGACAACATATTTAGAAAAATGTGGATCATTGGTGCTTTTCATATGAGTAGTTAGGGGTGGGAGCAGGTTGGGATAGGTTGAAGAAAGAATAAAAGGTTTTTAAAAAGTGGGCACAGTGAATGTAGAAAACACAATAACTCTGGCTTGAAGGAAAGCAGGGAGATGGAATGGTAGGTGGTGCGTTGTGAGCATAAGGAGAGTCTTTTCTGTGAGCAGGGAACAAACACACATCGGCATGCTTATGAGGATGATCCACTAGAAAAGCAGAGATGAAAAGGTGAATCACTTGGAGAGACAGGGGTAACTAACTGAAAATTGACGAACAGGGAGAGTGAAATGGCAAAGAGAGAGCAGATGTAGCTTGTCAGTGGCTCACAGTGCAGCGGGGAGGGAGACATCCACACTGGCAGTTGTGCAGCAGGAGGGCTGAAGCTAAGATGTGAGCACTGAGTCTGTGGAGCTTCTCTGTCTCTTAAAGTGGCTTCGCATTTGAATACCAAGCACAGTTCAGCTCTCCTTTAGGTATTCAGATTGGCAAATGGTTCAAACCAGAGACACTTACACTGTCTCTTCTCACTCTTTTAAGACAAAGTGCTAAGAGAAAATAATCATCCACACAATATCCTATATTCAGCCTGGGCAAGATGGTGAGACCCTGTCTCTCCAAAAAAAATATTAAAAGTTAGCCAGGGAGAGTGAGGAACCAAGATGGCCAAATAGGAACAGCTCCAGAGTACAGTTCCCAATAAGAGTGGCACAGAGGGTCAGTGCTCACCGCATTTCCAAACAAGTTTTCACTGCCCACAGACCAGGAGATTTCCGGACCACGAGCACCAGGAGTGCAGAGGTTTCAGCTGCCGCATCAGCGCACAGAAACTCACACAAGTCTGGGTTGCCTTTTCAGCTGGTGCCCAGAATGCCTGGGAGATAGAGCCGCTCATTCAACTGAAAGGGAGGGGGCTAAGACAGGCAGCCAGGCTATCTGGCTCAGAGGGTACCACCCCCACAAAACAAGCAATCTGAAATGCTCTGGATTGAGAATTTCACAGCAAGCACGGCTGGACACAGGACCGTCCAGCTCAGTGGGGGGAAGGGCGTCCCCCAATACCGAGGTAGTCTGCCACTATCAAGGCAGCTCACAAAGCAGCAGGGCAGAGCCTGCTGCAGCTCAATAATGCCTCTGCTGGCAGACTGTGACTAGACTACTCCATGTGGGGCAGAGCATCTATTAAAAAAAGGCAGCAGCACAACAGGGACTTATAAATAAAGCCAACCTTCCTAGGACAGAGCACCTGGGAAAAGAGGTGATTATGAGTTCAGCAACAGCAGACTTAAATGTACCTACCCAGCAGATCTGCATGGAACAGCGGAGCTCCCAGCACAGCCCTTGAGCTCCTATAAGGGACAGACTGTCTCCTCAAGCAGCTCCCTAACCCACATATACCCAAAAAGACACCTCATAAAGGGGAGCTCAGGCTAACATCTGGCGGGTACCCTTCTGGGACGAGGATAGGAGAGGAAGAAACCTACGGCAACCCTTGCTGTTCTGCAGCCTCCACAGGCGATCCCCAGGCGAGCAGGGTGTGGAGTGGACCTCCAGCAGTCCTGCAGCAGAGGAGCCTGACTGTTAGAAGGAAAACTAAGAAGCAGAAAGAAATAGCTTCAACTTCAACAAAAAGGACATCCATTCAGAGACCCCATCCAAAAGTCACCAACTACAAAGACCATGGGTAGATAAAACCACTAAAATGGGAAGAAACCAATGCAAAAAGGTTGAAAACACCAAAACCCAGAATGCCTCTCCTCTTCCAAAGGATCACAAGTCCTCACCATCTAGGGATCAAAGATGGATGGAGAATGAATCTGATGAATTGACAGAAACAGGCTTCAGAAGGTGGGTAATAACAAGCTTCTCAGAGCTAAAAGAACATGTTCTAACCCAATACAAAAAAAACTAACAACCTTGAAAAAAGGTTAGATGAGATGCTAACTAGGATAAACAGCTTAGAGAAGAATATAAACAACTTGATGGAGCTCAAAAACACAGCATGAGAACTTCATGAAGCATACACAAGTTTCAATAGCCAAATTGACAAAGCAGAAGAAAGGATATCAGAGATTGAAGATCAACTCAATGAAATAAAATGAGAAGGCAAGGTGAGAGAACAAAGAGTGAAAAGAAATGAACAAAGCCTCCAAGAAATATGTGATTATGTGAAAAGACCTAATCTACATTTGACAGATATACCTGAATGTGACAGAGAGAATGAATCCAAGCTGGAAAACACTCTTCAAGATATTATCCAGGAGAACTTCCCCAACCTAGAAAGGCAGGCCAACATTCAAGTCCAGGAAGTACAGAGAACACCACAAAGATATTCCTCAAGAAGAGCAACCCCAAGGCACATAATCATCAAATTCACCAGGGTTGAAATGAAGGAAAAAATCATAAGGGCAGCAAGAGAGAAAGGTTGGGTTTCCCACAAAGGGAAACCCATTATACTCACAGTGGATCTCGCAGCAGAAACTCTACAAGCCAGAAAAGAGTAGGGGCCAATATTCAACATCCTTAAAGAAAAGAACTTTCAACCCAGAATTTCATATCCAGCCAAACTAAGCTTCATAAGCAAAGGAGAAAGAAAATCCTTTATGGATAAGCAATTGCTCAGAGATTTTGTCACCACCAGGCATGCCTTACAAGAGCTCCTGAAAGAAGCACTAAACAAGGAAAGGAACAACCAGTACCAGCCACTCCAAAAACATGCCAAATGGTAAAGACCATTGACAAAATGAAGAAAATGTGTCATCTAACGGGCAAAACAACCAGCTAGCATCAAAATGGGAGAATCAAATTCACACATAACAATATTAACCTTAAATGTAAATGGTAAATGTCCCAATCAAAAGACACAGACTGGCAAATTGGATAGAAAGCTAAAACCCATTGGTGTGCTGTATTCAGGAAACCCATCTCACGTGCAATGACACACATAGGCTAAAAATAAAGGGATGGAGAGATTTATCAAGCAAATGGAGAGAAAAAAAAAAAGCAGGAGTTGCAATCCTAGTCTCTGATAAAATGAACTTTAAACCAACAAAGACCAAAAGAGACAAAAAAGGGCATTACGTAATGGTAAAGGGATCAATGCATCCAGAAGAGCTAACGATCCTAAATATATACAACTATATACACACCCAATACAGCAGCACCCAGGTTCATAAAGCAAGTTCTTAACAACCTACAAAGAGACTTAGACTCCCACACAATAATAGTGGGAGACTTTAACACTCCACTGTCAATATCAGACAGAGTAACAAGACAGAAAATTAACAAGGATATCCAGGACTTAAACTCAGATGTGGACCAAGCGGACCTAATAGAAATCTCCAGCAATCTCCACCCCAAATCCACAGAATATACATTCTTCTAAGCACCACATGACACCTACTCTAAAACTGACCACATAATTGGAAGTAAATCACTCCTCAGCAATGCAAAAGAACAGAAATCACAACAAACAGTCTCTCAGACCACAGTGCAATCAAATTAGAACTCAGAATTAAGAAACTAACTCAGAACCGCACAGCTTCATGGAAACTGAACAACTGGCTCCTGAATGTCAACTGGATAAACAATGAAATGAAGGCAGAAATAAAGATGCTCTTCAAAACCAACAAGAACAAAGACACAATGTACCAGAATCTCTGGGACACATTTAAAACAGTATCTAGAGGGAAATTTATAGCAATAAATGCCCACCAGAGTAGTGAGGAAAGATCAAAAATCGACACCCTATCATCAAAATTGAAAGAGCTAGAGAAGCAAGATCAAAAAAACTCAAAAGCTAGCAGAAGACAAGAAATAACTAAGATCAGAGCAGAACTGAAGGGAGATAGAGACACAAAAAAAACCTTCAAAAATCAACAAATCCAGGAGCTGGTTTTTTGAAATGATCAACAATATAGACAGACCACTAGCCAGATTAATAAAAAGGAAGAGAGAGAATAATCAAATAGATGCAATAAAAAACGGTAAAGGAGATATCACCACAGATTCCAAAGAAATACAAACCATCATCAGAGATTATTACAAACAACTCTGCACATAAACTAATAAACCTGGAAGAAATGGATAAATTCCTGGACACTTGTACCCTCCCAAGCCTAAACCAGGAAGAAGTTGAAACCTTGAACAGACCAATAACAAGGGCTGAAGTTGAGACAGCAATTAATAGCCTACCAACCAAAAAAAAGTCCAGGTCCAGACGGGTTCACAGCTGAATTCCACCAGATGTACAAAGAGGAGCTGGTCCCATTCTTTCTGAAACTATTCCAAACAATATAAAAAGAGGGAATCCTTCCCAAATCATTTTATGAGACCAACATCATCCTGATACCAAAACCCAGCAGAGACCCAACAAAAAAAGAAAACTTCAGGCCAATATCCATGATGAATGTAAATGCAAAAATCTTCAATAAAATACTGGCAAGCCGATTGCAATAGCACATCAAAAAGCTTATCCATCATGATCAAGTAGGCTTCATCCCGGGGATGCAAGGCTGATTCAACATACGCAAGTCTATAAACGTAATTCACCACATAAACAGAACCAAAACCAAAAACCACATGATTATCTCACAGATGCAGAGGCCTTCAAAATTCAACAGCCCTTTATGCTAAAAACTCTCAATAAACTAGATATTGAAGGAACATATCTCAAAGTAATAAAACCTATTTTTGACAAACCTACAACCGATATCATACCGAATGGGTGAAAACTGGAAGAATTCCCTTTGAAATCTGGCACTAGACAAGGATGCCCTCTCTCACCACTTGTATTCAATATAGTACTGGAAGTTCTAGCCAGAGCAATTAGGCAAGAAAAAAAACTAAAGGATATTCAATCAGGAAAAGAGGAAGTCAAATTGTCTCTATTTGCAGACAACATGATTGTATATTTAGAAGACCCTATTATCTCAGCCCAAAATCTCCTTAAACTGATAAGCAACTTCAGCAATGTCTCAGGATACAAAATCAATGTGCAGAAATCACAAGCATTTCTATACACCAATAACAGACTAACAGAAAGCCAAGTCATGAGTGAACTCCCATTCACAATTGCTACAAAGAGAATAAAATACCTAGGAATACAACTAACAAAGGACGTAAAGGACCTCTTCAAGGAGAAATACAAACCACTGCTCAAGGAAATAAGAGAGGACACAAACAGATGGAAAAACATTCCATCCTCATGGTTAGGAAGAATTAATATTGTGAAAATGGCCATACTGACCAAAGTAATCTATAGATTCAACTCTATCCCCATCAAGCTACCAATGACCTTCTTCACGGAACTGGAAAAAAACACCTCAAAATTCATATGGAACCAAAACAGAGCCTGCATAGCCAAGTCAATTCTAAGCAAGAACAAAGCTGGAGGCATCACATTACCTGACTTCAAACTATACTACAAAGCTACAGTAATCAAAACAGCATGGTACTCGTACCAAAACAGAGATATAGACCAATGGAACAGAACAGAGGCCTTGGAGGCAATGCCACACATCTACAACCAACTGATCTTTGACAAACCTGATAAAAACAAGCAATGGGGAAAGGATTCCCTATTTAATAAATGGTGTTGGGAAAACTGGCTAGCCATGTGCAGAAAGTGGAAACTGGACCTCTTCCTTACACCTTATACAAAAATTAACTCCAGATGGATTAAAGACTTAAACATAAGACCTAACACCATAAAAACCCTACAGGAAAACCTAGGCAAAACCATTCACGACATAGGCATAGGCAAGGACTTCATGACTAAAACACCAAAAGCATTAGCAGCAAAAGCCAAAATAGACAAATGGGATGTAATTAAACTCCAGAACTTCTGTACAGCAAAAGAAACAATCATTAGAGTGAACCGGCAACCAATGGAATGGGAAAAAGTTTTTGCAAGCTACCCATTTGACAAAGGGCTAATATCCAGAATCTTCAAAGAACTAAAACAGATTAGCAAGAAAAAAACAAACAAACCTATCCAAATGTGGGAGAAGGATATGAACAGACTTTTCAAAAGAAGACATATATGAGGCCAACAAACATGAAAAAATGCTCATCTTTACTGATTATTAGAGAAATGCAAATCAAAACCACATTGAGATACCACCTCATGCCAGTTAGAATGGCAATTGTTAAAAAATCTGGAGACAACAGATACTGGATAAGATGTGGAGAAATAGGAACACTTTTACACTGTTGGTGGGAGTGTAAACTAGTTCAACCATTGTGGAAGACAGTGTGGCGACTCCTCAAGGATCTAGAAATAGAAATTCCATTTGACCCAGTAACCCCATTACTGGGTATATATATCCAAAGGATTATAAGTCATTCTACTATAAGGACACATGCACACGTATATTCATAGTGGCACTGTTTACAATACCAAAGACCTGGAACCAACCCAAATGCTCACTGATGATAGACTGGACAGGGAAAATGTGGCACATATACACCATGGAATACTATGCAGCCATAAGAAACGATAAGTTCGTGTCCTTTGTAGGGACATGGATGAACCTGGAAACCATCATTCTCAGCAAACTGACACAAGAACAGAAAATCAAACACCATATGTTCTCACTCATAGGCGAGTGTTGAACAATTAGAACACATGGACACAGGGAGGGAAGCATCACACATTGGGGTCTGTTGTGGGGGGCAAGGGATGGATAGTGGGGGTGGGAGGAGGTCAGGGAGGGATAACATGGGGAGAAATGCCAGATGTAGGTGACGGGGGGATGGAGGCAGCAAACCACATTGTCCTGTGTATACCTATGCCACAATCCTGCATGATCTGCACATGCACCCCAGAACCTAAAGTACAATAAATAAATAAATAGCCAGGCACAGTAGTTCACACCTGTAGTCTCAGCTACTCAGTGGGGGAGCTGAGGCAGGAGGGTCCCATTAGCTCAGGAGTTCCAGGCTGTAGAGAGCTATGATTGCACCACTGCCCTCCAGCCTGGGTGACAGGGCAAGACCCAGTCTCTTAAAAAAAAATCTTATGTTCAATTAAATGATTGTTCCACAGTAAGAGTAAAACAAAGACATGATCACAAAGCCTGAGACAGTTTATCACTAACAGATCTTTAAACATTTATTCAGAAGTATATTTAAGGAAGAAGATGGAAAGAGTAAGATGCGAAGAGTTGTGGGCACAGAAAGTGGTAAATGTGTGAATAAATCTAAAGAAGCATTACGGTTAGAAAAAAAAAAAAATGCCTAAACATGTGGCTACTAAACCGGGTGGAACAAAAATACTGAAAAGTAACATGTAACACAAGAAGGAATTGATTTGGACTAAAGCTGCTAAGGTCGCATTGATACAGAAGGGCTGGGCTCCTGGCTAAACCCCACCCTGAAGCCTGGAACCACGGCCCTAAGTGAAAACAACTGACTCCTCTTCCGCCCAAATGTTGCCTTTTTGGCTCGCTTCGCCCCTGTCCTGTGCCCATAAGACTTCAGCTGGCAAAGCAACAGAAGTGGCTGAGTGGCGAGGAGAGAAGGGGCTGAGCATCGAGAAGCAACTGAGTGTTGCAGACTACACGTAGAGGACAGACGTGGCTAACTTCAGACGGTGCGGCCTCGGAGAGGCGCCTGGCCGGACACCGCTGGGCTCAGGGAAACATCACCTTCCCTGATGTTTCCAGCCTCCCTTTCCGCTGAGAGCCACCCACCACTCCATAAAGTCTTCTGCATTCATCACCTTTCAGGTCGTGTGACCTGATTCTTCCTGGACGCTAGACAAGAGCCCGGGTGCCAAGAGGGCAGGGGCTTCCCTCTACTGAGCTGGCAGGCACTTGGCTGTCCCTGGACGGCAGAGCTGAAAGAGCGTGGGCTGTAACATGCTGGGACGCTGCTGCGGGCCCGCACAGAGCGTGCTCCTGCCGGAGAGGAGCCACCCGCCAGCTCCAGCATCCCTTCGCTCTGGTTCCCGTACTTTTCCTCCCGCGAGGAGCGGCCTGTTTTGCACATGCCTCTCGGTACACATGTGCAAGAGTTTCTCTAGCTTTTGTAAGTCGGTGTGGGATTGCTAGGTATGAACAAACATCTACTTTATGAAACATTTCCAAGTATTTCCCGCCCACGAAGGGGGTCAAGGGAGCTAACCTGTCTCATCATTACTGTTTTATTGTTTGAGAGGAGGGTAACAGAGTTTGATGAACTTTAGGCTGTTTGAGGGTTAACAATTTATGGATGGTAAATAAAAGAATGTATAATTTCATCCCAGTACAGGGGAAGAAAGGACTAAGAAAATACAGTCAATTCTACAGAAAATAGAAAAGGGCTGGGTGTGATGGCTCATACCTGTAATCCCAACACTTTGGGAGGTTGAGGCAGAAGGATCACTTGAGACCAGGAGTTTAAGACCAGACTGGGCAACATGGTAAGATCCCATCTCTACAAAACATCTTTAAAAAGAAATTAGCCAGGCATGGTGGCACGTGCCTGTAGTCCCAGCTACTTGGGAGGCTGAGGTAAGAGGATCACTTGAGCCTGGGAGGTCAAGGCAGCAGTGAGCTATGATTGTGCCACCAGATTCCAGCGTGGGTGACAGAACAAGACCCCATCTCAAAAAAAAAAATAATAAAAATTAAAAATAAAGAAAATAGGAAAACAGCAGAAACAAAAATCCTTCTCCAAAAAAAATGGAAAAAGCAGAGTAAATATAACAGCACAAAATAAGACTGTAGAAATAAATAATACATGTCAGCCATTATGTTAACTATAAATGCAATAAACTTGTCGTTTAAAAAACAGTCCTTGTCAGATTGGATTGAATATATTAGAGCTACATGCTGTTTCCAGAAAGTATCTAAAACACAACACACAGAAACATCAAAAGTAAAAGAAAGTAATGTATATTCCAGGCAATAGATAAGAGAAAGCTAGCGTACCTATGTAATTATTAAATGATGTAAATGTTAAGTGGGAAAAAAGTACCATTAACGATAAAGATGGTTATTAAATGATAATTAAAAGAATTGTCAGGAATATAACATGATTCTAAACTCATATGCTCCTAATATCACAGCCTTACATATCCATCAAGAAAGAATCTGGGAGATGTGTAGGGAGATAGAGTGACAAACTATAATGTATCCTCTTAGTAATTGACAGATCAAGCTGACAAAAAAATCATAAGGATATATAAGATTTGAACAATGATATTAAAAATCTTGATCAAAAAAGCTTAAACAGACTTCTCAATGTAAGAGACTTGGGAATAAATCTAATAAAAGCTATAAAGAACCTGCATGGAGAAAATTATTTAAGTACACTAAAAAACTCTGAAGACCTAAATAAGATATAATGTGGTGATTAATTTGATGATTCTATATCATAAAGATGTCAGTTCTTCGGAAATTAGTTTATAAATACAATTTTCATTTTAAAAATTCAATATATTTTCATTTTTTAAATCCCAACAGAGTTTTTTATAAAATCGCAAAAACAATTCTAAAATTTCTGTTGAAAGGCAAAGAATCAAGAAAAGACAAGACATTGTGGGCCAGGTATAGTGGCTCATGCCTATAATCCCAGCACTTTGGGAGGCTGAGGCGGACAGATCACTTGAGGTCAGGAGTTTGGGACCAGCCTGGCCAACATGGTCTCTACTAAAAATACAAAAATTAACTGGGCATCATGATGGGTGCTTGTAATTGCAGCTACTCAGGAGGCTAGGGTATAGGAATCACTTGAACCCAGGAGGCAGAGGTTGCAGTGAGCCAAGATCGCCCCACTGCACTCCAGCCTGGGTGGCAGAGTGAAATTGTGTCTTAAAAAAAAAAAGAAAGAAAAGAAAAGGCATTATGAAGAACAATGTGGACTGAAATCATCTACCAGATATCATGACTTCGTAAAGTGGTAGAAATTAAAATACCGTGTAAGGCCAGGCGTGGTGGCTCACACCTGTAATCCTAGCACTTTAGGAGGCCAAGGTGGAAGGATCACTTGAGGTCAGGAGTTCAAGACCAGCCTGGTCAACATGGTGAAACTGCATCTCTACTAAAAATACAAAAATTAGCCAGTGGTGGCGGGCACCTGTAATCCCAGCTACTTGGGAGGCTGAGGCAGGAGAATTGCTTGAACTCAGGAGGTTGGAGGTTGCAGTGAGTCAAGATCAGGCCACTACACTCCAGCCTGGACAACAGAGTAAGACTCCATCTCAAACAACAACAACAACAACAAAGAAATTAAAACAATGTGATATTAAAGTAGGGATAAAGAAACTGACAGAGTATAGAACTCAGAAACAGATCCAGAAATGTATGGAGATCTGATATACCAGAAAGATGTCATTATAAATTAATAGGGGAAAGGATGAATGATTCAATAATTGGTGCTGGGGAAACTGGTTACCCATATGAAAAAAATTAATAAAGTAGGTTCTCCATATCTAAAAGTGAATTCTAGGTAGATTAACACCCTAAATGTGAAAAGCAAAAATTTTAAACTTTTAGAATAAAAGATATTGCCTAAGGACCTTGGAAAAAGGAAGTAGTTTTTAGCCAGAAAGCATAAATCAAAAAGGAAAAACTTAAGATATTTAACTACACTGAATTAAAATACTACTTCATAATAGATAACACAACTGAAATGAAAAATAAGTCACAGACTTGTAGGAGATATTTGCAACACATATGATTGACTAAGGATTCGTGTTTAAATATATATTTAATATTTATTACACATATAATATATGCTAAATATACAATTGGTACACATGGGTATTTATGCCAATAAAAATGGACATAGCATCTAAACAGTCAATTCATAGGATGACTAATAAAATTATGAAGTCATGCTTAACTTCATTAGAAATGGAGACATACAACTGAAAATAATAAAAAAATATTATTTTACATTCATCAGATTGGTATTTAAAAGTCTGATAATACCAAGTGTTGGCAAGGATGCGGAGTAAGACCTTCGAATACACTGTCAGCAGGAGTGAAGACAGCAGTGAAACTGAGGAAGAATTTTATAATAGGTAGCAGAGCTGAAGATATGCATGCACTACAATCCAGCAATTCCACTTCAAAGCACATGCTGAAGAAAACTCTTGTACACATGCACAAAGAAATATAATAAGACTGTTTATTGTAACATGGTTTATAATAAAAAAAAATTGAAGCAACTTAAATGTCCAACTGTGGTATACTCATATGGTAGAATGCTATATAACACTAACTGAATGCACTAGAATGTTATAATTCAACTTGCATAAAAGTCAAAAACATAAGGTTGTAGAGAAAAATTAGTTGCAGAAGGATACTTGCCATGTCATAGCCTTTATAAAAAAATGCAAAAACAGGTGTGATGGCTCATGCCTGTAATCCCAGCAGTTTGGGACACCGAGGTGGGCAGATCATGAGGTCAGGAGATCGAGATCATCCTGGCTAACACAGTGAAACCCTGTCTCTACTGAAAATACAAAAAATTGGCCAGGTGTGGTGGCACGCACCTGTAGTCCCAGCTACTCAGGAGGCTGAGGCAAGAGAATTGCTTGAACCCAGGAAGCTGAGATTGCAATGAGCTGAGATTGTGCCATTGAACTCCAGCCTGGGTGACAAACCAGGACTCATCTCAAAAAGAAAAAAAAAAATGCTAAAACATTCTAAGCAATATCATAAAGTTTGCAAATAAATATATGCATGTTGGTACAAGAATTAAGAGTAATGGGGGGAATCATAAATACCAGATTCAAGCACCTCTCAGGAAGCAGGAAGGGATAGTGTTGGGAAGTATGCAGGGGCTGCCCTGTACCTTTAATGTTTTTTTAATGTTTAATCTGTACCACTGAAAGAAATGTGGTACCTATTAAAATTTTATAAAGCTGGGTCATGAATATAGTTTTTGCTGATATTTTTCACTATGCTTAAAATAACTCACAATAAAAAACAATGTAACAAAGCCTAAATTTTATTAGGAGAATAAAAATCCAAACCTATGATAATAAGAACCAAAATCAATACTGTAGAAATTTGAATCAGTGGCATGGGGAATGAATTGGAGAAGTTCTCCCAGAATGCTAAGAAAAATGTCAGAGATGAAAATAGGAGAGAAAATGATGTGTATGGGTGTGGATATAGAAAACAAAATCCAAACTAAGAGATCAGGAGTGTTTCTTAGGTATTTATCACAATAATGGAAATAAAAATATGAATTCAAAAAGTAAAAATAAAACTTATCTGGGTTGGGGAAACAAAAAACAACCATAAAAACCCTGAGAACAGCTTAGAGACCTATTCCTACATATAAACTGACACAATTTTTACAGTATAAAGAAAAACTAAGACTCAAGATGGTGATTTCCACATAGACAGGCAATTAGGCAAATAAATAAAGAATTGATGTTGACATACAGAATTTAAGAGGTGATTTATCTGGATTGTATCTGACTTAGTCTAGACAAATTAGGAAGGAAAAGGAAGTTTTATTACCTTCAGAGAGAGTGTCTGAACTAAAAAGAATTAAGATACTTTGGAAAAATTATGTTGAACTGTGGTTTAAAAGAAAAACTCTGGTATTCAATAGAATGTATCTTAGGTGACGGTCTCTAAAATATACATGAGAAATTTGCTGACTAATTCTAAAGAACATGTTAATCATCAATGCTCCTAATTTTCTAAGGGTTTTCTTTCTCTCAAGTTTGATCATCCCTGTGGAAATGCCATTACTCAACTACAATTCAAATTGACATCCTTAATTTTTAATGAAGATTAGTAAAAATCTAGCCATGCAAAAAATACTTTCTCATCCACTATAAAACTGCTTTGAAAGTCACCATTCATCATAACATTCAATATACTTTATACAATGATTCATTAGGTAATTTCTTCTTATGCATCAATTAAAAATATATTTTCACTGAAAAACTAGTTTGCATTTTTAAAGGATTTTTAAAAATTTTTTCTCAAGAAAGGGTCTTGCTGTATCACCCACACTGGAGTCCAGTGGCACAACCAGGGCTCACAGCAGCCTTGACCTCCCAGGCTCAAGAGATCCTCTCACGTAAACCTCCTGAGTAGCTGGGACTACAGGTGTGCACCATTGAGCCCAGCTAACTTTTTTTTTTCTTGAGATGGAGTATCACTCTGAGTGTTGCCCAGGCTGGAGTTCAGAGGCCCAGTCTCGGCTCACTGCAACCTCTGCCTCCTGGGTTCAAGCAATTCTCCTGTCTCAGCCTCCCAAGTAGCTGGGATTACAGGTATGTGCCACCACACCTGGCTACTTTTTGTATTTTTTTTAGTAAAGACAGGGTTTCACCATGCTGGCCAGGCTGGTCTTGAAACCCTGACCTCAAGTGATTCACCTTCCTTGGCCTTCCAAAGTGCTAGGATTACAGGCGCTAGCTAACTTTTTATTTTTTGTAGAAACAGGGCTTTGCCATGTTGCCCAGGCTGGTCTTGAATTTCTGGGCTCAAGCAATCCTCCCACCTTGACCTCCCAGAGTGCTAAGATTGCAGGTGTGAGCCACCGTACCTGGCCTGGTTTGCATTTTTTGATCAGACATTAAGAGTTCTGTAAGACCTTGATTTCTTTTTTTGTCTTTGCTAAAGGGACGCTCAGAGTTGAGTGTGTCGACATCGAGGGCTTAAGTAACTATCTCATCTCTAGTCTTGACATAATCATGCCCCCATCTCGATTTGATTTCTGATTATATTCTCATTCTTCTTTTAATTAAAAGGGTGTGTGTGTGTGTGTGTGGCAGGGTGGTGGGGAGAGACTGCCTCAAATCATGCTTGCACTTGAGTATAAATAAATATCCATGATTTAAAAATGCATTCAAATGTCTTGAGTAAACTCACATTCCAAAAGCCTGGCTCTCGTAGACAGGCTTCATTGTGGGCAGAGAAGATCAGTGGTAACTAAGCTGGGCAGGGTCCCATCAGTGTCCCACAGTGAAGAAAACTTCCCTTACTTTATATAAGGTCAGACAGAGTCAGTCTTGAATCAGGGAAACAAGCCTGGCTTGAGTTTTCACTGACCCATAACCATTTGCAACATTAGAAGAAAACCTCATAGATGGCCTGTGACAGGAGCAAGGCAGCCTCTCTCGAGGTCAAAGATTAATCTGTGTCCAAGAAAAGTTTTCAAAATAAATAGGAACAAGAGTAGTTGGTTCTCATTTTCAAATAGGTATTGGCATATTGATTAAACCAAGACAAAGAAAGAGGAGGAACCAGGAGCACAGCTGAGAGCTTCCAAGCATTGAAGCATCACAAAGTCATTCTCCATCAGAAAGGAAATGATGAAATGCCAGGACTGAGAATTCACTGTCTGAATAACAAATGGAATTGTGTGGTAGGCGAGCTCACCGTGGGTTGCTTTCCAATGGAAGAGTTTCGCAGTGATTTGAAACCTACACCTTGAGAAAACACCAACTACCTGGAATTTGCTGATCAGTGAAAAGATGAGGAGATGGAATGGCCAAAAAGCTGATATACCATCTGCTGGCATGGCGGGCTCATGATACAAAGCCAGGAGGGGTTGACTGGGACTGAATTGTGAAAGATGGGAATGTCAGGCTATCATACGGCCTTTACCCTGAGCAAGGAGGAGCAGGAGAGCAAAAAGCTAGTGTGTGGGAAGTAGAAAAGTTCCTTTTTAAAATTTTCTTTCTTGTTAAAGAATAAGTGTGCTAATAACTTTGTTAAGCCCTACCCTATGTAGCTGTTAGACATGCCATGCTTATAGGCACATAATACATTTTACGTCCTTATACTTTAACCAAAACATCTGTGTTGGATGTGCTCATAGGCATGTCCCAGCTCTCCATTGCTTTTATCTGTTTAGAAAAGTTTTAAGTTGTTAGCCAATCGGGTTTTAGTTTAGATCGTGAGGTCTGGCTCCAGCCAACAGAGATCAGACACAGCAGTAAGGACGACCCCAAATGTGTAAAGGATAAATTTTACTGCTTTCCTTTGCTCACTGTACTCTTATGGCACAACAGCTGGCGAGGGTACCCTTTCTGCAGTCCAGGAAGTAAACATTTTGTTGCTGAAAGATCCTTTGTCTCAGTGCTAATTTTTCTTTGCGGCACTCAGCATCTATTTCCAACATAGCGGAGGTGGTTTTCCATTAGCCCAACAGTAGGGTGCAGGATGGGTTTCTACTTTTTGCCTCAATGCCCTTATGCCTTTCGGCCTCTGGACAGTATCTGTGGCTATTCTCCAACATCTCCCTCCACACTCAAGCCAGAAAACCTTCCACCGATTCTCTTGTTCCTCATCACCTGCCCCTTTGAAGACACTCCACTTTTACCAGTCATCCCCAAACTCACTGTGCTGTGAAAACTTGGCCACGCTACCTCCCAGTTCCCTGACTCACAAAACCAGCCTCACCCTCCTCTGTACCACAGAGCACTTTCTTGAATCTGCACGTCATTATATGTGTAGCCATGTGTCTGTGTGTGTGTCTATTCACTGAACTGGATTATAACCCCGGAGGGCAAGGGCTGCCTTAGCTCTTTCAAAAAGGGTTTGGCAAAAATAAGTATTTGTGGGCTGAGTGTGGTGGCTCACGCCTATAATTCCAGCACTTTGGGAGGCCAAGGTGGGTGGATCACATGAGGTCAGGAGTTCGAGACCAGCCTCACCAACATGGTGAAACCCATCTCTACTAAAAATACAAAATTAGCCAGGTGTGGTGGTGCCTGCCTGTAATTCCAGCTACTTGGGAAGCTAAGGCAGGAGAATTTCTTGAACTCCGGAGGCAGAGGTTGCAGTGAGATGAGATGGTGCCGTTGCACTCCAGCCTGGGCAACAGCAACAACAAAGTATTTGTGAAATGAATGGCTGATCCTTTTGTTAACTTGTATACCTGATACACCCTTTCTCTATTCAGTACCCTAACATATAGTCAGATGTCGCATAGTGACATTTTGGTCAATGATGGAACTCACGTACAATGCTGGGCCCATAAGATTATAATAGCATATTTTGACTGCACCTTTTCTATGTGTAGGTGTAAGCACTTACCAATGCTTACATTTGCCTGTGGTATTCAGTACTGTAACATTCTGTTCAGGTTTGTAGCCTAGGAGCAATAAGCTATACCATAGAGCTTAGGTGTGTTGTAGGCTATGCCATCTACGTTTGTGTAAGTACAACTCCAGGATGTTCGCACAATGAGGACATCGCCTAATGGTGCATTTCTCGGAATGTATCCCTGTTGTTAAGGGACACATGACTGTACCTAGTTCAGTATTACAGAGTTTAAACCCATCAGTGAATTATAAAAATAATTCAATAGGCCATGACTGCATTTTAAAACTTGGAACTGAATGGTATGACAAAATATTAAGTCCTACATTTAGCAATGTAAGTATTGTTCTGTGACATATTTGCACAAATGTGCACATGTACTTTGATACAATTGACCGGCCATATCAGGGCCTGTGGGTTCTGCAGCTGCAGATTCAACTAACCACATATCCAAAATATTTGGAAAAAATGTGAATGGTTATGTCTGTACTAAACATGTGCACTTTATTTTACTGTCATTTTTCCCTAAACAATATAGCATATCAATTATTTATATAGCATTTACATTGTATTAGGTATTATAAGTAATCTAGGAATAAATATGTAAAGGATACAGGAGGGTGTACATATGAAAATACTACTCTATTTTATATAAGAGACTTGAGCATCTTTGGATATTGGTATGTGGGGAGGGGGTCCTTGAACCAATTCTCCACAAATGTGGACAAATGACTGTTTATCTTTGTGTATTAGGTTGCAATGTAAATTGCATATACTTATTATAGGTGGTAGTCCAAAAAGGTGTGAGAAATACTTCACTCTAGTTGTTTTATTAAATGTCAGTTAACTTCCCGCCGATTGCCACTTTATTTTGAACAGAGGCTAGGCTTTGAAATTGGATTTTGTCCTATAGTCGGGTTCCTTGTCTTCAGCACTCTTGACATTTGAAGCCTGGTAATTCTTTGTTGTGGGGAGCTGCTATGCACATTGCAATGTATTCATATTTAGCAGCATCCCTAGTCTCTACCCACTAAATGCCAGCAGCACTTCCCTCCAGTTGTGACAGCCTAAAATGTCTTCAGGCATTGCCAAATATTCTTTAGGGACCAAAATCACCCTCAGTTGAAATCTACTACTCTATCATGCCCCAGATGCTCAAGAGTATTTGGGGGCACCAGAGAGTAGCAGCAGTTATGAAGCAAAGACCCTGTGGGAAGAGACCGCAGTGGAATGAACCTGGGATACTGATCCCCAAACTTTCTTAATGTCTGTTGGGTTTACAGCCAGGTCCCTATGGGCCACTGTGTCACTGCACAGACTGTCTTGAGTCGAACCACAGATTTTCACATGTGGCTGGACATGCAGCAGGACACAGCAGGTGTTCCAGCTCAGGAAGTGGTGCTGAGGCACTCAGAAAGCCAAGGGCATCCCAGTACTTCTGCTTCATATAAGGAGATGTCTCAGGGAACTGATGTAGAGAGTCCCCGCTTGGGACCATGGGAGCAACACTCACGCTGCTCTCAAGAGGAACCAACAGAGAATGGGTGAGAGGGGAGGGGCGGTGTAACCACGCATGTCAGCGGGGTCTCTGCAACAGAGAGGAGGACAGGAAGTGCAAGGATCACTGGCTACAGAGCCCTGTGAATCCAACGCTCATGAGGACTGTGAGACCTACCGAAAGTCACATCATCTGGCAGTGTCTCAGTTCTTTATCTGAAAATTGTGGAAGTCTGGCTAGGTCCTTCATTGGCTCCCCAGTTTCAAAATTCTATGATTTCCATTTGGTGCCCTACCTCTTTCTTTTCATGTCTGTTCTCCTTAAAGCAATGTAAAACTGCCTCCTTATTGCTTCTCCTTCTCCACTGAGCTTCACACTGTAGCCACAGCAATGCTGCTTAAAATGTAAGTTAGCCTATGTCACTTTGCTGCTCAAAATGTCAACATCTTGGCCCTTAACTCTGAATAAGATTCGAAGTGTTCACCAGGACCTATAACGTTTGACATGCTCTGACCCCTGGCAAACTTTCTGACCTCACTTCCTCTCATTCTTCTCCTCACTCACCATGTTCCCGCCACGTGGGCTTCCCTCCATGAGCTTCCAGCGTCCTCTGGGCCCTCAGCCCAGGACCTTCACACTTGCCACTCCCTCCACATGGAGGGATTCTGCTCAAATCTCTCGAGAGAAGCCTTCCCTGATAGCCTATCCTAAGCAGCAGCTGCCACCATCCTCTGCCCTCTGAGCCCTTCACTTTTCCTCTGGACACTTATCATTACCGATGATATTATTTATGTAATATAATGTGAAAAGACTTATTTCACAGACTCTCCTGCAGGTACACCCCATGAGAGCGGAGACAGTGTTGATCTTTTTTACTGCTAAAACTCCAGCACCCAGAAATTACCTGGACATAAACAGGCATCAAACATACATTTTGGAAACTGTGTGAATAAGTGCTTAAACAAATGAAATAATCACTGTAGAGTCAGAAATTAGGTTATTCCTTGAACATCACCCAAATAGTTTTCAGGGGTAATG
>NW_016107659.1:408681-422214 GCF_001604975.1 Cebus imitator | reverse complement strand
AAAAAAGCCTGACAACTTCGTTTGTAGCCTTTCTCATCACCCACTCTTCTAATTTTCATTGTTCTAATTCTTTCTGAATTTTATTTCATCTTATTTTGAAAAGAAATGTACTGTACCAGTTATTTGCATCATTAGGACACAACATTACAAATAAAATGTTATAAACGCCAAAGATGGCTGAAGAAATCTCTGTTTTTGCTTGCGGACCTTTGGTTGCAACAGAAAAAAAATCTAAAATTAGTTGCCCTCTCCCATGTTGGCTGGGACTATTGGACCATAGAAGGTGCCTCCATCCGACGCGATATAATGGAGCTGCCCTTGAGGTCAACCACTCAGGTGGCTCCAGACATTCGCAAGGGCTCTTCCGGCTCTGTAAGTCTGGGAACTACCGCCATCTGCTGGATGACTGCTGGTACTTCCTCCTCTGCAGCTGTGGCTGGTGGGTCCCTCTGGCTTGCGGACTCTGGAATCTTCTATTGGTCCCTGCACTCCCTTTACAATCCTGTGATCAACACCAGTGATGGGAGAAACATTCCACTGGGCCAAAATGGAGACGTAATCACATTTTAAAATATGGTAGATACCGGGACTAGAGTTCAAAAGCAGCATTAATCTGCATTCTAAGGCAGGCCTCTGGCCCCTCAGACAGGCTCGTCTTAGCAGTGGGAATGAGAAGCTGGGGCTTCTCATTCCAACTGGGGCTCAAATTTGGAGATAGATCCTCACAGCAGCTGACTTGTTTTTCTATTTGAAAATACATTTTTATCTCAAAAGGTATATATGAATATTATGTGTTAATAAAAGATTAGTGAAACATAGACTAATGGTTAAATTCGTGAACCAGCAGGTAAGAGACGGGTTCAGGACACCATCTACATGATGATCAGCTGTGCACGTCAGTCTATCCATCTAGAAACTAAGGGAGGTGATGGCACTGGCTCACTCTGCTTCTAAACGATACCAGAAGGGTAGATGAAGTTGGACAACCAAAAGACAGGTAACGTTACCAGCAGGAGGCCCAGCTGTGTTTACACCAGTGAAGCCAAATGTCCATCAGTGAGGAATTAGTTTAATAAATGTAGCACACCTTTATCATACACTGTTGTTAGTCAATGTTATGATGTAGACCTACATTTATTTGTATTTATATATGTATACAGTATTTTTTTGCACAGAAAAAGTATATGTCCTACGACTTCATTGTTGGATTAAAAATACAATTCTGGAAGATACTATCTGCCAAAATATTAATAGTGACTATGTCTAGATGCTAAGGTTAGAGATAATTTTCATTTTGACTTTTTAACATTTTTTGTGTTGCCTGAATTTTGTCACTAATAATAAGCATTATAGAGCACAATATTTCTTTTCTATTTAGCAATAACAAAAATGCGATTTCTGTTTTGTAATTATTGCAGTGGCTTCCTCAGTTCCCCTGTTTTTGTCCTTGCCTCGCTATATTCTACTAAGAGTAATTTTGTTAAAACCTTAGTAAGGTCTTTTCGTTTCCCTGATTAAGTGGCCCCAGCCCTCGCAGTCTTATCCCTCTCTGGGAAAAAGCCAAATCCAATGGCTTCCAATTGGCTCCAGGTCCCTAACCAGCCTCTACCAACTGTGCCCTCCCTCTCTCTCTAACCTCATCTCCTTCGACTTTTCTCCCCGAGAACTCCCTTTTCCAGCTACACTGACCTTGTTCTTCTCTGAACATGCTTGAGGAATCAAATCTTTAGACAAAAGGAATCTCACTAATTTTGGGAATCAAGTATGAAAAGGTAATCACCAAACTGGGTTCTGGTCAAGGATCTACCACTAAGTGACCTTGAGAAGCTTGCTGAGTCATTCTGGGTCTGTTTCCTCAGGTGCAAAACAAGGAGGTCGGTCCTTTACAGCTCTAGGATGTGTACAACCTTAATCCGCAAAAATCGAGGTGTGAGGCCTCATTGTCTACTGTGTTCAAGGTTATATGCTAAATACACAGGATGGATGAAAGACCTGTGCATTCAATCTGTAAAAATAAAAGCCAGGCTGGGCTTGGTGGCTCACACCTGTAATCTCAAAGCTTTGAAAGGCTGAAATGGAAGGATCACTTCAACCCAGGGGTTCAAGACCAGCCTAGGCAAGAAAGTGAGACTTCATCTCTATTAAAAAAACAAAACAAAACAAAACAAAAAAAAACCCAGCAGGGCACAGTGGTATGTGCCTATAGTCCCCGCTTCTCGGAGGCAGGAGGCTGAGGCAGGAGGATCATTTGAGCCCAGGAGGTTGAGGCTATAGTGAGCTATGATGGCTCCACTGCACTTCAGCCTGGGCAACAAAATAAGACACTGTCTCAGAATAAGAAAGAAAAGAAGAGAATGAAATAGAAACAAAGAAAGAACAACAAAAAAAATCATATATTTGAAATCTATATAATAGGCACCTTCCTCTTATTCTGTGAGATGACACTATTCCTTCTAATTGTGCCTTCCTGTCCTCTGTTCCCCCATCCACGCTCTGTCCTTCCCCACCCTGCCCTGTGCCCTGGGAAGCCGACCTGCCTGACTTCCACTTGTGTCCTGCGCATTAAGAAACACCAACAAGAAAGAAGAGAGAGGAAGAAGAACCAGAGTGTTCCCCTAACTTCTGCCCTACGAGGTTGTCATGGAAGACGTGTCTGAAGGTCACAGCTCTTGATGGATGGCCCTCCCTGTCCATTTGGATGCTGGTCCCAATTAACACATGACCAAGCTTTTGCAAACAGTCTTCTCATTAAATTTGCTTCAAATCACCCAAGTACTTATGCTTCT
Organism: Cebus imitator; assembly: GCF_001604975.1. Taxonomy (NCBI): domain Eukaryota; kingdom Metazoa; phylum Chordata; class Mammalia; order Primates; family Cebidae; genus Cebus; species Cebus imitator. The sequence goes on along the minus strand of NW_016107659.1, from coordinate 419,428 downwards.
ATTTCCTGCCAGGAGCCTGATGAAAACTGAGATCCCTAAAAAAGTCATCTTTTCTCCCACAGTTGCTTCTCATTGGTATTTGTACATACGTGTTTCATATTGGTTGCATTATCACATGAGATCCATAACACTCAACCAGCATGCACCATGTCCTTCCTATGTGTCTATCACTGTGTTAAGCTGGTTTCATAGACCTCCTCTATTTGTGCTGTACAGCAATTGTGGCCCTACCCTCTCATCAAAGAACTGAAACAATTCCAGAAGTTAGATGCTAAGAAACAATCTCAGTGAAGAACTATGTAAAAGCAAGAAATGCTCCAAAGGAAAGAACAGAAAAAATTAGCCATGAAACAATGAGTGTGAAGGTGAGAAAACAAAATGAATAAGAAAGTAAATAAAAGGAAACAAAGCAAAAATAGATAAGATGTGTGTGTGTGGATATGTGTGTGGCTATCATCTTAACATATTAATGTTTAAAAATCTATTGAGTAGAGTAAACAGTACATGGTTGCACATCCTGTTGAACTATCAGCCGACTAATTGAGCAGATGCTCCAGTTGAAATCAGAGCACCGTGAGGTCCTTTACTTTGAAAACTTATATTTCCTTATCATTTAGTCTTTCTTCTCTACCTAGCTAGAGGGGGTAAAATATTGATATCCTGATTATAAGTAAATGTATGATAATGTAAGATGCACAAAGGCCTCAGAAGAGCAATTAATAGGTGGTGGGTATTTAAACAGCAAAGTGAATCATTCCCTTTAGAGCCAATAAAGTTGTGCAAATGAACGTTGCTCAGATTTACATGCATGGAGGCATCAGCAAATCAATAGTGCGATTGCCATGGAGGACACCCTGAATGTAAAATCACATCTGAAGTTATATCCATGCTCAAATGCAAACTGGAAATGCAGTTTTGTCTAGGCTATGAGTGAAACAAATTATTTATCGCTCCTCTTGTTCCCCTTTTCATTTCACATTCTAAAGATTTACAAATCCATGAAGCTCGCCAATTTATCGACCTATCCCAAGCTCCTGGAATCATGCCTGGCAAAACAACCCCTTCCTCAGATTTCTTTTTGTCTTTCTCCAATGTCACCAGCACAAACCGGTTCCAAAGCAGCTGGACTGCAGGCTCTCCAGGTCTCTTCTTTAAGAACATTTATGTGAAAATTAAATCACAGAGAGCTCTATCAAGTGAACGATTTCATTAGTATGCGCTAATTGATTCCTTAAAAGCTTGACAAAATTGCTATCTAAAAGGGGATTTACCAAATTTCCCCGAAGAATTTCTTGAAAATTTAGGGGAAAATACCCCCAGCAGTAAAGGACAGAGGTCAGCAAACTATGGCCCACGGGCCAAATCCAGCCTGCTGGCTGTTTCTGTACATCATCCAACAATGGCTTTTACATTTTTACAGGTTGGGGAAAAAGTTTAAGAAGAATTATTTCTTGTGACACATAAAACTTAAATTCAAATCTCAGTGTGCATAAATAAAGTTTTATTGGCACACAGCCATGCATAATTATTTGTTGTAAGACTGCTTTCCTGCTATGACAGCAAAGTTGGCCTAAAAATCCTAAAATATTTACTATCTTGCCCTTTATAGAAAAGTTGTCTAAGTAAATGGGTATTTTTGGGAAGACTGAAAACAAACAAAGCCAGAGGCACGATGCTGTAACTCTAGAGTTTTTCTTTTTTCTTTTTTTTTCCTTTTGCCTGAGTCTAGAACATGCTTAAGTGGTAAGAGACATGACATTTTATTTTATTGTTATCAGAGCTTGTGACTTGCAGTTTTAATTCTCTGACATCGGATCACTACAGTCTTTTAAAACTAAGCAACTAACTGAAGAAATTCAGAAACTGCCCCCCTCAACACAAGCTGCTTTGCTGTGCTGATTGCTTCACACTGAGGGCACCTGGGGAGCTGCATATTCAGGGAGCGGCTTTCTCTGAAATTCTCTTAATTGCCTGAAGACTGATCCTCCAAAAGGAATGCAATTGCCAAGGGATCCACTCCCCAAAATCTCATTACCCAGGGAAGATTAACTCCCATCTCATCTCAGGAGGGGAGATTGGGGGTTAACACCACACCCAGACAGACTGTCATGGGCTATCTGTCACCTATTCCTTCGGAGGGCCCATTCATCATTTACTCTCTCCTGTGTTCTCTGCATCCTCCCTCCCTGTTTATAAACTTCTAGATCCCACTGGGTTCAGGGGTATTCACTTTTCTTTCCATGGGTGCCCCTGTGCATAGAAAAAAATGTGTGTACCTTTTCTCTTCTTAGTCTACCTGCTGTCCATTTATTTCATACACTCGGCTATTAAACCCTCTGAGGGTAGAGAGAAAGTCTTCCCTCCCTGACACAGCCAAGCCCCATCCTAATGATTCTGTTGGACCTAACTCATAGGGCTTCTTCCATTTTTTCACTTCCCAGTGAGGAAAGGTTTTATTCTTGCACTTCTGCTTCTAAATTCTGGCATTCTAATGTCTTCCAAGAACAGAGTTCAGGGTCTAGAATCAAAAGAAAAAGCTACAGAACCCTCATTAGCTGCTGCTGTCAATTACACCATCCTTTAGTAACTATGCATGGAGGGGACATCTATTAACATCACCTTCATCTTGGAGAATGGGCAGATGCTTTAACTTCTGTTCCACTTGTGTTTTCTTAAAACAACTCTGAGAAGTAGAAAATATCACCTACCTCAAGCATTACTGTACCCATTTGAGAGATGAGGAAGTTAAGGCCTACAGATACTCAGTGTCTTTTCTGAGGTGGTCCCACAGCAAGGTAGCAAGAGGATAGTTTCCCTGGACCTCAGACCCAGACTTGACTGCCAGACTGTGCTCTGTCCAAAGGTACAGATGTCTGGGGGCAGTGAAGAGTGCAAAGGTTGCCAAGAACTCTTCATAGGCATGGATCGAAAGAGGCTGCAGCTATATATAAGCTGCTGGAGAGTACTGATAAGTCATAGGGACTTCAGAGCACTTCCTGATTGTTTCCTACTCGTCCCAGAACATGCCACTGCCTTCTGTCTCCACTTGCTTCCCCTCTGCTAACTGCTGCAACCAATTCAGGGGCAATGCCACCAAACAGGAGCCCTCATTTGTGAAAAGGGATAAGGGAAATCTATTCTGTGGCTCTATGACAACATATGCCCAGGGACCCTCTCCTTTGCTGTAGCTGGTCTCCAGGCACACAGGCAATGAAAAACAGGAGCCCAAATTTCAGAGCAAAACTGGGCAAAAGCCAGACTCACACATGGGCACTTACGGGACAACGGATTTACACAACCAACAACAGCTATACTAAGCAAGCAGGAAGGTGCAGAGAAGAAAAGAGGGGTGAGATGGGAGGGTGCTGGGGACCAGCATGGAAACAGATTTACTGTAGAAATCTGATTTGAAAAAAGGCACAGACTGGCAAGTTGGATAAAAAGTCAAGACCCATCAGTATGCTATAGTCAGGAGACTCATCTCACGTGCAGAGACACACATAGGCTCAAAATAAAGGGATGGAGGAAGATTTATCAAGCAAATAGAAAAAAAGCAGGGGTTGCAATTCTAGTCTCTGATAAAACAGACTTTAAAAAAAACAAAGATCAAAACAGACAAAGAAGGGCATTACATAATGGTAAAAGGATCAATGCAACAAGAAGAACTGTCCTAAATACATATGCACTCAATATAGGAGCAGCCAGATACATAAAGCAAGCTCTTAATGGCCTCCTAACAGACTTAGACTTCCACACAATAATAGTAGGAGACTTAAACACTCCACTGTCAACATTAGACAGATCAACTGGACAGAAAATTAACATGGATATCCAGGACCTGAACTCAGATCTGGACCACGCAGACTTAATAGACATCAACAGAACTCTCCACCCCAAATCCACAGAATATACATTCTTCTCAACACCACATCACACAAATTGACCACACAACTGGAAGTAAGTCACTCCTCAGCAAATGGAAAAAACGGAAATCATAACAACCCGTCTTTCAGACCACAGTGCAATCAAATTAGAACTCACAATTAAGAAATTCACTCAAAACCATACAACTACACAGTAACTGAACAACCTGCTCCTAAATGACTACTGGATAAATAATGAAAGGAAGGCAGAAATAAAGATGTTCTTTGAAACCAGCGAGAATGAAGACACAACGTACCAGAATCTCTGGGACACACGTAAAGCAGTGTCTAGAGGGAAATTTATAGTACTAAATGCCCACAGGAGAAGTGAGGAAAGATCTAAAATTGATATCCTAATGTCACAATTAAAAGAACTAGAGGAGCAAGATCAAACAAATTCAAAACCTAGCAGAAGACAGGAAATTACTAAGATCAGAGCAGAACTGAAGGAGATAGAGCCACAAAAAAAAGCACTTCAAAAAAATCAGTGAATCTAGGAGCTGGTTTTTGAAAAGATCAACAAAATAGATAGACCACTAGCTAGACTAATAAATAAGAAAAGAGAGAAGAATCAAATAGATGCAATAAAAAATGATAAATGGGATATCGCCACTGATTCCACAGAAATATAAACTACCATCAGAGATTACCACAAAGACCTCTATGTAAATAAACCAGTAAATCTAGAAAAAATTGATAAGTTCCTGGACACATCGACCCTCCCAAGACTAAACCAGGAAGAAGCTGAATCCCTGAATAGACCAATAACAAGGTCTGAAGTAGAGGCAGTAATTAATAGCCTAACAACCAAAAAAAGTCTAGGACCAGATGGGTTCACAACTGAATTCTACCAGATGTACAAAGAGGAGCTGGTACCATTCCTTCTGAAACTATTCCTAACAATACAAAAAGAGGGCATCCTCCCTAACTCATTTTATGAGACCAACATCATCCTGATACCAAAACATGGCAGAGACACAACTAAAAAGGAAAAATTAAGGCCAATATCCATGATGAACATTGATGTGAAAATCTTCAATAAAATACCGGCAAACTGAATCCAACAGCACATCAAAAAGCTTATCCATCATGTCATCAAGTGAGCTTCATCCCTGAGAAGCAAGGCTGGTTCAACATACACAAATCCATAAATTAAATCCATTACATAAACAGAACCAAGAAGAATTTCAGGGAAGATGGCCAATTAGGAGCAGATCAGGATTGGAGCTCCCAGCGAAAGCATGGAGGGACTGCAGGGAAGCTGACACGGCAGCTGGGCGGAGCCCACAGCAGCTCAGCAAAGCCTCTGCAGGCAGGCTGTGAGTAGGCTGCCTCCTCCCTGGGCAGGGCAGACTTGTAAAAGGGCAGCAGCATGACAGAAACTTATAAATAAAGCCCTACCTCCCTGGAACAGAGCAGCTGGGAATTAAAAAAAAGGCATTTATGAGTTCTGCTGCAGCAGACTTAAACGTACCTGTCCAGCAGCTCTGAACAGAACAATGAAGCTCATAGCTCAGCACTTGAGCTCCTATAAAGGATAGACTGTCTCCTCAACCAGCTCCCTGACCCCTGTATATCCAAAGAGTCACCTCAAAAAGGAGAGCTCAGACTGACATCTGGTGGGTATCCTTCTGGGACAAAGATAACAGAAGAAGAAACTGGCAGCAACCCTTACTGTTCTGCAGCCGCTGTGGGTGATCCCCAGGCAAGCAGGGCCTGGAGTAGACCTCAGCAGTCCTACAGCAGAGGGGCCTGACTGTTAGAAGGAAAACTAAGAAACAGAAAGAAATAACTTCATCATCAACAAACTGGACGTCCACTCAGAGACCCAATCTGAAAGTCAAAAACTACTAAGATGACAGGTAGATAAATCCACAAATATGGGAAGAAACCAGCGCAAAAAGTATGAAAACACCAAAAACCAGAACGCCTCTCCTCCTACAAGGGATCACAGCTCCTCACCAGCAAAGGAACAAAGCTGCATGGAGAATGAGTGTGATGAACTGACAGAAACAGGCTTCAGAAGGTGGATAAAATAAGAAACTTCTCTGAGTTAAAATAACATGTTCTAAGCCAATGCAAACAAACTAAAAACCTTGAAAAAAGATTTGATGAAATGCTAATGAGAATAAACAGCTTAGAGAGGAATATAAGTGAATTGATGGAGCTGAAAAACACAACACGAGAACTTTGCGAAGCAGACACAGGTTTCAATAGCTGAATTGACCAAGCAGAAGAAAGGATATCAGAGGTCGAAGATCAACCCAATGAAATAAAATAAGAAGGCAAGATTAGAGCAAAAAGGGTAAAAAGAAATGAACAAAGTCTCCAAGAAATATGGGACTATGTGAAAAGACCTAATCTACTTTTGATAGGTGTACCTAAATGTGACAGAGAGAATGAATCCAAGCTGGAAAATGCTCTTCAGGATATTATCCAGGAAAACTTCCTCAAACTAGCAAGGCAGGCTAATATTCAAGTCTAGGAAATACAGAGAACACCGCAAAGATATTCCTCAAGAATAGCAACCCCAAGGCGCATAATAGTCAGATTCACCAGGGTTGAAATGAAGGAGAAAAGGCTAAGGGCAGCCCGAGAGAAAGGTCGGGTTACCCACAAAAGAAAGCCGATCAGACTCACAGCAGATCTCTCAGCAGAAACCCTACAAGCCAGAAGAGAGTGGGGGCCAATATTCAACATCCTTAAAGAATTTTTAACCCAGAATTTCATATCCAGCCAAACTAAGCTTCATAAGCGAAGGACAAATAAAATCCTTTAAGAACAAGCAATTACTCAGAGATTGCATTACCACCAGGCCTGCTTTACAAGAGCTCCTGAAAGAAGCACTAAACATAGAAAGGAACAACCAGTACCAGCCACTCCAAAAACATACCAAATGGTAAAGAACATCGATACAATGAAGAAACTGCATCAACTAACGGACAAAACAACCAGCTAGCATCGAAAGGGCAGGCTCGAATGCACACATAACAATATTAACCCTAAATGTAAATGGACTAAATACCCCAATCAAAAGACACAGACTGGAAAACTGGATAAAAAGCCAAAACCCATCAGTGTGCTATACCCAGGAAACCCATCTTACATGCAAGGATACACAAAGGCTCAAAATAAAGTGATGGAGGAAGATTTACAAAGCAAATGGAGAATAAAAAAAGCAGGAGTTGCAATTCTCGTCTCAGATATACCAGAACCTCTGTGACTCATTTAAAGCAGTGTCTAGAGGAAAATTTATAGCAATAAATGCCCACATGAGAAGCAAGGAAAGATCTAAAATTGACACCCTATCATCAAAATTGAAAGAGCTGGAGGAGCAAGAAAAAAAATCTCAAAACCTACCAGAAGACAAGAAATAACTAAGATCAGAGCAGAACTGAAGGCGATAGAGACACAAAAAAACCCTTCAAAAAAATCAATAAATCCAGGAGCTGGTTTTTCAAAAATATCAACAAAATAGACCACTAGCCAGATTAATAAAAAGAAAAAGAGAGAATAATCAAATAGATGCAATCAAAAACAATAAAGGAGATATCATCACAGATTCCAAAGAAATACAAACCATCATGAGAGATTATTACAAACAACTCTATGTACATAAACTAGTAAACCTGGAAGAAACAGATAAATTTCTGGACACTTGCATCCTCCCAAGCCTAAACCAGGAAGAAGTCAAAACCCTGAAGAGACCAATAACAAGGGCTGAAGTTGAGGCAGCAATTAATAGCCTATCAACCAAAAAAAGCCCAGGTCCAGACGGGTTCACAACCGAATTCTACCAGATATACAAAGAGGAGCTGGTACCATTCCTTCTGAAACTATTCCAAACAATACAAAAAGAGGGAATCCTTCCCAAATCATTTTAAGAGACCAACATCATCCTGATACCAAAAACTGGCAGAGACTCAACAAGAAAAGAAAAGTTCAGGCCAATATCCATGATGAACATAGATGCAAAAATCTTCAATAAAATACTGCCAAATTGATTGCAACAGCAGATCGAAAAGGTTATCCACCATGATCAAGTAGGCTTCATCCCGGGGATGCAAGGCTGGTTCAACATACACAAGTCTATAAACATAATTCACCACATAAGCAGAACCAAAGACAAAAACCACATAATTATCTCAACAGATGCACAGAAGGCCTTTGACAAAATTCAACAGGCTTTATGCTAAAAACCCTCAATAAACTAGGTATTGATGGAATGTATCACAAAATAATAAAAGCTATTCACGACAAACCAACAGTCAATATCATACTGAATGGGCAAAAACTGGAAGCATTCCCTTTGAAATCTGGCACTAGACAACGACGCCCTCTCTCACCACTCCTATTCAATATAGTATTGGAAGTTCTAGCCAGAGCAATCAGGCAAGAAAAAGAAATAAAGGGCATTCAATTAGGAAAGGAGGAAGCCAAATTGTCTCTATTTGCGGACGACTTGATTGTATATTTAGAAGACCCCATCATCCCAGCCCAAAATCTCCTCAAGATGATAAGCAACTTCAGCAAAGTCTCAGGATACAAAATCAATGTGCAAAAATCACAAGCATTCCAATACACCAATAACAGACTGAAGGAGAGACAAATCAAAAACAAACTGCCACTCACAATTGCTGTAAAGAGAATAAAATACCTAGGAATACAACTAACAAAGAACGTAAAGGACCTCTTCAAGGAGAACTACAAACACTGCTCAACAAAATAAGAGAGGACAAAAACAGATGGATAAACATTCCATGTTCATGGTTAGGAAGAATCAATATCGTGAAAATGGCCATACTGCCCAAAGTAATTTACAGATTCAACGCTATCCCTATCAAGCTACCAATAACCTTCTTCACAGAACTGGAAAAAACCACCTTACACTTCATATGGAACCAAAACAGAGCCCGCATAGCCAAGTCAATTCTAAGCAAAAAGAACAAAGCTAGAGGCATCACACTACCTGACTTCAAACTATACTACAAGGCTACAGTAATCAAAACAGCATGGTACTGGTACCAAAACAGAGATATAGACCAATGGAACAGAACAGAGGCCTCGGAGGCAACACAGCACATCTACAAGCATCTGATCTTTGACAAACCTGACAAAAACAAGCAATGGGGAAAGGATTCCCTGTTTAATAAATGGTGTTGGGAAAAAGGGCTAGCCATGTGCAGAAAGCAGAAACTGGACCCCTTCCTGACACCTTATGCTAAAATTAACTCCAGGTAGATTAAAGAATTAAACATAAGACCTAACACCATAAAAACCCTAGAAGAAAATCTAGGCAAAACCATTCAGGACATAGGCATAGGCAAGAACTTCAGGACCAAAACACCAAAAGCATTGGCAACAAAAGCCAAAATAGACAAATGAGACCTAATCAAACTCCAGAGCTTCTGCACAGCAAGAGAAATAATCACTAGAGTGAATCAGCAACCAACAGAATGGGAAAAAGGTTTTTTGTTTTTGTTTTCCCATGGGTAGATGCAATCTACCCATCTGCGAAAGGGCTAATATCCAGAATCTACAAAGAACTAAAACAGATACAAGAAAAAAACAAGCCCAGTCAAAAGTGGGTGAAGGATATGAACAGCCACTTTACAAAGGAAGACACATATGAGGCCAACAAACATAAGAAAAAATGCTCATCATCACTGGTCATTAGAGAAATGCAAATCAAAACTATATTGAGATACCATTTACGCCAGTTAGAATGGTCATCATTAAAAAATCTGGAGACAACAGATGCTGAAGAGGATGTGGAGAAATAGGAACACTTTTACATTGTTGATTGGAGTGTAAATTAGTTCAACCATTGTGGAAGACAGTGTGGCGATTCCTCAAGGACCTAGAAACAGAAATTCCATTTGACCCAGCAATCCCATTACTGGGTATATATCCAAAGGATTATGAATCATTCTACTATAAGGACACATGCACATGAATGTTCATTGCAGCACAGTTTACAATAGCAAAGACTACACAAATGCCCATCAATGATAGACTGGACAGGGAAAATGTGGCACATATAAACCATGGAATACTATGCAGCCATCAAAAACGATGAGTTTGTGTCCTTTGTAGGGACATGGATGAACCTGGAAACCATCGTTTTCAGCAAACTGACACAACAACAGAAAATCAAACACCATATGTTCTCACTCATAGGCAGGTGTTGAACAATGAGAACACATGGACACAGGGAAGGGTGCATCACACACTGGCATCTCGGGGGGAAATAGGGGATGGACGGTAGGGGGTGGGAAGTTGGGAAGATATAGCATGGGGAGAAATGCTAGATATAGTGATGGGGAGGAAGGCAGCAAATCACACTGCCATGTGTGTACCTATGCAACAATCTTGCATGTTCTTCACATGTACCCCAAAACCTAAAATGCAATTTAAAAAAAAAAAACAGAACCAAAGACAAAAACCACACGATTATCTCAATAGATGCAAAGAAGGCCTCTGACAAAATTCGACAGCCCTTTTTACTAAAGACTCTTAATAAACGAGGTATTGATGGAACGTATCTCAAAATAATAAAATCTATTTATGACAGACCCACAGCCAGTATCATACTGAATGGGCAAAAACTGAAAGGATTTCCTTTGAAAACTGATACCAGACAAGGATGCCCTCTCTTACCACTCCTATTCAACATAGCATTGGAAGTTCTGGCCAGATCAATCAGGCAAGAGAAAGAAATAAAGGGTATTCAATTAGGAAAAGAGGAAGTCAAACTGTCTCTATTTGCAGACAACATGATTGCATAGTTAGAAGACCCCATCATCTCTGCCCAAAATCTCCTT
>NW_016107659.1:400928-407686 GCF_001604975.1 Cebus imitator | reverse complement strand
GGCAACCAACAGAATGGGAAAAGATTTTTGCAATCTACCCATCTGACAAAGGGCTAATATCCAGAATCTACAAAGAACTTAAACAAATTTACAAGAAAAAGGCAACCCCATCAAAAAGTGGGCGAAGGAAATGAACACTTTTCAAAAGAAGACATTTATGTGGACAACAAACATCTGAAAAAATGCTCATCATCACTGGTCATTAGAGAAATGCAAATCAAAACCACATTGAGATAGTATCTCATGCCAGTTAGAATGACGATCATTAAAAAATCTGGAGACAACAGATGCTGCAGATGATGTGGGATCTAGGAATTCTTTTACACTGTTGGTGGGATGTAAATTAGTTCATCCATTGTGGAAGGCAATGTGGTGATTCTCGAGGATCTAGAACTAGAAATACCATTTGACCCAGCAATCCCATTACTGGGTATATACCCAAAGGATTATAAATTGTTGTATTATAAACACACATGCATGCGTATGTTCACTGTGGCACTGTTTACAAGAGCAAAGACTCAGAACCAACCCAAATGCCCATCAATGATAGACTTGATAAAGCAAATGTGGCACATATACACCATGGAATACTCTGCAGCCATAAAAAACAATGAGTTCATGTCCTTTGAAGGGACACGGATGAAGCTGGAAGCCATCATTCTCAGCAAACACAAGAACAGAAAAGCAAACACCACATGTTCTCATTCATAAGTGGGTGTTGAACAATGAGAACACATGGACACAGGGAGGGGAACATCACACACCAGGGCCTGTTGCGGGGTGGGAGAGCTAGGGGAGGGATAGCAGGGGATGGGGGGACTGGGGAGGGATAACATCAGGAGAAATACTAAATGTAGATGATTGGGGGATGGAGGCAGCAAACTCCTATGGCATGTGTATATCTATGTAACAATCCTACATGATCTGCACATGTACCCCAGAAGTTAAGGTATAATAATTAAAAAAAAAAAAAGAAATCTGATTTTAGCCAGTGTGTGTTTTTCTTCACTCAGTGGAAGAGTATGTTTCTGAAACTGTAGAAGAAAACAGATTATGGGGAGAACAGTATGGCAAAAACTAAACCAAACCAAAACATCTCTCATACTTCCCCATGTAATCCCTGAGAATATGAGACCATAATTCGCCTTATTAGAAACAGGAGGAAAAGGTAGTCTAGAAATATTAATGCTTATTATAAGGTTCAAGTAAGAACACAGGGTAAATGAGTGCTTGGTTTGAAAGAGGGTTAGAAAACGTCTCTCCTGGCTGGGTGTGGTGGCTCACGCCTGTAATCACAGCACTTTGGGAGGCCAAGGTGGACAGATCAAGAGGCCAGGAGATCAAGACCATCTTGGCTAACATTGTGAAACCCTGTCTCTACTAAAAATACAAAAATTAGCCGGGTGTGGTGGTATACGCATGTAGTCTCAGCTACTTGGGAGGCTGAGGCAGGAGAATCACTTGAACCTGGGAAGCAGGGATTGCAGTGAGCCGAAATCCAGCAACTGCACTCCAGCCTGAGCAACAGAGAGAGACTCCGTCTCAAAAAATTAAAAAGTCTCTCCCTTCATCAACCCCCATCAGCAACCTGTACTCTTTTTAGAACTAGAATCTCATCCTTACAGCCTTGAATTTAAATTCACTGCGTTTTCTCTCTTCCTCCCTCTTTATTTGTTTACCTTTTCCTTATTTATACCGTTGCAATTCTGGGAGTTCACTTTTGCCTATGAATCTTGCCAATAGGAAATTCACTTTTGGCCTTAATGGGTTTCTAGAACAACTGTTTCCTTTCATGTTGTCTTTGAATTTCCCATACAGCAGCAGTAGGGAGTTATCCAATTGCCAAAGTAATCAAAGACTCTTGGCTTGTTAAGTCACATTCACTCATTTACATACTTAGTAAATATTTATTGAGTGCAGACCTTGTATAGGGTATTAAGAACACAATATTAAACAAGTCATTCTGCTCCAATATGGACCTTATCCTAGAGAGGAGATACAGAAAATACGATGCATAAAAAAGATTCAGGCAGTGAAAGTGCTATGGAAAAAATAAAGCAGGGCATTAGGCTGAGGCCACAGAAGCCTGGGGCTGGGCACAGTGGCTCAGGCCTGTAATCCCAGCACTCTGGGAGCCAAGGGGATCAGATCACTTGAGCCCAGGAGGTCAAGACCAGCCTGGGCAACATGGTAAAACCTCGTCTCTACAAAAAATACAAAAATTAGCCAGGCATGATGGTGTGTGCCTCTAGTCCCAGCTACTCAAGAGGCTGAGGTGGGAGGATTGCTTGAGCCCGGGAGGTGGAGGTTGCAGTTAACTGAGATCATAGCACTGCACTCTAAAACCCTGTCTCAAGAAAACCTGAAGCCTATCTGAGAAAGTGACATTGCAGCTAGGATCTGAAAGAAGAAAGGGAGGAGGCTGGCAGCATGATCATAGAAAGATCTGGGGGAAGAGAGTTCCAAGCCCAAGAAAGAGTAGGTGCTGCAGAAAAGAGCAAAACGGGTTTTGCTAGGAACAGAAACAATATCATCTCCTAGGAACTGATCTAAGGATACCAGTTCACTTCAGTGAAAAATGTATTTGCTCTTTCTCTGCCCATATCATGATAGTACCCTAAAAATTAAGTGGTTTTGGTGGTTAAGACGAAGTTCTATTCCTACGAAAAGTTATATAATTCTATAGTTGATTACTCATGTAAGTTATTTTTTATTAAATTCCTGTTTTGGGGAAAAAGAAGAAAGGCATGTGACCTTTTTACTTCTGCCATTTCTATTAGTTACCATTCACGTCCTTTTTATTGGCTTTCATTCTACTTGATAAAAGAATGAACTCACTAAGCTTCAAGCTCAGTAGTTGGTGGCCAGTGGATGGGATGAGTACATCTTTTACAAAGCCCCTAGTTCTGCACACCAACTGCCTGATTTACCAGATCAAAAGCAACTATAATGCTGCTGGTGTTTCTTTCTTGCAGGGAAAAAAAATGCAGCAGGATAGGGGTAATGAGTGAGAGATTGTGATTTGGGTCTTCTTTGTATTTTCTCTTGGAAACAAAACAGGCGCTGATTTGTGTGGAACGCCTCCCAGGAGAGGACGGAAGAACAGGTAGACACAGGGTCACATCATTATTATTCAAGGTCACCAAAATAATCCTAGTTCTCATTAGAGGACCTAGACACTAAAGTCTTGCTTTTTCCTCCCTGTTCTACTTATACTGTTGTGGAGCTAGAATCAGATATGGACACTGCACAGACTTCTCAACATTCTAGTGGAACCACCAAAACCATCCTCCTTTCTCACTTCAGCTATGTGCCAGTTAATGACAACACTGGGCCCTGGCTTTCATTAAATACCAGCACAAGGGCAACTAAGATCTTCCAGTTGCCCCATTAAGGAATTAAGTTGCTAATAGTACCTGGCATTAATAGGCTCAGTGGGAAGTAAAAGCTTCCCCAGTTAGTAGGGCTGAAGTGTTATATTTTCTTCCAAAAGAGTTTAGGCCTAAGATAAACAGGCCACAGAGGAGCCCAGGGAGTGGCCTGTGTCCTGGGTGGGATCTTAGTCTCAATGGTCTCCTTCAACGTCGTGTTGTGGGGTTGGCTGTTCCAAGGAGTGAAGTGGGCATCAAATCAAGCAAATATTCACGGAGATGGAGAGGAGTGAGAGAAATGAGACTGGGACAAGCCCCACATATAGAAATACTAATCTTACAGATGCAGAGTAATGTTCAAAACATTTATCTGTCTTGGTTTGGGTCCAACTAATCTAAAGGGCTGCCAGTTGTAAAAAAGTAGGACTACGCCGATTTATATGGGCTGACTTTCAGTCCACATATATGTTTTACTCGTATTTCTGTATGTGCAATATACCTTACAAATTTTAAAACGAAAAGCAAATTCAACAAGAACAAAAGTAGACAAATGGGACTTAATTAAGCTAAAAAGTTTCTGCACAACCAAAAAAATAATCAACAAACAGACAACCAACCAAATGGGAGAAATATTTGCAAATCATGCCTCTGACAAAGGACTAATATCCAGAATCTACAAGGAAGTCAACTCAACAAGAAATAACCCCATTAAAAAGTGGGCAAAGGACATTGAAACTACCTTTGCAAAAATTATAACAGAGGAAATTATGACAGTGAAAGAGATCAGGCTTAACTGACTCCATCTTGCTTTTAACCTTTAAGCTGTCCTTATTCATTCCTGGGCATAGGCTGAACTAACCTTGGGAAGGAATTCAGTTTGTGGTTTGACTCTGAAATAAAATTGGCAATAGCCCTTTCCCACAAAGACCCCCTTCTTGCCCGGGACCAGTCAGCCTTTGTAGGAATAACAAATTAGCTATAAGATTGGAAATTATGGTTTAGGAGTCATGCAACCACTGGCTTTAAGAGTCTGAGCTTCCCCAAATTGCTCCTGGGGATACGTCACTATTGTAAAACCTAAAATCAGTGCTTGAGATATTTTGCAGACCCTGTACTGGATGGATCAGCTGACACCACCCAGACTAGTAATCTGGATCAACCAGTTCTGTGATCCCATCCAGGAACAGAAGACAGCAAGAAAACCTCACTTCAGCCCCCTAGGATTCTATCTCCAACCTGGCCAATCAGCACTCCACACTTCTCGAGCCCCTACCTGCCAAATTATCTTTAAAAATTTCTATCTCTGAATGCTCAGGGAGACTGATTTGAGTAGTAATCAAACTGTGGTCTCCTGCATAGCTGGCTTTGTGCGAATTACTTTTTCTCCATTGCAATTTCCCTATCTTGATAAATAGGCTCTGTCTAGGCAGCAGAAAAGGTAAACCTGTTGGGTAGTTACAACATGAACAGACATTTCTAAAAAAATGACATACAAGTGGAAAAAACTCAAGAAAAAAATGCTCAATATCACCAATCATCAGAGAAGTGCAAATTAAAACCACAATGAGATATCTTACACCAATCAGAATGACCAGTCAAAAAAACACTACTCTGAATGAATTTGCAAGGCCAGTATTGTATTTCTACACGTTGGGCTTATCTCATCCTCATTGCTCCCACTCCCCACCATCTACATGAATGTTTACTTGATCTGATGCCAACTTTGCTATCAGATGTTGGCATGAATGTGGAGAAAAGGGGAGGCTTACACACTGTTAGTGGGAATGCAAATTAGTACAACCTCTGTGGAAAACAGTATGGAGACCTCTCAAATAACTAAAAATATAACTATCATTGAACCAGCAATCCCACTACTGGGCATCTACCCAAAAGAAAAGAAAGCATTATATGAAAAAGACTCCAGCACTTGTATGTTTATTGCAGCGGTATTCACCATGGAATATTACGCAGCCGTAACAAAGAACGAACTCATGTCCTTCAGGCAACGTGAATGAAGCTAGAGGTCATTATTCTAAGTGAAATAACTCACAAAAGAAAATCAAATACTGCATGCTCTCGCTTACAAGGGAGAACTAAATAATTGATACATGGGGACATATAGATGGAAATGACAGACACTGGGGACTCCAAAGGGCAGGGGGGAGGTTGGGACGGAGGTGGGAGCTGAAAAATTACTTCTTAGGTACAATGGTCACTATTCGGGTGTTGGGGACACTGGAAGCTCAAATCTCACCATTGTGCAGTATATCCATCTAACAAACCTGCACATGTACCTGTGACTCTAAAAATTAAAAACAAAACAACTTTTAGAGGTTTATTCTGTGCTGTCAGAGTCTCCTTGGTCCATAGACTTAGACAGTCTACATGGACTGTCCTGTCTTTTATTAATTGTTGACCTTAACCATTTTCACGTTACTTTGCATTAGAACAATAGCCTTCTCTAAATGTTTCTCACTCAAAGAAGCAGCTTTGCAGTCAGCCAAACCCAAGTTGAAATCCTGCCTTTACAACAATCAATCTTGCCAAAATACAAGACCTTTCAAAAACTCAATTTTTAAAATCTGTAAAAAGGGGACACTATTGCTGCAGCACAGTTTCTGTGAGGATTAACTGGGTTTTGTAGGTAAAGCGCCCAGCACGATATCTGGCTTATTGTATGCATTCCCCAGGGTAGCTCTGATACTTCAAATTTATTATCATTCAGATAGTGCTATTTGGTAATGAGGTAAGTTTATGTATGGGAAAAGCATATTTTGGAAGCAAAATAATACTCTAAACCAATATCAAAATAAAAATATATAAATGTGTCCCAGAATAAAGGGTTTTCCAAAATATCAGAAGTGATCAGGAGAAAAGCCACACTTGAAATACCAATTACAGCACTTTCTTTTGTATTCATGAAACAAGTCATCTAATACATTTTGTTATTATGATCTGAGTAACTGTATATACCTAAAAGCAGTAAAATTATGTCTATTTAAGATTGTTTTATAACTGAGAGTTTTCACTGATTTACCATGGTTATGTCCACCTTCCCCGCCCACAATTACTTTGAAATTTAAAAATTTTATTTCACATAACAGACCAATTATAATAAAATGTTACATATCTGTAAATACTTTCAGATAACTTATCCACTTAATCCAGAAAAGCAGGATCCAGCAGTGGGGAAATTCTAATCAGAAACTCTAAGACCAGATTAGTGTTTTCGTTAAAAAGGTAGCAGTATGAGGCCAGGTACGGTAGCTCTCACCTGTAATCCTAGCATTTTGGGAGGCTGACGTGGGTGGATCACAAGGTCAGGAGTTTGAAATCAGCCTGGCCAAAGACACCACCAACATGGTGAAACCCTGTCTCTACTAAAAA
>NW_016107659.1:395408-400693 GCF_001604975.1 Cebus imitator | reverse complement strand
AAATCAGCGTGTGCTGTTGTAACTCACCTTTCTTCTACTTTCTTGACTCTATGGAGGAGGGGAAGCTAAGGGATAGACTGAGAGAGGTGGGCCTGGAGAGGCTTACAAATGGGAGCAGGAGTTTCACGGGAAGGGTGGGTGGGACACAGCACCAAGTGGCTGCTCACTTTGTAGTACGAAAAGACAAACTGAGTTCCAAAGTACTGTCAGCCCCTAGCTCCTGTTACTTCACAAAGTTCAGCCAAAGAGTAATCAAACAAGGTCCTTTGAAATAGAATCGTTAATGTTTCTTCTAGGAAGAAGGCCATCATCCCTTGGCATGTGCCTGGGAAGTTTAAGCTTCTAAATTATAAAGAAGAGGAATGAAAACAAATTTTTTCTGGGTGATCAATAGCACTTACAGGCTGCATGAGAATGTGCATATGTGTGTGTATGTGTGCACATGAGTGTGTATGGGTGTGTATGTGTGTGTTTTGGGGTATAGCCTCCCTATATAACCCAATAATTTAATTTGACAAAAGGAGACCCGACATTCAAGGTTAGGGTGAGGGTTGTTTTCAAAGAAGCCAAAATTCCTCAGATTTGGGGAACCTCCTGAATCTCTACCCCTGAACATAGCAGTGGCCTTGGATGTCGGCTGTGTGGGTGCTTTGTGAGGAGAGGAGTTTACTCAGTTCCACTAACCAATAAAACAGGGCTTCATGTTGGCCGGTTAAGCAAGCTACCAGCACTTGCTCTTTCCTGATAGCACCTTTCCTGGGTAAACAGGACCCAGAGGAGCAGCAGGGCCCTCCCGGAGGAATGTACTGGCAGCACTGAAAAGATCAGAGTTACCCAGCAATCCCATTACTAGGTATATACTGAAAGGATTATAAATTGTTCTACTATAAAGACACATGCACATGTATGTTCACTGTGGCACTGTTTACAATAGCAAAGACTCGGAACCAACCCAAATGCTCATCAATGACAGACTGGATAAAGAAAATGTGGTACATATACACCATGGAATACTATGCAGCCATAAAAAACGATGAGTTCATGTCCTTTGCAGGGACATGGCTGAAGCTGGAAACCATCATTCTCAGCAAACTGACACAAGAACAGAAAACCAAACACCGCATGTTCTCACTCATAAGTGGGTGTTGAACAATGAGAACCCATGGACACAGGGAGGGGAACATCACACACTGGGGCCTGTTGGAAGGTGGGGGGCTAGGGGAAGGATAGCAGGGGATGGGGGGATGGGGCAGGGATAACATTAGGAGAAATACCTAATGTAGATGACGGGTGGATGGAGGCAGCAAACCACCATGGGGTGTGTATACCAATGTAACAATCCTGCATGATCTGCACATGTACCCCAGAAGTTAAAAAAAAAAAAAAGGAAAAAGATCAGAGTCTTCAAACAAAAACGCGCCAACATTTCCATTCTCAGGTCTCCATGTTACACAGGGTTCTAGGTTTACAGAAATACACCCTCCGTTCCCCAAATACAAAAAACATCTAAACAAGGCTGGGCTTGACAAAGTGGTATAAACCCTTGACAATCCAAGAATGGTTCTTGGCATTGCGTAGGTTTGTAAAAACCCAGACCAAAAACGGAATCTGAATTTAACAAAACCCCCAGTGATTTGATACACACTGGCCAAGCATCTCCTAGGCACTGTGAGAACTTCCGCCACTGGCTAACAGCCCCAGCTCCATGACTGCTCTCAACTTCTTTGATACTCCTAGACCATCATTCAGAGGAGCTGATGTTTTTTGAACATCCTTGATTTTTAGGCAAACACGAACCCTGTAGTCTCAGAGGGGAGCCTTAGTTTTTTCTCCTATGGTTCTAAGATAAATTCATTTTCTCAAAATATTAAAAGGAGGGGAAAACTGTACATCATTTTCTATGTGGTCTGTTGTGTGACCGTGAAAGAAAACTGACCTCAGACTTCCCAAGGATGATGCAAAAATAAATCCTCTGCTGAGCTCCAGGACATAGAAACAGCCGGTGTCCCTGTTGACAGCCTCTAACTTCCCAGGGGCTGGGAAAACCGCAGGAGGAAAGCCTGGGATTAGCCCTTTTCCAGGCTGTCCTTCCGCACGGCATCCAGGTCAAGAGAGTCCTCATGAGGCAAGCGCAGATATGCAGCTCCCTCTGTCCTTTAGAAGGGCCACGATACTCACAGAAGGTCCGGATGATGTCGCTGGGCCAGCTCCGGGGGCTTGGGCCATGGGAATTCATTGCCCTCACGGCAAACTGGTAGTTGGTATCTGGATCGAGGCCCTTGATAACCATGGAGTCCATCTGGATCCGCTCATGGATTAAGGTCCACCTCTTGTCGAAATCTGGCCTTTATTGATTAGAAAAAAAAGAAGCAGTAGTTCAGAAATACCAGAGGAAAGGGAAGCTAGCTGGCTGTGTAAACTAACGGTATTTGAACTCTGGGAGCAATACTCGTAAAAGTAAGTTAACATTTCCTATGTGAAAGTCATCCTGATTTGAAATCACAAGTCATCATTTGCAAGTCCCTGCTGATAAAAATGTAGATTATTTTCAGGGTCGGTTTTAAACGCTGCTTAAAGACCATCCGCTTTTCCTTGCAAGGCCCTCCATACGATGAAAAGATCTTCACATAGGAATTCACTTTCAAGGACTCTGCCTTCCAGATGTTTCATAAACAATCCTCCCTTTGACAGTCCCCATCCCCGGAGGTCAGAAGAACGTAGATTCCATCTATTCACAATCTGTTCACAAAATAAACAAATACAAGTTTTATAGGGTGACTAATTGCATGATTGCCATGGGAAAACCCAAGAAGAATCTGTTCACGGACATTTTTAGTCTTAACAAATTATACAACTATGCCAACTTGTGCTGAATTTTTACATGTCCTTTGGAGGATCCTACAGAGAAGGCAGACCTTTGCTTGGAGCTCCCATGTGGCAGGTAAATACAGAAGGTGGGAGGATGAGCTCTGGAGTTCAAGCCCTGACTCTTCTACTTACTAGCTGCTACTTAATTTCTTAAGACTCAGTTTTCCCATCTGTAAAGTGGGAATAATAAAAGGACCTACCTAAGTAAACTGCCATGAAGATCAAATAAGATATGTATCTCCAGACTAGTACCTGGCATCAAATTGTAAATACTCAGCAGGTACCAGTCAAGGGACTTATTCATAGAACTATTAACTTACAGCTGCCTGCTTCTTGTAGACCTGCATGATCCAATATGGTACTCCATGTGGTACCCCATGTGGTAGTCAGCACTTGAAATGTGTCTGAATTGAGATGTACTACAGTGTAAAATGTAAAATGTAAAGAAATTTAAAGAAAAAATATGAAATATCTCAATAATTTTTATATGGATTATATGTTAAATGAGTATATTGTGGATACAGCAGGTTAAAATATATTATTGAAATTCATTTAATTTCTTTCTTATTACCCTTTAAATGCCACTCTTAGAACATGTAAACTTTCACATAGGCTTGCATTGCATTTCTACTGGATAGCGCTGCTCTACATGGACATCCTAGTTGGAGGGTAGAAAAAAGAGCATTCCAGGTAATAAGAACTACAAGATAAAAGTGGGAAATAATTGTACATGGCCTGAGGACAGTGTGAATGGCCTAAGAGGTTTTGTGTTAATGGCTAATAACATCAAGGGCTTTCCACCTGCCAAGCACCATTCCAATACCTTAACTCATTTACTTCTCACAAATGCCCTATGCAGTAAGTACTAACATTAAACACCCCCACCTTTTTTTTTTTTTTTTTTTCAGAGAAGGGAACTAAGGCACTGAATGGGTAAGTAACTTGCTCAAGGTCACATAGCTGATAAATGGTGAGGCCAACCTGGATTGGTAAGATGAGGTTAGATTTAGAAGCCCCTTAATACTGGATGGAAAACTGGAGTGATGGCAGGTGAGAGGCTACTTCCGATCCCTTTGCTCGCTCCCTGCCCACCTCTCAGGTGTTCTGTTGTTAAATGCCTCTGCTCACAGATATTTAGGGGAAGGCAGGAAACAAAAAAGTTCTGTTTGTCTTTGATGAACAACTTGCCAGGCAAGGAAATAGAGACTCATTTTGCTAAAAGAAGATGTCGGGGTGAACAGCAGATCTCTTTATCATGAGCTCACCCAGTTTTTCATTAGCAGGAATGACTAAAAGCCAGACGGAGTCCTTACACCCAGTAAATGATGTTTCCTCAAACTCAGAGAACTGGGGGTAGTGTGTTAATGTGTTTGGAAAAGCAGAGTTCACAGGGTAAACCCACGGAGGAAGTAGGGCTGGTTTCTCTTTCCTGATATTCTTTCCCCAAAGATGGAATTCTCATGTAAACTAACTTTATCATCAAAGAGAAAAACCCATGAGTAGAAGGAAGCACACTTACAAACTCAAATTAGAACAAAATCACTTTGCAGAGGAAAACCACAGGGGATACCTAAAAGTAAATTCAGAAAAGATATGATCTTTAGATAAAACTCTCCTGTTATCCTTTGCTAAGCTTCCCTTGTGATATTTAGAAGGAAACAACCCGTATCTATTCTCAGAGTATGCTGTTATTTACCCAGGACTACCCACAAATACCTGCAACAATCTTCATGTAAAAACCACAGCAAAACAAAAAGGAGATTATTTTGTACATGATGCCCATTAAATGCAGAAAAGAAAAACTCTTATTTCCAGCAAGGAGATTGAAATCATTAGCATTTATTTTTATTCTATAGAGCGAGAGAGACGAGCTCATGCAGATTGAATGCCACTTCAAAACCTTTAACATTTTGCCTCTGATTTTGTCATGAGTTTTTTATTGGAATGTTTTTAGAGTCTCTAAGTACAAAAGTACAAAGGTGAGGTTGAGAAAGAGATGACCAGGCAAAAGAACTGTCTTAAATCATCCCCAAAAACATCTTTATCTTTTTTTGACTAAAGAAAATTACTTTATCCTAACTACAAAGTTGTTGGTCAGATCACCATAGCAACACTATCAAGTTGACTGAGAATGGGCTGCCACCCCCCAGGAACAGATGGACAACTGGCTGGGCAGGGTGGCTCAAGCCTGTAATCCAGCACTTTGGAAGGCTGAGGTGGAAGGATGGCTTGAGCCAAGGGGTTGAAGACCAGTGAGACCATCTAACTTTGCTTAATTAAAAAAAAAAAAAAAATAGCCAGGCGTGGTGGTGCACACCTATAATCTCAGCTACTAGGGAGGCTGAGGTGGGTGGATCGCTTGAGCCCAGCAGTTCAAGACCAGCCTGGGCAACATAGTGAGACCTTGTCTCTGCAGA
>NW_016107659.1:370568-395301 GCF_001604975.1 Cebus imitator | reverse complement strand
AAAAAAAAAAAAAAAAGACATGGACAGCCATCAGCAGGGCGTTCACTTCAAGCATGTTGCCAGTAGTGAGATAGGGTTGAGCCAGGCACCCTACACCTCAGGAGATCAGTGGCTGACCTTTAGGAGGTTGCTGGGCAGGGGAGTTCAGGTGTGGGATAGAGAATGCAGCTCTTAGAAATTGTATCCAAGATTTTATACACGAACATATTTTATTTTTCTAAGTAAAGGGTCCTTCACATTTATCAGATTTTCAAAGATAAAATCACGATCCCAAAAGCTTTGAGAGTCACCAATCTGATCCAGTCTCTCAGTCTATCCACATGGTCACTGAAGGAAAATAATTTACCTAAAGTCACAGAACCAGTGGGTAGTACATCTTTCTGTTGTTATGACTACCTTGCCCATTGCCAATCTTAACCTTAGTGAACAATCATTTTTCTTGATACCACCAAACCCATAGGTAGCTGCCATGGGCTAGTCAATTGGCAAATGAGGAATGATTATCAACCAGGCACCATCACAGAAGTTATAGTCCAGGAGGCTCCACAGAAGTATAAGCACAGTTCCACTTCCAGGGAGCAGTTCCATTCCAGGATGGAATCTAATAACCTGGGGATACAGTACACCGGGAAGTTTATAATCTAATAACCTGGGGATATAATACATCTGAGCATCAATGGAGAAACAGTACCTCTAAGGACCAGCAGGAAGCCAGTGCAAAATAGCACATTTCAAGAGCTGTATTTGAATAGGTCATTGAGAACTAGAACCCTGAGGGAAGTCTATGAGGACCAGGAAGAACTTAAGTTAGATTTTGAAAGTATTTGGGCTTGGATAACTGAAAAGGAATGCTGGAGGAGAGACCAGAGCTGCATCAGCTTGTGTGTGCGACATAAGCTTATTAAGTGCCAATTAAATGCAAAATATCAGGTGGGTTATCTAAAAAGAGTATGTGATATCAGTCCCTGATATGAATTATTTCATCTATACAAAAGATAGGTACAGGTTATAAAACCGTTAGCCATTGGTAGGTAAACAAGTGGCTAATTGGTGGTGCCTCTCTGCATACACACGTAGTCAAGGCTTCCTGGTCAACCTCTGCCTAACCAAATTAACCAGTGATCTGCCTTTGTTTTCACCAATTGAGATACTGGCTTATCAAGGTCAGTTTATTTCCAAACCTGTTTATGATGTTTATGCTTATTTTAATTGTCATTTAACTTAATAGTACATAAACCAGTGACATATGAATACAAAAATACAAGGGATAGCTATGTGAAATGTGTTTGAAAGATTTTGATAAAGCTGAATCACTTAAAAAATGCCCTTAAACTAGGTAAAAGTGAGACAAATGCAAAAGACTGGGGAAAAATTATAAAATTCTAGAAGAATTCTGCAGTCAGCTTTGCAAATAACTTTAAGTATTTTGATTCACTTGAAAAAAACTTTAGGTAGAAATTGCAGGTAATACCTGATAGGTATAGTTTGTGCAAGAACATCAGTGAGGTGCTCAAAACAGTGAGCCTACATTCAAAGAAAAGACCTCAGCCCTATATTAAAAGAATAGTGAATTCATGCACATTTACAAAATTTATCTAAAAAGAAGAGTGTTTAAAGTATTATGTATCATTCAAAATACATGGTTTCTGACTTTAACTGACTTGAAAGACTTCATTGAAGGTCATGGGAGAAATGATTAAGAAAGGCTAAATGTTCCTAGATGTTCTGCCTCTCTTCCAGATAAATGTTGAAAAATAGTTACTATTGTTTGAATGGGTTTCTAAATTATGAGCCTGCCACAAGTCTCAGAGAGGCTCAAATGAGTGAACAGGCAGATGAGAAGGTGGGAAGGACTGTCCCAAGAATGATTCAAGTGGTTAAGAAGAAGAAAAAATTGATAGGATAAAAAGTCTTCAAGGGAGGACAGAATGCCCAGCTCTGATCCTTTACCTTCAATTGTAGAACCTCTATGAAAAAGTTGAAAACATAATAGAATCGCAGTAACCCAAAGTCAGAAGAAGAGAGTCCATAACCAGCTGTATTTAAAATAGTCAGAAGACGTTTAAGGAATGTAAATAATTGCCTGGGATGTGGCGTCCCAAAATAAGATGCACCACAGAATAAAAATTCAAAATTACCTCAATTTATAGAAACACAAGGGCAAAATCAACCCAAAATGAAATTTAGCAGGATGAGTGCAAAATGTTAGCTGTTTTTTTGTAAAAGGTTCATTTCATAGCTATAAGACAGCGATAACCTGGTATGGCAAATATCTATGGTGGGGGCATATACTTGGACTTTAAAAATTGGTCACAAGATCAAGTGGATGTCTGGACCAGCTGCTGTTGAAAAGTCCCAGAATCCCATCCTAAGGAGACACTGATCACTGGGCAGAAGCTGGCTTAGACCTATCTGCACTTGAGGCAGATACTGCTTGGCTTGGGTGGAGAAAACTTAGTAAGGTTAGGGAAGTGTGTTTACATAAGAGACAAATAAAGATAGTATGGAAAGCTTCTGTGTTTTCCATGTTGGAATAAGAGGCCCAGTGGTTTTTTACAGAGAAGCCAATGGCAAGAAAACCTTTTGGTGTCAATTAGAAATAGCTGACAATGAAGCTGACTGCCTTGCAAGGGATGAGCTGTTCCTCGATGACTACATTAAAGCAAAGCTGGGTGGTCCTCAGTCAGGAATGATAATGTAACAAGTGACTTCCTGATCACAGTGGGAGCTGGAACTTAATTCGGTGTCTCTGACCTTGACTCACATTAAGAAATACATTTTTCCACAGTAAATATACCTATGGACACAATATGTATATATGAGTACAAAGCTGAAAAAAGTTTCAAGAAAAATTACTTAGCTTTATTACTTTATTCATGTTTCTCCTTTCTTTCTCTCCTTTTCCTTTTTTCTCTTTAAAAAAAAAATGCTGATAAAAGACCAGTAAATTGATCTTGCCAGTCACTGGAGTGCTGTGGCCCATAATTTAAAACACACTGCACTAAACTTTTCCTCCTAGAATATCTCAGATGACATTTCCAACTCTACAATTCCAAGAATAAAGAAAGCAGGTGTCATTAGCCCCTGAGAGGAATCTGTTCCTTGAACTTGAATTCTATATCTACACATGGCAAATGAAGCCTGTTCAACCTCAAACATGCTCTGGATTTGTCACGTAGCAGAGCTGTGTTTTTGAATGATCCACGGTTAAGACATACACTGGGCATTATGACCCAGCAAACACCACACACACACACACACACACACACACACACACACACACACACGAAACAAGTTTCACAAAACAGTTCTCCTTTTTACGATGCGTGAGAGCCTCTGCTATTCTCTTTTCTATTCTATTTCATCTCTCGGTTTGAGAACTCCTGTTCCAGAAAGATGGGGCTGAGATGAAGAGTGAAGCTCAAGCATGTCATGGATGTTAATTAGGAAATGGTTAAAACTGGTTAAATCCTGCTAGGAAAATACTTTTGAGAGTGGAATTTGTTGGAGCAGGAAACTGTCCTCTAGGGGATACAGCAGAACGTCCAGAATAGCCTTGACAGTGGAGGCCGCTCTACTGGCCTGAGAAGAAGAGGACCCGAAGCCTAATTATAGCATAGCCAGGCACTTGAGGCCTTCTCCTTTCCACTTCAAACCTACCAACCCACAACAGGATGCTTTCTGGAGGATGCTGGGTTATTTGACGGCTCCCTTCCTAAAGTACTTCTCTCACATTATTCCTTCTTAACATCATGTTAGAAACAGAATTTAAAAAGGCTTTCCTCTGGACAATCCCATGCCTTGAATCTGATTCTACTATCACACTGATTAGATCACTTTCCAATATAATTTTATACTTCTGTTTTTCCTCTTGGGCTGTGAGCTCATTAAGCATGGTGACTTTGTCTTCTTCATCTCCGTGTTCCTTGAGATGTCTGCATGATCTTTCAAAGATGTGAACACTACCAGTCCCTTTCCTGCTTGCAACTTTCCATAGCTCTCTATTCCCTTCAGGATACACATGGGCTCCTCTATAATGCCTTTCTTGGTGTGATCCTCGCCTACCCATCTCTCACCACACAGAGCTCCAGGCTTTCTAAGCAATTACAGGAACATTTTCTTCTTGCCTCCAAGCCACTGCTTAAGGGGCTTCCTCAGCCTAAGCCTTTCATGTTGCTTCCTCCCTCCCCTTTTGCCTGGTAATCTCTGATGTGACCTTCTTTGCTCCCATAAGAAGCCTTCCAGACTCCTTCAAAATTAGGTCAAATCAAGCTTGTGTTTCTCTAGGATACTAGTCGCCATGCCTGCCTACAACACTCACTGCTCCTGTGAACTCTGTCCATCTGCATTCCCCAGAAGACTGTCCAACGGTGGAGTCTAGAGTCTACAGCTGATCATCTCCAAATCTCTTGCATGTTTTTCATATGAGATACTCAGTACATGCATGTTTGTATGAATATATGCTCATAGGAGATATCCAATAAAGGGTGATTGAGCTGAATTAAAATATCTGCAGAATTCAATTTAGAAATAGCATGATGCCCTAAATCAGGGTTGGCAAATTTCAGCCAGCTGCCAGTCTTAGTAAATAAGGTTTTACTGGAACGCAACCACACCCATTTATTTAGGTACCGTTTACGGCTGCTTTCCTACTACACTGGCTGAGTTGATTAGTTGATACGGAATTCATACAGCTGGCAAAGCACAAAATATTTACTATCGATCTTGTGAGAAAAAGTTTACCAACCCCTGATCTAAGACAACAGCATGCTTTAATCTGGCTCGCACCACTTTGACGGTCCAACGACGCCTATGAATCCCTTCTCAGAATGTTTTAAAATGCATCAAATTTATAGGTTCACAAAGGATGCCAATTATATTGAAAATAATTATCAAAATAAAAATTATGAAATAATATACTCCTTTATTAATACATTAAGTAACAAAACCTAGCAATGGATTTAGTAACTATGCTTATTTCAAAGTAGTGATAAACATAACTGGGTATTTTGAGATATGTACAACCATTATAACAAGATAAGAAAATACCTGTGATTCTAATTTGACAAGATCACAAGAACTGTTAATACCGTTGTGATTTGTTGTCTGTATTCATTTTCGAAGAATATGCTAAATTTCCATTGGTAAAACTAAGAATATAATTTTTTTTTCCAATCAAAGTCCAGGGACTCCTTGAATTCTATCCAGGAAACCCTTGGGGATCTATGGACTGCTCATTAAACATCCTGTTCTAAGGGAAGAGATGTGATCCCATAGATTACCAGGACAATCACAACAGGGGTGAGAGAAAACCTCACACTCAGAAGAGCCTCTGACTCTGTCAATTTTACAGATTGTTTTATGCAGGATTTGCTCTACACTAAATGAATTTCAGAGAAAAGTCCAAAACCACACAGTCGTCAAAGATGAAAAAAAAAAGATGTCTTCTTTGACCTTCAGCTTTCAGCCTTCTTTATTTACACATTGGTTCAACCTAACCAAATGGCAAACAGATGAATACATTGGGGTTATGATAAGCTCAGCTGGCAATTTGTCCCAGGTGGGGCAATGGGAGAGCACACTTCATTTGCAGTTTACAAATGGCTCCCAAAACTGTTACATAATTCAATTTATGTCAATTGCCATCAATCTCACCATGAATTATAACAGGAATGCTTAGGGTAGGAGGAATTAAAGCTTTAGGACATCAAATTGTAGAACTATAGGTTGGACTTATTGAAATCCTTTAGAGTAACCCTTCCATTAGGGCCTGAGCAGAAGGACTAGACCGCTTCTGGAATTTCTAGGACCAGGCTACAGTCTAGAAGGTGGTTCTGAGATTTTCAGTTTCAAATCTAAGGGTAAGGAAAAGAATTCTTTGTGAAGTAACAATTGTTGCCTGTCATATGAAATCCCAGCTGACATCCAAGCAAGCTCATTCTTGCTTAAATCTATTTCTATTG
Organism: Cebus imitator; assembly: GCF_001604975.1. Taxonomy (NCBI): domain Eukaryota; kingdom Metazoa; phylum Chordata; class Mammalia; order Primates; family Cebidae; genus Cebus; species Cebus imitator. Next base: position 389,338 of record NW_016107659.1, on the reverse strand, counting down.
CTGATGATAATGAAAACTTACGCTTAAATAGCAAAACTCCTTAAACATTTTTTTGAAAAGAAAGAAGGATTTGAGGGGTTTGTTTTTTCCCACTTTCCTCCAAAATTAACTGTATAAGAATAATTCTTTTTTTTTTTTTTTTTTTTTTTTGAGACAGAGTCACTCTTCTCACCAAGGCTGAGTGCAATGGCATGGTCTCGGCTCACTGCAACGTCCGTCTCCCAGGTTCTGCCTCAGCCTCCTGAGTAACTGGGATTACAGGCACACACCACCATGCCTGGCTAATGTTTTGTATTTTTAGTAGAGACAGGGTTTCACCATGTTGATCAGGCTGGTCTCGAACTCCCGACCTCGTGATCCGTCCGCCTTGGCATCCCAAAGTGCTGAAATTACAGGTGTGAGCCACCGCGCCCGGCCGCAAGAATAATTCTTTAAATATTTTCAATTCTAACTTTTGGGGGCTAGCGAGCCAACATCAGACTACATCACTCTTAAATATTGCAGTCATATGCCCAAGTTTTACTATATATTCTGGTAAAATGCTATGAAGGAAGATGGCAGTTCACTTAGGTTACTATGATGAGCTCTAAAACATGAGTTTGCATTCCACATGAAATAAAATCACAGTAGGAACTTTCAAGTTAGCCATACAAATTTAGGTATTATTTGAAGCTTTATCACATCCTGAGATTATTTTAAAGATGAGAAAACGTCAAGATGAGATTTGCATGAGGAAAATGGAAAAAAATCAAAAAAAAAAAAGAAAAAAAGATAAGAAAATGACAGCAATAAATAAACTTTCAGTTGGGATTGAAGTAGGGCATTGGCAAGGGGTCAGGGACGCATACGTGCAGATCCCTGTTGGGTTTTGTATGGTTTTTACTTCTGTAGTGGGTGAGGTCAGATGTTGGTTACTATTGTGGTACAGGATTCACTGATTACTTGTGGGTAATGCTTTTTACATTATTTACTTAAAAATAAGTAACTGCTAGTGTGAAAATATATTTGCATGTGGCTTGGGTTAAAAAAAAAATAAAAAATCCTCCATGAGCCATTCTTCTAAATGCTACACAGATAATTTCTTTTTCCTTTTCTTTTTTTTCTTTTTTCAAGACAGAGTGTCACTCTGTCATCAGGCTGGAGTGCAGTGGGGCAACCTCAGCTCACTGCAACCTCCGCCTCCCAGGTTCAAACGATTCTTCTGCCTCAGCCTCCTGAGTAGCTGGGATTACAGGGGTGTGCCACCATGCCCAGCTAATTTTGTATTTTTAGTAGAAACAGGGTTTCACCATATTGGTCAGACTAGTCTTGAACTCCTGACCTCGTGATCTTCCTGCCTCAGCCTCCCAAAGTACTTGGATTACAGGCGTGAGCTACCACACCCACCCAGACTTTTCAACTCTGCAACCCTTCTGAGGTAGTCACTACTACCATCCATGTTTTACAGCAGAGGAAAGTAAGGCTTAGCAAGACTAAGCGGCTTGCTCTGGGCTCCAGCTAGGTGCTGGCATCCTCTAGAACAAGCTTGTCCAACTCACCATTCAAGGGCCACATATAGCCCAGGACAGCTTTGAATGTGGCCCAAAATAAATTTGTAAACTTTCTTAACACATCATGAGAGTTTGGGGGGATTTTTTTTTTTTTTTTTTTTTGCTCATCAGCTATTGTTAGTGTTACTGTTTTATGTGTGGCCCAAGACAATTTTTCTTCTTCCAATATGGCCCAGGGAAGCCAAAAGATTGGGCACCCCTGCTCTAGATCAATCCCATGCCTGCCTGTGTCCAAATGCTTACCAGCATATATTTGACATGTAGTGTGTTCACAGGGCTAGGTATTTGGTTTTCTGTATTCTATATTCCACAGAAAGGAGCAAGGTAGACATTGCCTTCACATTCCAAGAGGAAGACAGATCTTGAGAAAATAATTAACTATAAGTATGCTGAGTATGGCAAGTAAATGTTGGAGGTATAGCTAACCTAATTTGAGAGTAGAGGAAGGTAGTCAGGCAGGGCTTCCTGGAGGAAGTGACACTTAAAGAGGAGTCCTGAAGGATAAAAAAGAGTTAGCTAAGTAAGGAGGCAGAAGAGCTATCCTGGCAGAGAATAGCAAGCATAAAGACTTGTAGCCAGGAAGGGTGCAGTGGCTCACACCTATAATCCCAGGCCAAGGTAGGTGGATCACTTGAGGTCAGGAGTTTGAGACCAACCTGGCCAACATGGTGAAACCCTGTGTCTATTAAAAATACAAAAAACTATCTGGGTGTGGTGGCACATGCCTGTAATCCTAGCTACTTGGGAGGCTGAGGTGGGAGAATTGCTTGAATCTGGGAAGTGGAGGTTGCAGTAAGCCAAGATCACACCACTGCACTCCAGCCTGGGTGACAGAGTGAGACTAGACTCCATCTCAAAAATAAATAAATAAATAAAATTAAAATTTAAAAAAAAAAAAACAGGAGAAAGCAGGCTATGTAGGGAAGCAAAAAACACCCATTGAGAAAGCCATATAGGAATAGTTTGCATTGATTGAGCACTTACTATGGCCTAGGCGCTATTCTACGCATTTCATATGTGTCCACTTGTAATTTCACAATAACCCCATGAGGCAAGTAAGTTATTATCCCTATTTTGTTGTCTGAGGCCCAGAGAAGTTAAATAACCCACCAAAGATCACACAGCTTAGAAGTAGTAGAGACACGGTTTGCACTAAGGAGTCCAGCCCAGAGCCTGTGTGTTATGTGATCCACCTGTACGGCCTCCCCTATGTCTTGATGCTAGACAAGCAGAATCACAGGATATTAAATGTCACCCTTCCAGCCTGCCTTAATTTGCAGAGAAAGAAAAAGGACTTGGATCTAGCAACTTTGCCAGGCTTAGAGGCTGTTTCAGAACTGTCTCTTCTGGTTCCACATTTGGACACATTTAAACCTCAAGAGATGATATGAGTCAGGCTGTAAGCCTCAATTTTGAATGAGAAACTCCTTTAACCTGGACACCTTTGACCTTGACCATGAGTCAAATCACATCACCCCTTAGAACTGTTCAAAGAAAATCTATCCTCTGTTCAGCTTTCATTCTGAATCCCCGACTCGATCTTCATTTCAGTAACAGCCTTTGCAGGGTCACTTCCTGTGAGGAAACTAATTAAGTCCCTTTGTTACTTACAGAATATGGAAGTCTATGATGAGATGGAAAGAGAGATGACTCTGACAAAAATATCAATTTTTGAGCAATACTTTAAAAAACCCACCCAGGCTGCATGACCTTGAGATTCTCAAATGAAACCAATATGTAGGCACTGCAATCCACCTAGAAGCAGCCCTGTGTGATGATGAATTCTTCAAGTCTTATTATGGGAGGCATCTGCCAGGGACCAGAGAATTATTTAGGCAGAAAAGTAGGAAAGGAAGAAGAGGGAAAGCATTGCTCCTTCTCATTTATTAATTTAAATGTCTTACATTAAGGTTTAGAGATTTTCAGGTTTTTTGATATGAGTCCCTAAAACAAACACGGACATATTCTGAACTTTCATATGTACCCGAAATAAGCCAATAGTGGACTGTGTGTGTGTGTGTGTGTGTGTGTGTGTGTGTGTGTGTGTGTGTGTGTGACAGTCTCACTCTGTCACCCAGACTGGAGTGCAGTGGTGTGTGATCTAGGTTCACTGCAACCTCCACCTCCTGGGTTCAAGTAATTCTTGTGTCTCAGCCTCCCTTGTAGCTGGGATTACAGGTGTGTGCCACCACACCCGGCTAATTTTTGTATTTTTAGTAGAGACGGAGTTTTACCATGTTGGCCAGGCTGGTCTCAAACTCCTGGCCTCAAGAGATCTGCCTGCCTCAGTGTGCTGGATTACAGGCGTGAGCCACTGCACCGGGCCAATCATGGACTTTTAACTGAAAACAGCCATTGCTGAACTTCAGCCTGCCCTTTCAATGCAAAGCGCTGATGCAGCTTTAACCAATCAGGTGGCACCCTCAGAAAAACTGTAGGTAAGTTAAATGAAAACTATTTTTCACCTTTATCCAGCTCAATAGATAGCATGTGACAGCCATGGCACCCCAGTTGGAACTTCAGTGATGAGGAATGTTTGTCGAGGCCTGTGGTTTTCATTGCCACCATACTATATATTTTTGGCTTATGAGAAAGGCACTTACCCTGGGGAAATTCCTAGGCAGAAGGAGGAAGCTTTCTCAGATATTTATAGCCAAGATATTTCAAAACATAAGTAGCTATATTTATGCTTGGTTCTTATTTTAATAAACACTAAGCATTGCTGCCCACAAAAAAATTTTTAGTCACTTTAGAAAAGAAATATTCTCCTTCACCTCAAACACATGGTTTTTGTGTTTTAAAAAAGCAAGTAAAAGTGTTTAAAACACTGCAAAATATGTTACAGCCTGAAGGCTTACTCAGAACTTGCCTCTTCAGATCTTTTCTACACTGCTTAAAAAATAGAAATCTACGGCTACAAAGAAAGCTAACAAATAGCCCTCAGACCGGCTTTGGGGGAGATCATGAAGGCTGCCGCCATCGAAAAGCTTTTATTCTGCCTGAGCCTAAGACCAAGCTCGTAGTTACTGAGAACACCTCCAGGGTGCTCACACCAGAGGGATCCTCTATTTTGGGGGTAGTAGGCGCTGGATGAAGAACAAAAATCCTCTTGGTTCTAAGCCCCTACTCAAGAGACCATCATAAATGCATAAAGTCTACATGAAATATTATCAAAGCTGGCAAATAAGTAGTCAGCGCTCCCACACCCCAGTCTCACAGTTTCTCAGGTTAGTCTTTTATTAAGCAGGGGTCTGAGCTGGAATACAGTGGCACAATTATAGCTCACTGTAGCCTAAAACTCCCAGGCCCAGGTGGTCCTCCTGCCTCAGCCTCCTGAGTAGCTGGGATTTCAAATGTGAGCCACTGTGCCTGGCTTAGTTGAATATTAAAAAAAAAAAATTGTTAGATTATCTCCTAACAATGTCTTTAGTAGCAAATAAGAAGAACAACTGATGCAGAAGTGCCTAAGACAGAGAGAGGACTGGAACCTTACCTTCCAGTGACAGAATTTAGGCAAGAACTTCACATTAAGATATCTGAATCTGAGGATAACTTCTGGGGATAAACCACTTTTTACAATTTCCTAGCTTTGGCCTGCCAAAGTCCTGCCTCTTATATGTATAATCTAAGGACCTTTTGGCTCACACAGAAACCTGTCACATGTGTTTCTGTACACAGGAAGTAGAAAAAGGAATTCACTATTAAATATTAAATGGACCTCTCTGGGGAAAATAAAATAACTGAAGACCCCCCAAAGCCTTTCATCCTTTCGTACCGTTTTAGTGTCTTTTGACGGTTATAACAAGCACCATAAACTAGGTAACTTATGAACAACATAGAGCTATTGCTCACAGTTCTGGGGGCCAGGAAGTCCAAGATCAAACTGCCAGCAGATCCAGCACCTGGTGAGGGGCTGCCTTCTTTTCTTTTTGCTTTTTGAGGCAGGGTCTCACTCTGATGCCCAGGCTAGAGTTCAGTGACATGATCATTGCTCACTGCAGCCTTGATCTCCCAAGCTCAAGTGATCCTCCTGCCTCAGCCTCCTAGCTGGGACTACAGTGTGCGATACCATACCTGGCTAATTTTTGTGCATTGACCAGGCTGAGGGTCTCCTTTCTGGTTCATAGATGGCATCTTATCACTGTGTTCTTACATGGTGAAAGGGGTGAGAGACCTCCCCAGGCCTTTTTTATAAGGGCACTAATCCTATTCATGAGGGCTCTGCCCTCATGACCTAACCATGTCCCAAAGGCCTCATCCTAATCCCATCACCTTGGGAGTTCAAATTTAACATATACATATTGTGGAGGACATAAATATTCAGACCATACATAGCACACACAAACTGCAGTTTCAGCTTTAGAGCCCAGGAAAGCTCTCTCTGAACATATATTCTCAGGCACTCACCTATAATATCCTTTGATGTTTAGGCTCTGAGATGTTTACAAATGGATTCATTTTGCAGCCCAACATTAAATGCTGCAAGAAGCTGTGGAGGCTTCCTTTCAGGAAGACATCAAACAGTGGCCTAAGAGGAGGTTTCTCATTTCCTCAGCCAGCAGGACTCTGCGCAGGCTGGGTCTAAGCTTCCATCTGTGAAGGTGGGTCACAAACATGAAAGGACATGGGAATTCACAAAAAGTCAGGAGAATTCAGTTCTAATTTTATTCTGTCCCCAACTAGTCATTTCATCTTGGCAAAGCAACCTACGCAATGTAGTCTCAATTACTTCTCTTGTGAAAGGGAAATAGTGGTATGGTGGGATAGAAACAGACATCCATTGAACATTTACATGTATAGATGATTTATGACTAAGAGAAATAGCTCTGCAATGAGGGTTACATTTGCTTGATACTTCAGATGAGGACATAGGGGTTCTGAGAAAAGATGACTGAAGTTACATATTCTGGAAGAGATAGAGGCAGATTTCCTAGTACAGGGGATGTAACAAGTGACTGAGCTTTCTCATATTACCTACCATGTTCCATTTGGAATTCAATGACATTCAAGAATTCTAAATTTGAAGCTAACCTTCCAGATACTGTGAAGGTATTTTGTCAAGGTAAACAGATAAATATATATTAATAGTTAGTTGGAATGGCATATAAGTTTAAAATATACATAAGAGGCTGGGCACGGCGGCTCATGCCTGTAATCCCAGCACTCTAGGAGGCCGAGGTGGGTGGATCACCTGAGGTCAGGAGTTTGAGATCAGCCTGGCCAACATGGTGAAACCATGTCTCTACTAAAAATACAAAAGTTAGCCAGGCACAGTGGCGGGTGCCTGTAATCGCAGCTACTTGGGAGGCTGAGACAGGAGAATTGGTTGAACCCGGGAGGCAGCAGTTGCAGTGAGCCAAGATTATGCCATTGCACTCCAGCCCGGAGGACAACAGCAAAACTCTGCACGTGCATGAGCACTCACACACACACACACACACACACACACACACACACACGCAGACCTTGAGCCCCTCAGATATTAGAGAGCTCTGAACGTTAAAATGCATTTTAATTAGTTTATACTTGTATATAACACCCACATATACCTTAAACTTTTGTAGGTTTTTAACATCAACACAGCTTCTTCTTACACAAAGTTCTCTTTCTCATATTTTGAAGAGTATCACTTGATCTTCCTAACCACACACTGTAAGGCTGGAAGAAGTCATCACCCACGTTTTACAGATAAGGAGATTGTAGCCAATGGCTCTGGGGCCATGTCACCTCCCCTTGTCCCACTTCTGATTTCAGCAGCAACTGTGGCATGGACAGTTCTTGGAGGGCTGACTTGTCTCCTGTGGCCAGCACGTCACCTCAGGCACACACTGTGCTCCTGTCACTCCTCATCCCTCTAGATTCCCCCCTTCACCATGAAACGTGTAGGAGTTATACCCTCAGAGGCAATGTGCAAAGGACAGAGGAGGAAAAAGCCACTGGATACATGTCTCCTGTCTTTTTAATGGGAAGTGTGAGAAGAATTCTGTGGGTTTCAGAGAGATCTCAATGGAATCAAGACCCCAGTGACGACCCTGCTACCTCTAGCAGTGACTTCACTAACACACCCTTATATATGTCCTGCTTTCCTGTCTCATTCTCCCTACGCTCTCATTCCCACGTCCAAATAAGCTGCTTGCACCCAAGTCTTTATCTCTGGCTGTCTTTTGAGGGGACCCCTCACTATGAGAGGCATCAAGGCTCAGGAGGGGAAGTAACCTGTGCTGGGCCACACGGCTGGCATTAGAGAAGGCGGCACTCTCTCCTAGTTCTTCTGTCTGAATCCAGTGACTCTCTTTCAGCTTCTACTTTCAGGTATGCATGCAAGGTTAAGAAATGACCATTCTACCTTTTGCCAGTATATAGACATAGAGAAACTTTCAAAAATATGTGTTTGAACAAAAAATTAATAAATAATGCTTACCTTTGGTCATGGTTACAGATTATCTCCTAGGCTACCATAAAATCATAAAAAACTGTGATTTATTTTTTGAGACAGAGTCTCATTCCAACTGGGGTTGGAGTGCAGTGGCGTAATCTTGGCTCACCGCAATCTCCGCCTCCCTGGTTTAAGCGATTCTCATGCCTCAGCCTTTCAAGTAGGTGGGATTACAGATGCCTGCCACCATGCCCGACTAATTTTTGTATTCTTAGTAGAGATGGGGTTTCACCATGTTGGTCAGGCTGGTCTCAAACTCCTGACCTCAGCTGGCCCACCCATCTTGGCTTCCCAAAATGCTGAGATTATAGGTGTGAGCCACTGCACCCAGCCAAAACTGTACATTTTGCAAAATTTTAAAGTATTACATCTTTCTTTGCTAGTGTTGTCTAATTTATTTGTGTAAGTAAATTATAAATATTAAGTTTTGCCCTAAGTTTTACAGACAAGAAAGCTGAAGTTTTAGGGTTTTCAGTGTAGCACATTTAAATAGTATTGGAACCAGCATTAGAATCTTTTTTATTTTAGGCATATTCCAGGCTTTGCCTACAAAATCTGTTCAATGACACGGACATAGATTATCTTCAATGCAAAGCATTTTTCTGGGGCTTTGCAGTGGGCATTATAAAAAAAGAAATCTTAGAATCTGTTCCTCTCTTTTCCAGTAAACGTACCACAATTTTCCTTTGAGCATGCAATCTTCTTGAACACTGAATCCACATACTCCAGGTTTGAGTGAATAATCAGTTGTTAATTCCAGAGCTTGGAATATGACCAGTGCCTGACCAATCCATGAATTCTCCCCACCTGGGCCACAGTGACTGGTGCAGAGGATGGAAAGGGACCTCAGCCTGGACAATTAGAATAAATATTGAGACTTTGCTGGGTCCATGGAGAAAGCCACTCTCCTTCCTAGGGAGCTAGGCTGGTCACTGAAGGTCCCGACTGCCTGGTGTCCATCTTACCACCATCAGGGAAAAGCCCATCTGAATATGAAGCCACTAAAGCAGAGAGACGCTTGGAGTCAGACTGCTGAACTGACACGGATCTAGCCTTCCCTGAATTTAGATTTGCTGATGGACTTTACAGTTACCAGAGCTGATGCATTATTGCCTCATCTTCTCCTTTCAAGCTTCTAACACTTGCAATTTAACAAGTCCTGTGTGAAACACTCTATACTCAAGCATTAAAGAGATTCAGTGCAGTACCTCACCTCTGATGAAACAAATATGTGCTTTCCATCACCAAGGAATAGGCTAGGAAGTCAAGACACAGAAGCAGAGCTAATCAAATCTTGGGAGAATCCATTGTCCCAGCTTCAGGGAGCCTTAGGAATGAGGTGCTGAGCCAGTCTCTTCATGAATGCAGAAAGCAGTAGGCCTCAGACAAGCCCTGCCACCTTTACTCTAAGAACCCCAACTCCACAAACATTGTTTACAGACTCACTCACCAGCCACCGCTTCCATTAAAACCAAATGGCAACTAGAGTTCAGAGGAAATACCTTAGCTTGGGAATTCTTTTTGTTGACCTTTGTTTTCTTTCTCTCTTTCTTTAAAATTACATAGCAGCACTGAATTGAGAATCAGTGCTTTAATATCTGTAAAAATTTCCAATCACTCTCTACTCCCTGCTAAGCTGAATAATAAGAAATGGAGAGGTAGATGAAAGAAAAACATTGAAACCAAACTAAGACACTTGTCCCAAGGCAATATGGACGTGAAAGAAACAATAGGTTGTCCTTGTTTTTAAATGGTTTTCCCCTGCTCCTGAGAACCGGCATGATCAAATATTTATTTTCATATGTGTTTCAAAGCCAGGAGGGCAAGGTTCATGCTTGAAATGTAGTCAGGCCTATCAGAAATGGTACCTCTGGAGTTTTCAGCGCCTAGAACAGTCTCTGCCTGTGCCGGGGAAATGGAGAAGAGGCATGTGATACAGACAGGTTTACCGGGTGACCCACCAACAAAGAGGTGTGGGGATCATTACCGCCCCAAGTAGATACACGGGCCTCCAAGCCTGTGTTGGCTCTTAAATATACAGGCGGTAGAGACCTAGAGGTGACTCTCGCCATCGTCTTACATCAGGCTTGGAATTCTGAGGTCTACACATTTGGCTTTTGAACGTGACATGCAGACTTACCTGATGAATTCCACAGAGTAGTACTGAATAGGGGTGCCTCCTTCACTTGCTCCAGGTTTCCAGGACAGGGCCACCTCAGAATCTGAAACCACAATGACGTGTGGCTGCTGGGGAGCTGCTGGAGGCAGGCAGTAATCTAGGTGGGACGGCAAACACAACTATATTAGGCTGGTGGTCTCAGCCACTGGAGAGGTTTAATGTGATACATAAACAGCACGAGTACTCCCTATACCCAAAATATCTCTGTTCAGAACAGCCTCAAAACCCAAACCAAACAAATACAAAAACATGATCACAACTTGATCACTGTGTAAGGTTTGAGTCAATGAGAGCTGGTCTTCCCTTCTCCCCGCTGCCCCTCTGACTGCAAATCCAATTAGTTATATCCCAGCCATTGACCCTGGGACACACGGTAAGTTCCCTGGAAAATCTTCTATCACACTCTCAACGTCTAATAGCCTTCCATCTCTGTTTGCATTGTCAGAACTGATATTTACCTTCAAGGAAAATTAAATGCTTAGAATCACTGCTGCTTACATTCATTCTTTTCTCTGTGCATTTTATCCCTGACAATCAGAATGCATGGTTTTGGGAAATGCCCTCCTATGTAAAAATGTAGGAGTCACCCATGACCCCATCACCTGAAGTGACCACTGTTTCTGATCATGTCCAGACTCACACATTTCCCAGCCTTTATTCACGCTATCCATCTGCCTGGGAGACCTTTCCTGCCTTTTCTTCCTAGCAAAATCCTATGCATTTCTTGCAACTCAGGCTAAAGGTAGGACTCTTTCTGAAAGCCCCCCTGAGCCTGGGCCAGAGGAAGTGCACACCGCTGTGTGCTTCACAGCCTGCTGTGCAGTCCTTAGAAGTGCTGCTGTCACTCATTTGCCATTGGCTTCTCCTTCAGCAGTGATAGCCACCAATCCACCTTTGTACCCCACTGTCCATCTTGGTGCCACCTCAATAAACATTAGTTGCAATTTCTTTGCCTATCAATCTCTTCTCCTACTCCCTTCCTCACCTTTGTCATTCCTACTTACCTGTCGGATCTCCACTAGTTGTCATCTCTTCAGGGAAGAATTCCTACAGTGCTGAAGCATCTATCACACTCTGTGACTAGACACTAATGAGAAAATGTCTTGACTCACCCCACTAAGTTCTGAGAGGGCAGGGGCTGTGCTTGCTTTTGTTCTCTGATGAATTCCCAGAGCCTAGCACAGTGCTTGGCACACAGTAGGTTTCTATTGATATGTGCTGAATGAAGGATGCATGGATAGCAGCCCACCACCTGTTAATGAATTTACCTTGGGACAAAGTGGTGACATGCCGAGGAGAGCTGAGCCGCCCTTTGCCAGCCTGGCTGTAAGCTGCTATGCTCACACGATATTCAGTGCCCGGTTTCAAATCTCCAATCACTTCCTCCTGTCAATGATCAAATGAGATGCCAATAATCAGAAGATCTGCTTGGGCAAATTGTACGATTTCCATGAGGTTTATATCTCGAGGCCCCTGTGAAATTGCTTGGCAGAGAGAATGTTTTGCTTTGTCTAGGACTGACCCAGTTTTAAACTTTGCCAAGAAAAAAATGGCCATGACATATTTCCCAAGACTGGAGGATGACCCTTTATTGAAATCTATCCACAGTCCTAGAACTGGATACATTTGCACTAGCAAATGTTACTGTGAACATCAGAATTCTTTCACCAAATTATTAGGCTGCTAGAAGGCAGGTAATGATTTTTCCCTAGGCTGGAGTTCCCCAGTTCCTTCTTTCCATTTGCAGATTTCAGATGCTCAGGGAATCGCTGCAGCTGCACACTGAGGTCTTGATTTGTACCTATAAAGTAGGGACTGAAATTTTAGTTCTCAAATTTTAAACAGCATTAGAACCACCAGGAAGACTTTCTTAGAAGTGTGTGTGTGTGTGTGTGTGTGTGTGTGTGTGTGTACTTCCCCTGTACAAAGGGCCCTGAGCAGGAAGCCCCAGACAAAGAGGGCTCTCTCCACCTTGAGCTTTGGCAAAAGTGGTGCGTCCCCTAAGCTACAGCACTAAGTAGTAACTGGGAGCCTAGGTCTAATCAGTGAGAAGCAGCAACACATTGTAGTGGAAAGGACACTGGCATTGTAGTCAACCAGTCCTGGGCTTCAATCCTGATTCTGCCACTTATTACTAGCTGTGTGTTTGATATTAAATTCACTAAGCCTCAGTTTCTTCTTCTGTAAAATAGGCATGGCATATAGCCATAGCCATCTTGCATGATGACAGCATTTGAGATAATGTGTGTCCAGTAGCCAGTATGGAAGATGTGCTTGGGAAATGAGTGGTCGTTCTTATTGTCTTGGGCAGGTGGGAATCTTCCTCTTCTCTGCTTCCATAGGCTCCCTGACTACTCCGGAGGCCAAGCCCTTCCTTTGACACCTTCCTGACCATGCAGACCTGGTGGTCTAACTACTGAAAATTGTGCCGCTACTTTAGCACATTTACATTGTATTTATTAAAAACTGTTGCTATTTCTCTTAAGGGATTGTAAGCCACTTGAGAGCAGGGATCATGTCTTATGACTTCTTCACAACCTCTTTTGCAGATGTTTGAACATTCACTGTTGCTAAGAAGAATTAAGGGCATCCCCACAATTTTTTTAAAGCATTCAACAAATAATTGTTGAATAATTAACACAGTTCTTAAACCCTGATTACACATTAGAATCACTCGGTGATCTAAACAACTGATGCCTGAACTCCCCTCCAGCCACTTAAATCAGAATCTATGGGGGACAGAACCAGGTGTCTGTTTGTGTAAAGCCCTCCAGGTGATTCTAAAGTGAACCGCTGGTCTAGGGCTCAGCTCACCTCTCATGCCCTGAACTGCCCTGTCTGTTCCCCTTCCTCTCATTGTCCTGATCCCCAGCCTCGCCAGTATCTACCAGATCCTTCTGTATTTACTATGCTCAAGACTCTCCCACCTTAAAAACAGTAATTCCCTACCACACAGGCACCCCTAGCTCCTCTCCTCAGAGGCAACGTCCCTGGAGTTCTCTTTGCTGCCTCACCTACTATGTACTCCTGAACTTACTCCCACCTGGCCTCTCTCATGACAAATCTATTGAGATGTTCTTACCAAGACAACGTATCATCTTTGTAGTGAACCCAGTGGACGCATCTCAGTCTTTAATGATGCGTTGCATCTTTCAATACCATTGTCCAGCCTTGCTTCTTCGGTCTTTTGAAAATCATGACTCTGCTCATCCATGGTCACCTACGTTTCGTGTTGCTCCTTTCCAATATCCTCCCTCCACCCCCTTTCTCTGCTACCTCTAAGGACTGGTCTTTCCCAGGAGTTCGCCCCGTCACCATCTTCTCTTCTCCCTCATAGAGGCTTGCTTGGGTAAACTCATCTACCAGTCCCTTAGCTTCTGGCACCACCTTCAGGGTGACACCTCCCAACTTTGCACCTCTAGCTCAGTCCTGCCTCTTGGTCTCAGGCATGGATTTGTGAGTACCTCTTGAACATCTCTACCCAGCGACTCCCAAGCAAGCCAGGTACAACATAACCAAAGCTCAGCTAGCCATTCCCCCCCCCCCACTGCCAAAACCAAACCAAACTAAAACAGCCTCTCTGCTTCCCTTCTCTCCCACTCATTAGCCAAGGCCAGCATTCTTGATGCTTTCCTCTGAGTTCCCCCTTCAGCCCTCACCACCATCCAGTCAGTTCCCATGCAGCAGATTCCACCTCTTTCATATCACTTGAATATGTTTCTGTCATTTCATCCTTACAGCCCTTGAAGACCAAGTTCTCATAAATATGACAATGGGCTCTGATTCCCCTGCCACTAATACTTCCCTGCCTGTACCTCCAATTTGGGCTCCACAGTCCTTTGCTAATTATCTTTCTAAATCCCCAATCTGATCACATACTTCACACTTTAAAGCCCCTCAGAAGAGCATGTTTGTGTCCCCCTATTTCTCCTTCCAGCATCATTCCATACCGTGTCCCCTCCTTACATTCTACATTCCAGTCATACTTAAGAACTTGGCAAGGCTCGAATTTATGCCATTCAATGCCTCTGGGCCTTTGAACCTGCTGCTCCCTCTACACGAAATGCCCTTCTCCCTACTCCTGCCTGGCTCACCCCTACTCCTTCTTCATGACTCAGATCAGCTGAGACATTACCTCATCTCTCTGGCCCCGCCCCAGTCTGATTTGGTGTCCCTCCTCTATGCTGCCCTGGTGTCCTTGGTACACGTCAATCTGAGCACCACTCACCTTGTATTTTAATTATCAGTTGATTTGTCACCTTGTTCCCACTTACTTGAAGCCAGTAATCAAGTTCTTATTCCTCTGGCATCTCAAAGCTTAGCACAGTATTACCAGACATCTAGCAAATGTTCAAGCAACGCTTCTTGATGAATGAATAAATGAACTAATGAATGATGAAAGAAAGAAATCAAGCTAAGATGTCTCATGTAAAGAGATGACCTCATCAAGAAGCCAGCTGATACTACTGAGCCCTGCATCTTAACTCATGGCATCAGTACCCCCGCCCCAGGACGGGGATTAGCACTTCCAGGGACAGGACTGACTCTCTCTTGCCCACCTCCCTCCAACCACCTCCACCATACCTTTCAGACTTGCTCCCTTCTTCCATTTCTACCTCAGTGCCTGAGTTCCCGCCCCTTTGACTCCCTGCTTGGGTCTTCTGTCTGCCCCTCCCTCCCTCCCTCCCACCTCCACTCCATCCTACATGTGGCTTCACAAGGGGTCTTTGCTGCACGTGTGGACCTGCCTTCAGAGCCCCTCTCTAGCTCTACTTTCTCCCATCCGTGCTCCTGAGCTTCACCTTCTGTCTCCAGACTTCACGTCAAATTTGGTGTTTAGGAGACCGGAGGCAGCAGGTGGATCCAACCTTTGTTCTCACTCCCCTCCCGACTGCCACGCCAGGCTTTCCTTATGGAAGCCGAAACACTTTCAAACCAACATGGTGCTCTCCCGGGCTTTTGCTTTAGGATCCTTTACTACTAGGAAGTCATTATGCTGGATGAAGTATGGGTGGTGATGTGGTTTCAGAGAGTATTGTAGCTATTAGCCAATACCAAACACAGCTACCATGAATTACCAGTGATAGGGTATTTTCTCTGTTTTAGGAACAAAGGGAAAGAAGGCTATGTGTAGCCTTATTTAGTTCTTCCTTCAGTTGCGTGAGGCAGGTGTAACTCTTATGTTCATTTACAGAGGAGAAAACAGAAGCCCTGAAAAGTTCACAATTTGCTCAAGCTTTGGTCAGTAGCAAAACAGGGATTGGAGCCCTTCTCCACTTAACATCAAGGCCCGAGTTCAAACTGGACAGTACACATACAAAAAATATTAAATAGGCCGGGTGCGGTGGCTCACTCATGTAATCCCAGCACTTTGGGAGGCCAACACAGGTGGGTCACAAGATCAAGAGTTCGAGATCAGCCTGACCAACATGGTGAAACCCCATCCCTACTAAAAATACAAAAATTAGGCGGGTGTGGTGGCGGGCAACGGTAATCCCAGCTACTTGGGAAGCTGAGGCAGGAGAATTGCTTGACTCAGGAGGTGGATGTTGCAGTGGCCCAAGATCACACCACTGTACTCCAGCCTGGGTGACAGAGCAAGACTCTGTCTCAAAAAATAAATAAATAAAATAAAAATAAATAATGTTTAAATCAACAACAAACAATACTTATCACAATCACTGAAAACTAGATTATTATTACTTTATGAACATGGAAGTTAATGTATCAGAAATTTAAATGTTATCACTGAAAACCAACCAAAATTGTATTTGTAGTTCCATATATAGATTAGATATGGAAGATCAGCGCTACCTTCAGCTTGGGTGCATTCTGAAGGGTAGAGGGTGACCTTCCCAGAATCTGGCTGTCTCCCTTCTGTCTCTTTTCCTGCACTGACATGCCGGGAAGCTGGCATAAAGGTAAAAATCAAGGGGACTCAGTGGTCAGGGCCATGGAAACATGAATTCAGCGACTTCACTGTAACCTCCTCCCCTGACATCTTTCCTTTCAAATGGAATCTTCATTATATTGTGACTTGTGATAACTCTTGCAATTTGTAGTTAAAATACCACAAACCATAAATCTTTGTATTTCTGTCCTTAAAGGACATCACCATTTGTATTTCTGTCCTTAAAGGACATCACCATCACCATTTCAGCCTTGCCTCAAACTATGGCAGATGCTCTTTTCAAAGTAGAGAAACAGTCTTTTGCTTTGTTTAGTTGCTTTGTGTAAGTATGAAGACAAGTCAAGACGTTTCTCTCTCCTGCACTTCATTTCTACACAAGTTAGTGACAAACAGGGTTGAGGAAATTGCTTTCTTGGAGTAGAGGCTGGAGTGACCTCAACAGTCTCCCCTAGGTCCCTCCCCCCCATTT
The DNA here is from genome assembly GCF_001604975.1 of Cebus imitator. Classification (NCBI taxonomy): domain Eukaryota; kingdom Metazoa; phylum Chordata; class Mammalia; order Primates; family Cebidae; genus Cebus; species Cebus imitator. The sequence goes on along the minus strand of NW_016107659.1, from coordinate 372,793 downwards.
TTTGGGTGAAGCTGAGTGCTTTGCTGCAAAGTAACCCCTACTTTGTGGATGCCTAGTTCTTCAAAACCCCTCTGTCTGCTCAACACCACTGTGGTTTTATGTGAGCAGTGAATTTACATCCATAGAAGAGAAAAGCAAGGCTGGTCACTGAGCGCACTGAGAAAGCTCGAGGAACTTTCAGGACTCTTTCCTTCTTCACAGATTGCCAGAACAACAAACTTTCATCTGACAATAGGAATAATCATTATAATTTTCATTTATATAGCATTTTGGAATATATAAAATCTCTGTACACCATTGCTTCCCTTAATCTTCACAACAACCCTAAAAGGTCAGTCATATTATCTCCATTTTATAGACAATGAGACTGGATGCAGAGTTTAGATAACTGCCCTTGTGGGCAACAGTGGGTCTGATTTCCCACATGAAACACACTATGATTTTATATGTTTCTAACCACCTGGCTGGTAGACACGGCATAACTAACCAGTTCTCAGACCAGCACCTGGTTTTTCAGATGTTCAACTGCCATTTCCATCCCTCCATTCACAATGTCACCCAGATGGCTCGTCCCCCAGTATCCATTCTCTCCTTTCTCATAATAGAATCCTCATGTTTCAGTTGCGCCACCCAAAGACTACATTCTCAGCCTCCTTTCCCTCCAGGTGTGGCCCTGTGGCTAGATTCTGTCTAAAAGGTTGTGAGTGAGAATGCTGAGGCCAACTTTTGGGATATCCCTTAAACAGAAGGGTTATGTTTCCTTCCCTCTTTTCCTCATCTATTGGTATAGTGTGGATGTGGCAGCATAAGCCGTTCTGGACCATGGGCAGGAGGGCACAAGGGGTTGGCAGAACCATGGGTTGGTTCTCTCCTGCCTACCTCCCTCCAGCCACCCCCACCATGCTCTCTAATCAAGTGAAGCCACCAGAAGGTGACATCCAGACAGTTCCATGGGGGAACATAAATGCACATCTCATTGGAAACACTGTCAAGTTTCTGGCCTGTTAGACTTATATCTAATACATGACCCAATATACAAAACCAACCTGGGTTACCATGTAAGAAGAGCCCAAGAAAAGATGAGACTTGTGTGTGTGTGTGTGTGTGTGTGTGTGTGTGTGTGTGTGTGTCAGAGTTTTGCTCCTGTTGCCCAGGCTGGAGTGCAATGATGCCATCCCGGCTCATTGAAACTTCCGCCTCCCAGGTTCCAGTGACTTCCTTGCCTCAGCCTCCTAAGTAGCTGGGATTACAAGCATGCACCACCATGTCCGGCTAATTTTTGTATTTTTAGTAGAAACAGGGTTTCACCAGGTTGGCCAGGCTGATCTCAAACTCCTGACCTCAGATGATCTGCCCACCTCGGTCTCCCAAAGTTCTGGGATTACAGGCATAAGCCACCACGGCCAGCAAGACTATTCTTTACTACGTACTTTTCACTCTGCATTGATGAAATCATGTTGAATTGTTCTGAGCTGAAGTCTCTGACTCTGATTTCAGACCTCGCCTTTACCTCCTTACATGCTGCTGTTCATTCTCCTTCTACTGCTAAAATACAGATCATTTGGCTTCAGAAATAAGGCTAGAGGCTGTCCTATTCACTAGTTCAGATGAACGCAGCTGAGAGGAGGCATGAATTGAATAGAACACTAGACTGGGAGCCAGGAGACCCAGGTTCTGCTGCTGTCCTAGCTGTGTGGTCTTGGGGATGCCACTTAGCTTCTCTGAGCCAAAGAGTCAACACTGAAATTCTATGATTCTTCTAAAACAACCTTCATTGATACCTAGTAAAAAAAAAAAAAAAAAAAGTTGACCCTACAAGTTAAGAAGACTGGGCCTCAGTTGCCTTAGTGGCAGTTGGGACCACCTAGCATTGTCCAGTGGAAGGCACCAGAGAAACAGAAGAGTGATCTCCTCCAAGCATCCTTCCTCCAATGCTCTGAGGACGGCTGTGCAGAGCAGGGTGGAGGGAGGAGTTGTAGGAATTTCTATTACCTGGGTGGTCACAGCAAGTTATTTTCCAGAGTTTTGCTGCAGGGCAGCATTGGCTTTGGAGGCTGGACTGATTTTCCTTGCATGGATCTGTCCTGAGTGCTGCAGAAAAGTTCGCATCCCTGATGCTTGCCCACAAAACTGCCCCGTAGGGGACAAAGGTACCCCAGTTGGGAACCATTGCTAGTCCATCCCTTCTTTTTTTTTCTTTTTTTTTTATTATTATTTATTTATTT
>NW_016107659.1:345681-370363 GCF_001604975.1 Cebus imitator | reverse complement strand
TTAGAGACAGGGTTTCACTATGTTGGCCAGGCTGGTCTCAAACTCCTGACCTCAGCTGATCCACCTGCGTTGGCCTCCCAAAGTGCTGGGATTACAGGCATGAGCCACCGCGCCCGGCCCCATCCCTTCATTTTATAGTTGAAGAGAAATTCCGAAGAGCTCAGTGACTTCACCCTTGCTCTGACAAGAAAGCAGGAACTAGGTTCAAGTCTTCTGATCCCTGGTTAACTTTTCTGTCTCTAAGTTTTGGGTCAACCAGTGGACTCTGAAGCAGGGTGGTGCTGTATCCCCACGGACAGCAAGAAAATCCACTGAGATGCCACAAGAAAACACAAGAGCTCCCTATTTCTATCTCCTCCTTTAAAAGTCTGTGAGATTTTATAATGTACATAATATATTAGTACAGTAGCATATGTATAATTTATAAATACACATATATTGGTGCATGTTCAAATATTTTTTAACTGATGGCATGTACGATCAAAGAGTGTAAAGACCACCACCCTAAACACCTTTTCTAACTCTAAAAAGATTACCAAATTGCCCTGATTTGTTTTACTATTTTATTTTCCAGGAGGAAACCTACAGGATATTCCTTAAAGAAAAAGATAAGGTGGGCTTGAAATGATACCAAATTGGAAGCCTCTAGAAGGCAGATTATCAAACAATGCAGCCCAACTCCACATTATCAGCTGGAGTATTTTGGTTATTTTATCAATTAAATCAGATTAACTGTTTGTCAACCCACTCCCCGGTTTGGCATTGAATCCAAAAAACCAAATCTACCGTTTTAAGGTAATTGGTCCTATCTTACTGAAAACACAATCTGGAATTGTGAGAGGAAATAAGGGAGAAAAGAGGTGGTAAAAGAAGGGGAACTACCTCCAGAGAGGTGCTCCCTAGTTAAATATTTTCTCTCCTTTTCAATCTGTTTCACCTACTCTTGATCCAGAGCTTAAATTACTCCAACCTTCAGAGAGGTTCCCCTTAACCCTACTCTGCTGTGTGAGATGAAGGAGCACATGCAAGGATAAAAGAGGAGCCCTTCTAAACTATTAAAAATTCACCTGTAGGTTCAGTTGTCTGTGCTTACACTAGAACTAGGCGCTCTCCGCTGAGCCTTAATCAGCATGAGAAAGATGCAGGAAAATCAACATTTTGATGAAAAGAGATCCCCGGAATCCTAGGTTGGGACAGGAGTTTAACTTTTCTAAAACACACTTACAAAAATTGCCTGATGATCAGGCTGTCCCTGGAGAGAGGAAATAACAGAAGCAACGTGAAGAGTAGAAAACTTGCATGGCTAAAACAAATCTGTATGGCACCTGCCCCTTCTGCTATGCACAGGCAAGGGCAGCAAACACACATCTTTGCATCATGAATCATACTGGCCACTTACTAAGCTCTTCTTCTGTGCCAGGTATCGCGCTGAAGGTTCTATAATCATGACCTGATAACTCACATCTTTATCTGTAGAATGACATTATATAGTACAGAGGTTCTAAAACTTGCTCTGTTCTTGCCACCCTTAGTGTGCCAGTAATGTTTACAGCACCTCTATGCCAAAAGAAATGCCTAACTGTTCCATTTATTAAGTAGTTATATCCGAACAACTTGGTAATAGTAGTTGGTAAGGTTTGGCTCTGTGTCTCCAACCAAATCTAATCCTTAAATTGTAATAATCCCCATGCATCAAGGGTGGGACCAGGTGGAGGTAATTGAATCATGGACGTGGTTTCCCCCATGCTGTGCTCATGCTAGTGAGTTCTCACAAGATCTGATGATTTTATAAGGGGCATCCCACTTCGCTTAGCACACATTCCCTCTCCTGCCACACCCTGTGGCAGGTGCCTTCCGCCATGATTGTATGTCTCCTGAGGCCCCCCAGCCATGTGGAACTGTGAGTCAATTACGCCTCTTTTCTTTATAAATTACCCAGTCTCAGATATGTTTTTATTAGCAGTGTGAGAACAGGCTAATACAGTAGTTCACGCAGGTGTTGCTGTTTTCCTTAAAAATATTAAATATTCCGCCACGCCCCTGTGATCCTGCTGTGGAGCCCTGGAGCACACTGGCACACAGTTTGGGAACCATGGACACACTATGACATAGATATTTTTGGGATCCCTGTTATGTCAATGAGGAAACTGAGACCCAGTAAGGTTAAGCAGCTGGTTTGAAGAAATGCAGAAATCTGAACACGAGTCATCAGAATCCAGAACCCATGCTGCTGTAACAGACTCCTCCTGCCCCCTTGCTGAATCACTGCCTTTATGTCTAGTCATTATTTCCTCTTTTCATCTGTTTATTCTGCAACTCTCCCCATCCCCTACACACACACACACACACACACACACACACACACACACACACAGAGGCATGTCTGTACACACTCATGCTCATTCATTCCCTGGGCTCAAACCATTCCAACTGGGATGTCCCTCCCTTGAGTCTGCCTTTACAGAAAGTTCCTGCTTTAACCCTCAGTCCCAACTTACACCTCCTGACCACTTGTTCCCACACTCACCTCTCCCTCTTCAAACAGTAAGCAGCATGTTAATGACATGTCTACTAAGAGGTCTACTAAGCAGCATGTTAATGACATCTGATCTTACATTGTTCCCCAATTGTTTTATGTGTGTGGATGTGGCTCTCAGAAGACTGAAAGCTGCCTCCAAACAGGGACTGTGTGTTGTCCTGTATTGGGCATAGAGTAGCCCCAATGCAAATTTGTCAAAATCAGCAAGATGATCAAATGCAGAATTTGATAGCATACTCTAATGCCTAGATGTAGATAGTGGAGACAATATATTTAAGCCATCAGGAATGATAACTAACGTCCATGTGGCTTTTATTTGGTCCTCACAAGAGTGTAATTATTGCACCCCTTTCATGGAAAAAAAAGTTGAGGTTTAGACAGGTTAAGTGACTCTGACCAACGTTACCCAGCCTGTGAATGGAAAAACAGGCCTAAAAGTCCAGAGTGTTGGTCTCCCTCCCAGCCCTGTTTCAGGTTTATACAGCAGTGACCTTCAGAGAGATGCCAATTTTCAGCCCACATTCTGTGATGGGCAGGATGTCAATTTCAGAGGCAGTGTCTAGACTCAAAGGTGCCTGTCACCCTTGATACCTGGACTGTCTTCCAAGCCAAGCAGTGAGCCCTGCAGGACACCAGGCTGGGGTGGCTGGGGACACTGCTAGAAGCAATCAGGCTCCTTGGTGAGGTCAGTGAGCTTATTCAAAGTTCCAACCCATCTCCCTTTCTTAAGACGGAGTAAACTATAAAGGCTGGGGTTGACGGCTTCTGCAGCCAATGCTGGGTGCTTAAGCAAAAGTCTATTTTGACCTTAAAAGCATGTCATACAAAATAAAAGCAAGCTGGAAATATGCATCTATTCCTTCTGAATCATGAGAGCTTTGGTAGAATCAGCAAGGGTAGGGGCTCAGAGGTCAGTCAGCTCCGAGTTTACAGTTGATGCTGTTACTCACTAATGTATGATTTGAGGAAAGTTACTTCACCTCTCCGAATCTCAGTGTCCTTGTCAGTAAAATGAGGTCATAGGATAGTTGTGAAGATTAAATGGCAAAGCAAATGTAAAGCAAAGGGTGGTGGCTGCCAGGTAACAGACGCTCAGTAAGTGATAGTTCCTTATCACAGATGACAAACAGGTGCTGCAGCCAGAAGGTGTGGATGAAATAGGAGTTAGCACCAGCACCAGCACCAGCACCACCACCACCATTAGAACAGTGTTATGGGGGGACTGGTGCTAACTCCTTGTAGAGCAATTCATAACGCTCTAGCCTGGAGTAGTAGCAGAATGAGGAAGGAGGAGGGGAGTAAAAGAAAGGAAAATACAAGATGCCTAAGGCAAAAAATTCACCCAGAGAGACCCTGATGAGAAACAGAAACGAAATAGATGAGGAGCCAATAATTGGTTAGTAGAAGGACAGGGTGCTGGGCTTGAAAAAAAAAAATAAACAACTTGGACCATTTAAATATACATTTCAAATTGCATCCTCTTCTTCTGCATTGTGTCTTCAGGCAGCTTGGAAGATATAAATGCGTCATATTTATGTATAAAGCTTTTATTGGGATTAAAAAAAAACAGAACTGAACTTTATGAATAAAAGAAGGGTAAAAACCAGCTGTAGGGTGGCAGGTTTCTTGCATGATAAAATGGGGTTGAGTCTGGGATGGAAGCATTTACGCCAGTATTCTTTTGTCAGATGCCTGTCTTTGCAGAGACGTAGAAGGCATGGCTCAGAGGAAATGTACCTGGAGGATATCTGGAAATCCTAAAGGACTATTACAACTGTTAGTTATTATTAACACGTGTATAGTAGCACACCCACCAAATCAGCAATCTGCCTGAATATCACCCATGTGCCTTTGAGGGGACTGTCAGGATGGAGAGACTCACCGTGGTCGGGATGTCCCGGTTGAGGGGCACGCTGTGCGACTGCTCCTGCAGGGATTTATCTGTGCCAACCTCGGAGTAAAAGACCTTGAAAAGATGCAGACACCCTGGTGAGAGCAGAGCCCATGCTTGTGTAAGATCAAAGGTTGTAATTGCACTCACAGTGGCAGCAGGCTCTGAGGTGCGTCGCCTTATATCAAGTGCACTAGTTCTGTAGGAACCACATGAGACCTACTTGGGTTGGGACGGGAATGGTGGGGTAGTGTTACAAACTCAGAAGCCTGTGGAGTCCAGGAGGAAGACATACAGTAATGAAGTGAGAGGCAGAGGTCTGGATGTGGCTCCTGTTATTTTTCCCAAAATGCATGAGCCTCCCAGGTAATCTTTCATTTTCTCACTTTCAGTAAGATATGAGTCCAGAAATATATTTCTCTACTTTTAGAAAACAGTAAGACAGGCTGGGCTCATGCCTGTAATCCCAGCACTTTGGGAGGCTGAGTTGGGTAGATCACGAGGTCAGGAGTTCAAGACCAGCTTGACCAACATGGTTAAACCCCGTCTCTGCTAAAAATACAAAAATTAGCCAGGTGTGGTGGCAGGCACCTGTAATCCCAGCTACTCAGGGGGCTGAGGCAGGAGAATCACTTGAACCAGGAGGTGGAGGTTGCAGTGAGCCAAGATCATGCCACTGCACTGCAGCCTGGGTGACAGAGCAACACTTCGTCTCAAAAAAAAAAAAAAAAGAAAGAAAACAATTGGACAAAGGCCATGATCAATGGCTACTGAAAAGGTGACAGTAGCTGGTGGTGGGATAAGGGTGTTACTGGGTTCTTACAACTCAACTAAAATGAGCAGCTCAATTCCAGCAGGCTTGGTGCCTTACGGGAATGTGGACCGAATGTGGCCAGCTCTCCACATGTCCCAGAGAGTTTGCAACTCCAAATATTTATGTGAAATGTCTTGACTTCTAGAAGTTTTTCAAAGAAAACATTTTGGTGAAATGAAATCAGCCCAATTTGTAGCCTCTGACAGATAGGAATGCACTCTCTGCTGATTCCTTCACTTTGCCTATCCACCTTCTTACTTTAATTCAGATTTTACATTATTTTGTACTTATTGACAACATTCCACAGTGATTTCCTGTTTCCCATGTTCATGCTTTATTCTCCAGATTGGACTAATGGCAATTGAAGAGCAAGAACCACGTCCTTTTAGTTTATATTTTTCCACAGCTGGACAGAGAAAGGACTGGATAGATCCTAAATGAGTAATGCAGATGTGATGTGACACTAGGAGCATTTACAAACACCCTTCAAAAGGGGACATTTCTTCTAGCTTATGGAGAGAGAATGGGGCTGTTATTGATACAGAAGAACAGGTATCTAGAAAAAGCAAGGATGAGAAAGACATACAGTCACACAACACACCCACTGAGGAAACTCCCGTGCTCATGTACTTACAGTGTACCCAAGGACGGGGCTCCCAGGATGCCTTGGCATTTTCCACTGGATGCTGAAAGCCGTACAGTTCAATGCGCCCAGCTTGATGTCAAGAGGCGGCCCTACCTTTCCTGCCCCCAAACAAAATAGATTGTGTTAGCACATCCCACCTTGAGTATACTTACACAAGATTTAAGAGTGCATTCTCTGACAGATGAAAAGCACACTTAAAGATAATTTCAGAAACGAAGTCAATCTCTAATCTACCACACCTGTCTCAGCTGACCTCACCCACTTTGCTATCCTCTCCCAACCTGGCATTAGTAGATAAATCAGCCCAACCATAACCCTTGTTCTCTTGGGTAACTTCTAATAGGTCAGGAACCAGCAAAGGAGGATTCAGGGTAGCACAGACCACAGACACTTCTGACTTGACTCTGAGAGTTTAACATGTACTAAAGTAACATGACAGACATATTTTTATTTACTCAATAGCATATGTATTTTATGTATACATTATATATATGTGTTTGCTTACACAGCTAGGATATACCCTATGGTGTGACATCTCAAAAATATAGTTATGTATAAAATGAAGTTTAAATTTTTCAAATGTTTCACTATCTATTTATCTTAAGTAACTTCATAGTTATAGATAATAAGATTTGTAATTATAAAATAACATATACAGGTTGCCATGATTTAGAAAATATAAAAGAATTATATCTAATTCTAATATTCAGAAATGAGTCCTATTAGCATTGCGTTGTATCTCCTGTAGGTCATGTGCAATTTAAAAAAATTGTTTCTCTCTCTCTCTTTCTCTCTCTCTCTCTCTCTCTCTCTCTCTCTCTCTGTGTGTGTGTGTGTGTGTGTGTGTGTGTGTGTGTTTCTATACAGTTGACATCCCTTATCTGAAATGCTTGGGACCAGAAGTGTTTCAGATTTCAGATTTTATTGGGTTTTGGAATATTTGCAGTATACTTAGCTGTTGAGCATCTCAAATCCAAAATGCTACAATGGGCATTTTCCTTGAGCATCATATTGGTGCTTAAAAAGTAGGATTTTGGAGCATTTAGGGTGTCAGAGTTTTGGATTTTGGATGCTCAACTTTGTGTCTGTGTGCATGTGTTTATGTGATTTTTAAATTGTTTTTGTTATATATAGTGATTATGTATATATACATGCATGTTAATAATTTTAAGTCTTATCTCAGTATATATATACATACTTATCTCACTTAGTATTTTAAGTCTTATCTCACTTAGTATATATATATAAATATATATATTAGAGAGAGAGAGGGGGAGAGAGAGAGAGTACAAATAGCATATTATAATCCTTAAAATCATTATTTTTAATGGCTGTAAATTTTTCCATATAACACATGTTCCATAATAAATGGCATTTGCTATCCCGCTATCGTTAGGCAATTTACTTCCAATATTTTGCTGTCTTACATAATGCTCCATGAGGGCAGAGAGTAGGTCTATCTTGTTCAGAGTACAGAAACTAATAATGGTAAGAGCACAATAAATATTCCTTAAGTGAATGAACATTCTGCAACTTGATTTTCCACTTACTAATATGTCTTGGTGAACTTTCTTTTTAACCATTGCATATAATTCTCCAGCATATCCTTTAGCATACTTGTAATTCGCAGAGATCTAATGTATCTATTTAATGGACTGCTGCTGGGGGCTTGTCATCAATGTTTTTAATAACAGAACCCAAAGTTTTTCTAGTGGATTGAGTAATAGAAACACAGTGCTGTCAGCAGGAACCATGAGGCCAAGAGTCACCTCCCCTCTACCCCATATACACCTGCCTATGACCGTTATCACTCAGAGATTTAATTCTTAATGATCTCTCTGACTCTGCCATTAAATTTGCTCAAGATTGGCTAGACTTGAGCAGATTAGATTAGGCTAGACTTAGGCCATGTGGCTTCCTCTTGGCTCAACCAACAGGCAGGAAAGGAAAGATCAGTCCTTTCTGGCTTCTAAACTGGGAAATGACAGGATGAGATGAGTTCAGGGAATTGTTCTTCCACCAAGCCCATCCACAGTAAAGAAAGAAACCAGCAGGAGAAAAGGATCATAGAAAAGGGTAGTGGGAGGTTGGATAGCCAAAACTCCACTTTTCAGAGCACGTGTGTACATTAACTATTGCTCCATTGATTGATGCTGAAGTTATTTTCAAAATATCACTGTTAAAAATAATGCTGAAAAGAACATCTGAATATGTGCCTTTTTATGCACATGTGCCAGTGTTTCCAGGATGGATACCTATAAAATTTATCAAGAATATACACTTTCATTTTTACTACTAATGACTTATTGCTCTCCCAAAAAGAGTAAATGAATAAATATATGTTTAGGTGCATTCAATTATTTATTTGGGTAAATTCTTAAAATTCTTAAAGCAGAGTTCTTGTGTCTAAAAGGATTTTTCACCCTTGACACTGTTGACATTTGGGGCTGCCTCCTTTTTATAGGGGCTGTCCTTTTGCATCATAGGATGTTGAGCAGCATCCCTGGTCTCTACCCGCTAAATGACAGTAGGATCCTCCAACCCCATGTGAAAACTCAGAACATCTCCACACATTGCCAAATGGTCCCCAAACGGCAAAATTGTTCCCCATTGAGAAGCACTGATTTAAGAGAATGAATATTTTAAAGATTTCTAATAAATATCATCAAACTTACATTTAGAAAATTACCAATTTAGAAGTTTATAATGGTGTATGAGATATATAAGTAACAGTATAAAGTAACACAGCCCCACCAGGTCTTAGTATTACCACTTTTTAAAGAATTTTTGCTCAGAGAATGAAAAAATATACATAAAAAAAAGCCACAGACCAGCAGAAAATATTTGCAAAAGAAATATCTGATAAAGGTCTGTTATCCAAAATATACAAATGCTGTAGACAAAACATGCGTGTCCCTCCAAAATTCATACATTAAACCCTAATTCCCAATGTAATAGTATTTGGAGATGTGGCCTTTGGGAGGTGATTAGGTCATGAGGGTAGAGCCCTCATGAATAGGATTAGTTACCTTGTAAAATAATACCCTAGAGAGCTCCGCCTCCCCTTCTGCTATGTGAAGACACAGCAAGAAGATAGCTGTCTATGAGCCAGGAAGTGAGCCTTCATCAGACACCAAATCTGTTGGTGCCTTGGTCTTAGACTTGCCTGCCTCCAGAACTGTGAAAAATAAATTTCTGTTGTTTATAAGCCACCCAATCTATAGTATTTTGTTACAGCAGCTGAACAAACTAGGATAATGCAGAACTCTTAAAACTAAACAGGCCAGGTGCAGTGGCTCACGCCTGTAATCTCAGCACTTTGGGAGGCTGAGGCGGGTGGATCGCTTGAGGTCAGAAGTTTGAAACAAGCCTGTCCAACATGGCGAAACCCTGTCTCTACTAAAAATACAAAAATTAGCTGGGCATGGTGGCGGGTACCTGTAATCTCAGCTACTTGGGAGGCTGAGGCAGGAGAATTGCTTGAACTCAGGAGGCGGAGGTTGCAATGAGCCAAGAACACGCCATTACACTCTAGCCTGGGCAATAAGAGTGAAACTCTGTCTCAAAAACAAAAACAACAACAACAAAAAAAACTCTCAACAATAAAAATAAACAACCTGAGTGAAAAATGGGCCAAAAGATTTCATTACAAAGACATCAAAAGCAACAAAAGCAAAAATTGACAAATGAAATCTAATTAAGAGCATCTGTACAGCAAAAGAAACTCTCAACAGAGTAGACAGACAATCTACAGACTGGGAGGAAATATTTGCAAACTATGCATCTGACAAAGGTCTAATATCCAGAATCTATACGGAACTTAAACAAATTTACAAGAGTAAAACAACTCCATTAAAAAGTGGGCAAAGAACATGAACAGACACCCTAAAAGAAGGCATACATGCGGCCAACAAGCATATGAAGAAAAGCTCAACATCACTGTTCATTAGAAAAATGCAATTCAAAACCATGATGAGATACCATCTCGCACCAGTCAAAATGGCTATTATAAAAAAGTCAAAAAAATAACAGATGCTGGCAAGATTGTGGAGAAAAGGGAACTTTTATGCACTGTTGGTGGGAGTACAAATTAGCTTGTGGAAAGCAGTATGGCAATTCCTCAAAGTGCTAAAAGCAGAACTACCATTCAACCCAGCAATCCCATTACTGGATATGTACCCAGAGGAATACAAAGCATTCTACCATAAACACACATGCATGCAAATGTTCACTGCAGCAGCGTTTGCAATAGCAAAGACATGGAATCAACCTAAATGCCCATCAGTGACAGACTGGATAAAGAAAATATGGTACATATGCACCATGGAATATAATGCAGCCATAGAAAGAATGAGATCATGTCTTTTGTGGGAACATGAATGCAGCTGGAGGCTATCATCCTTAGCAAACTAATGCAGGAACAGAAAACCAGCTACCCCATGTTCTCACTTACAAGTGACAGCAGAATAATAAGAACTTAAGAACACAAAGAAGGAAACAACAGACACTGGGGTCTACTTGATGGGGGAGGGTGGGTGGAGGGAGAGGAACTGAAAATATAGCTTTTCTGGGTACTGGGCTTAATACCTGCATGAGGTAATATGTACAACAAACCCCCGTGGTGGGTATTTACCTATGTAACAAACCTTCACATATACCCCAAACCTAAAATAAAAATTAAAAAAAGCAAACAAACCAAAAATAGAAAAATGGACCAAGACCTTGGCAGACACCTCACCAAAAAAGATACAATGATAGCAAGTAAGCATATAAAAACATGCTCCACATCATAGGTCATCAGGGAAATGCAAATCATAACACCAATGAGATACCATCCCAATATGCCTATTAGAATGGCCAAAATCCAGAACACTGACAACATGAAATTTTGGCAAGCATGTGGAGCAACAGGACTCTTATTCATCACTGGTGGGAATGCAAAATGGGACAGCCCCTTTGGAAGGCAGTTTGGCAGTTTCTTACAAAACCAAACATACTCATCATATCACTCACATGTACACTCTGTGGTATCTACCTAAAGGATTCAAAAACTTACATCCACACAAAAACCTGCACATGGATATTTATAGCAGCTTTATTCAGAGCTGTCAAAACGTGGAAGTAAACAAGAAGTTTTTTAGTAGGTGAATGGATAAATAAATTGTGGTACTTCCAGACAACGGAGTATTATTCAGTGCTAAAAAGAAATGAGCTATCAAGCAATGCAAAAGACATCAAAGAAACTTTAGTGGGTATTCCTAAGTGAAAGAAGCCAATCTGAAGAGGCTACACATTGTATGAGTCCAACTCTATTACATTCTGGAAAAGGCAACAGTAAAAAGACCAGTGGTTGCCAGGGATTAGGGGAGAGCAAGGGATGAACAGGCAGAGCTCAGAGGGTTCTTAGGGCAGTGAAACTATTCTGTATGATACCGCAATGGTGGATACATGTCATTATGCATGTGTTTAAACCCATAGACTGTGCAACACAAAAAGTGAACCCTAATGTAAACTATGGCCTTTGGATGACAATGATGTGTCAGTGTAGGTTCACTAACAAATGTGAGACTCTGGTAGGGAATGCTGATAAGGGGGAAGGATTTGCATGCATGGAGACAGGGGTATATGGAAAGTCTCTCTACCTTCCTCTCAAATTCACTATGAATTTGAAACTCTAAAAAGTCTTTTAAAACCTTGGCAAATTTGATCAGAAAAAAGGTTAATTATTTTAGGACCTTTTTTGGCTATTTTTCTTCTCTCATTTTCAAGTATTTTGTACATATTTAATATGGGTTTTAGTTTTTTTCTCACTGATTTATAAGTACCCTTAATATGTGAAATATCTGAATTATTCACCTATATTTTCTCCAGGTAGTTTTATGTTTGCTTCCCCCGTGTAATTATCCAGTGGTAGCCATATTTACTGCTAAGTGAAGAGGTCTACTCTAACATAGCCTTAACGGTAGCTGAAAAGTAGGGAGAAAGATAATGGGAATGATTTATCAGAACCATAAAATAACCAGTGAGCACAGCCTCATCCATAGTCTTAGGAGTATTTCTTGCTTCCTTTGCTCTGGGAAAAATTGCAAGTGATCAAGGCAGGCTCCTTGGGTCACTAAGAGAGAAACCAGTTCTTGTGTCCCTTGTGTATCTGCAACGGTTCAGTACAGAAAATAGAAATACTCTAGATATTTTAAACAGGAAGGTGGCTATGGAAATTGGTAGAAAGACTGGAGAAATTAATTTAGGAGTCTCCCATGGCTCTATTAGAGTGAGAGAGAATGAATGAGAGAATGCTATAGTGGTGATTCAGAACCAAGAAGCCTCTGCCTTCACCCTCATTACTGGCGTTACTGTTGCCACAACTGTTTTCAGGCACCTATAAGACTGGCGATGGGCCCTGGAATGATGAGCTCTAATGTTGTGATGGCCTTGCTTCCTGGAGAAATAGCAGCACGAAAATGGCCTCCACTCCACTCCTGCCTTCCCTACCTCCCAAGAGTACATCCTATTGGTAGGACCTAATTGACATCCAGAATATTGGCTACAAGATAGTCTGGGAAATGTCGTTTTTATTTTTCCAGCCTTTGAATTATAGTCATAGCATTTAGAAGGAGGGTAAAATAAAACAGTCACCTAGAAGGTGAACAAGTCAATCTAAGGTATCCATGACCTCTTGGCACCCATAAAAAGAATGAATTGTAATGTGCTACCCCCTTTACCTATACTACTTAGGAAAGTATTTAAATCAGGACCTGCTGAGATCTGGTTAGGGATGACTTCTATTTTATTGGCATTTTCACCCATTTATTTGCTCTTTCACACACCTAACACACATATTGAGCACACTATACAAACCAGACACTGCCAGTCTCTACTTTAATAATGAAGAGAGACACAGGGACACAAATTAGCAGAATATTAAGATTGGGTGTGAGAATTAGGGTTGGGAAGTTGGAGTACTTTAGTGACCTATAGCAAGGACACACCAGACCCTGTGCAATAGACCCACAGGAACGAGGCAGACAAAGTGGGGATGGGAAAAGAGTCCCAAGCAGAGACAGCAGAATATACTCTTTCCCAAAGAGTTGGGGGAAGAGCCATGAATGTAGAACTACTGAGACTCCATGGCTGGGTGAATGTGGGCAGTGAAAGAGAGAAAGAAAGTAGAAATTAGGTGGCTCCAAGGATTCTGGCTTGGACAACATGGAGGAAGAGGATGCCAGCTACTCAGCTGGCAGGGACTCAGCTTGGCCGTCTATGAAGTTGGAGATGTGGTCACCAGCAGCTTGTGAGTGACAGGTGGCAAAGTCAGACATTTGGACCAAATACCAAAAATAATCCAGATGAGTCAGTTAAATACCTGATCACAAATTATAGAAAATAATTGAATTTTAAAATCAGACTTTTAAAATTTATTTAGTTAGTTAGTTTTGAGACAGGGTCTCCCTCTGTCACCCAGGCTGGAGTGCAGTGCTGTGATTTCAGCTCACTGCAGCTTCCACTTCCCAGGCTAAACTGATCCTCTCACCTCAGCCAACTGAGTAGCTGGGACTACAGTCACGTGCCACCCCATCTATCTAATTACTTGCTATTTATTTATTTATTTACTTGTAGAAACAGGTTCTCATTATGTTACCCAGGCTGGTCTTGAACTCCTGGGCTCACGCAACCCTCCCGCCCTGGTCTCCAAAAGTGTGGGATTACAGCAGGAGCCACTGCACCCGACCTTAAAACCAGGCTTTGAGGAAGAATCTTTCTAAGCTTAAACGAGACTAAAAATAAATGAATTTTTTAAAAATAATGGAATCTACAACATAGAACTTTCATTATTCTCTTTGAAAATTACAAAAGAAAAATTTCAGACAGTAGATGAGGGGTAAATAATTGCAGCAAAATGAGAGGCCAAGGGATATCTTTATTATAAAACTCATGCATATTAATAAGAAAATTCAAACCCTAATAAATAAAATATGAAGAGACAATTTGCAAAAAAAAAAAGGAAGTACAGCTAGTAAACACACATGGGGAAATATTCAAATTAGCTAGTTACCAAAGAAATATACATTTCAAAAACTGAGATGTTTTCACCTATCAAATTAGCCAAAATATTAAACTGAGAGTAACTAATGCTGACAAGCGAACATGAATGCGGTACTCTCAAAAAATTGCTCGTGGCAGGATAAATGAGTATTTGGGCACCGTGGAAGACAATTTGGCACCAATATGCAGTGATATCCAGGGCCATAAATCCGTTCTTATCCGTGGGCCTCCAGAAGTCTGATTATAGTCAGCCATAAGGAAGGAATCTTGAAAGAAGAGAAGGCTACTAATAGGGTTTGGATCTTTGTCCCCGCATGTCGAATTGCACTCCCCAGTGTTAGAGGAGGGGCCTGGTGGTAGGTGACTGGATCGTGGGGAAGGATTTCTCCCTTGTTGTTCTCGTGATAGTGAGCGAGTTCTCATGAGATCTGGTTCTTTAAAAGTGTGGGGCACTTCCCCTTTTTTTCCTCCAGCCCTGGCCATGCATAAGACATTGCCTGCTTCCCCTTCACCTTCTGCCATGATTAAAATTCCTGAGGCCATGCTTCTTGTACAGCTGCAGACCCATGAGCCAATTAAACCTCTCTTCTTTCTAAATTACCCAGTCTCAGGTATTTCTTTATAGCAGTGTGGGAACGGACTAATACAACTACCCAAAGCAGATGTTCTTCATAGTCTACATGTGATACAGAAAAACCATAAGCAATCTAAATATTTACAAACAGGGCAATAGTTAGACCAAGTATAGTGTATCACCTGAATCTACTGATATATACACATTAAACACAAGATGTTTTTGTGGTATCTTGAATTGGACCCTGGAGCAGAAAGAGAACATTTGTGGGAAAACCAGTAAAATTAAATAAAGTCTGTGGTTCGATTGATAGTACTCTACCATCACTAGTTAGTACTATCACTGATTCATTGCTTAGATTTGACAAATATGCCATGGTTTTGTAAGATGTTCACATGAGAAGAAACTGGTGAAAGGTGTCTAGACGTTCTCTCTAGTGAATACCCAACTCTTCTATAAATCTAAATTTATTACAAAATAAAAAGTTTATTTAAAAAAAGAGGCTTGTATGACACTGTGGCAAAACTACGATGTAGTATTAAGCAGAAAGGTGTACTCAATTGCCACCAATACTATTATTACAGTTATTTAATATGTTCATTTGAAAAATAACTTGAAGGCAAGAGAAGAAGCTAATTGATACATTAGGGTGGCTGAGATGAAGGATAATTTTTCTCCCATGTTCTTTTATTTGGCAAGCTTTCCAGAATATTATATTGTTTTCCCAATTTTAAAAGTTCACTTTCAAAAATATTTTTACATCCAACGATCAAATGACATGGGTGCGGGTATAACCATGTTCCTTCGTTACTAAAGGAAATCCGCAAAATAGCATTGCTTCATAAAGTTTGCACCATTTGGGTGGGAGCAAATGGTGCTGTCTCATGTTTGCAGCCTGTTTCTCTGCATTTCAGGGTAAGGCTAAATATAGTTTGTGATAAATGATGCAGACCTTTTAGCTCTCAGTAACAAAAGGTAACATATCCGCATAAAATGCCTTTAACAGCTGGGCACAGTGGCTCACGTCTATAATCCCAACACTTTGGGAGGCCGAGGCAGGTGGGTCACCTGAGGTCAGGGGTTCAAAACCAGCCTGGCCAACATGAGGAAACCCCATCTCTACTAAAAATACAAAATTAACCGGGCAAGGTGGTGCTTGCCTGTAATCCCAGCTACTTGAGAGGCTGAGGCAAGAGAATCACTTGAACCTGGGAGGCAGAGGTTGCAGTGAGCCAAGATCGAGCCATCGTACTCCAGCCTGGGTGACACAGTGAAACACTGTCTCAAAAAAAAAAAAAAAATACCCTTGTCAACGGATGCAGCAAAATGAAGGTGCCCAGTAAAGAGGCTGTTAGTGCTGTGAACAAGGCACAGGGAATTGTCAGCAGACAGTGAACAAAGCACTGTCAAGGAGGACCTGATTATAAAGAGCACAGAACAGGCGGCTGCCTTGCCCCTCTCTACTTCGGTGGCTGCTCATCATCTAGAACAGGATTGTTCAAAATGTGTTGGTCTCTATGTCCTGGATTCTCGAGGACAGTTTGGATTCTAAATGATGTCTCACCATCATGTCTGCTTGGGTTCCCATCATAGCAGTGGAGGCTAGAGGGGGACCACCACTGGCCATCATGGGCAGGTGGGACAGGTCTTACAGTGTCTGGGAGGGGGAGGCAGGCCGAGACCAGGGCTGTAGCAACATGTCCTCTGACGGTTCTGAGCCAGAGCTGTGGGAAGCCCAGTGCTCCTAGCGAGCGGTCTTTGCACACACTCACCTGTCCCCACATACTGATTGGAAGTTTTTTTTCTCTTTCTCAAATTAATATTTATAATATTTACACAAATAAACATAATATATACATAAATATAACATTTATATAATTCTATAATTATTAATTTTCAGATTTTTTTAAAAGAAAATAAAGGTAAATAAAATAAAGCTAAAATTCCATACTGCATCTGTTTCCTCTTCTTTCCTCTCTTACAGAGATAACAACCACTCTGATGTGACTGGGTTTTATCCTCAAGAAGTATGTACTTTCATCTGCATGTTTCTTTACTTTTCCTGGAAGAACCTACTGCTCATCAGCAAAGAGATGGATAAACTGTGGTTTACCCAGACAGTGCGCCGGTATCTTTACCACTTGAACATGTATTTCTTTAAAGAGAGAAAGATCTATTTGAGGGGAGAGACAGACAGAGGCGCAAGCCTTTGTAAATCCTAAAACACTGCTCAAACCTTAGCCCAGTCCTGAGCTTTGCCTCACTGCTGGCATAGAAATCATCTTTCCTTGGTTTCTAAATCTGTTGCCGCTTGTCCATTCATATTTTGGTTTCTCAAATGTTATTGCTGCCATCTTTGTCTGTTTCCTTTGTCCTGCTGGCTACTACTCTTCTCCTTAGTTTTACAAGCATTTTAGTGGGGAGTGAGAGGTCCAGTAGTAAGTATTGTTCATCGTGTTTGCCAGAGGTAGTGGAGGAAGATATTATTCCTACTTTACAGATGAAGAAACTGAGGTCTACAGTCTGTTGAATGAGGATCTTATCAGTGGAACAGTGAGGAACCAGGTGGAGAAGTTCTTCCTCTCCCCTCCCCTTCATGTTGATGTTCCTGGTGATTCTGCCTGGCCTCCCTGCTCAGCCTCCCTGTTCTCAGTTCCCACTTTACCCTCTTCCCTGCCAGTCACTGCTACATATGTGATGTGGCTCTTGAACCCATTTCTCCAGCCCAGCCCTTCCCTTCAGAGGAGCAGACCTATGTACCCAACTGCCTAGTGGACCCAGATGACACTGGGCCTCCCAAATTCCACATAACAGAGCTGAATTCATCATCTTTCTTTTTTAACTCCTGTAACCCCTGTAACCCTGGTAGATGGCATCACCATCCACCATGGCTTCCAGAAATCTGCAGGTCACCCTCAGCATCAAATTGGTCACACTGTCTCCATCCTCTCTTCTTCAGGGAAGCCTCAGAATCCTGCTCAACCCTGGGCCTGGAGCAACACTATCAGTCATTCAGAGCTGTGCATACAGTGGAGCCCACTGCCATCCCCAGATCCTAAGGGATACGCTTTCCCTCTCCACAGCTTCCGCAGCCTCTTTTGGAGAATGTGTGCTTGTAAATAAAACTTTATTTTACCTGTAAAGCAGTTGAGTGCAGCACAAAGATTGGGGCCACTGGATTGGAACCTCTAAAACTTGTGTGGAGAAGGGCTTATAAATGACAGATAGAAGGAAGTACCAGAGGCCTTCTCAAGCGACATTTGCATTTTGAGCACAGCATTTTTCTATTTGTGTGTTTGTTTGAAGTGTCCTTAAGGGCAGGGCAGGACCCAGTCCAGGCCCATCTGAAGCTGTATTTGCAGAGCAAACATATTGATACAGAAATAGTATGATTTTTGGGATATGTGTGGAGGGGGGCAAGCTAAAGGGAGGACCAAGTACCAGTGGGAGCACCCATGGGCTAGAAATAAGTTCTAAAATCAGAAAGGTGGTGAACCCGGAAAGGCCAGACAGACCATCAGGCAAAGTCATGCCACATGGTCTGGTACCACCATTAGAGACACAGAGACGTTAGGATATAGTCCCAACTGCGACGAGCAGATCAAAGTAATTCTCTAAATATCTTCCAACAACCAGGGAGAAACGTAAGAGGGAAACTACCCAAGGCTCTCCTCACATCTCTGCAATGTCTGAATCATCAGGGAAAGCTTTGGCTAGAGCAAGTAAAGCTTTCTTTTATTTATTTATTTATTTATTTATTTTGAGACTCATTCTGTCACACATGCTAGAGCAGTGGCATGATTTCAGCTCACTGCAACCTCCACCTCCTGGCTTCAAGCAATTCTCCTGCCTCAGCCTTCAGAGTAGCTGGGATTACAGGTGCCCACCACCACGCTAGGTTAACTTTTATATTTTTAGTAGAGACAGCATTTCACCATGTTGGCCAGGCTGGTCTCAAATTCCTGACCTCAAGTGGTCCGCCCACCTTGGCCTCCCACAGTTCTAGGATTAGAGGCATGAGCCACTGCGCCCGGCCAAAAAATCTTTTAATGAAACCAAACTTTTTTTATAATGATTATAACTCTGAAGTCTTCTAGAATCTTATCCATTATATAGAAACATACTAGTACTTCCTCAGTATTAAAAAAAATCTAAGTAGTAGGCCACTTACATATGAGACAAGTAATATTAAGCAGTTAAATACAAAAGTAACACTCGTTTCACCAATAATTACAAATGATGGGAAAATATGGTACATAATAGCAAACTAGTGTTGAAGAAACATAGCATTTGAAACTAAAATAATGCATGAGACAATATACCCTGAAGCTGTGTTCCTGTAAGCTAAAAGCTACACTGCTTAAGAGACAAGTAAATAAAAAGGGCGTTTCTTTGCTATGAGGGAGCAGTACGCTTGAGCTTTCTTCTCTAGAGGACTTTCAAAACTGTGTTAGGCTTTTGCATTAGAAGCTCCTGAATAATTAGGTCAATATCTTAGGGAAATTTTATTTCATAAAATAAGTCAAATTCTTGAGCAAAATTCATCTCTGATTCAATTAGTTTTATATTCCAATTCATAAAAACACTTCAAAATGCAAACAAAAATACCATCTGTGACAGAAATACATTGCTAGCTTTTTAGTTATTTGATTTTCACAGAATGAACCAAGTTACATTCACTAATGGAACAGAAAATGCCCGGACTAACTAAAAATAGTCAGAAAATTCTTAATAGGAAGACAAAAACCACATTCCCATCTGTTTGAAGCTTGGTCCCACTATTATTATTAAAGCAGCACTATGAATACGTAACGCAAGAAATGTGGCCACTAGAGCTACTTCCAAGGTGACGCCTTCAAGGCAGCAGTGAAAATGCGGGTTTAAGACACCAAACAGTGTTTGTTCTAGTTACCTGTGGATTAAAGAAATTGGCAGTCACTAAGGAGCAGCAGGAAGAGTTTTCCAGAGCCCTGCTAGCTTTTCTCTGTGGAGCAGTTACCCTTCACATCAGAATCATGCTTCCCTTTGAAATTCATCAGGCCAGAGCACAATTCCAAAATATAGTTTGCCACTCCAGAGTGTAATTCCAGGGAGTAATCCATCATTCCCCAGTGTAATTCCAGGGAGTAATCCACCTTTGCGGACCGCTTCAGTTTCCTCATGTCCTAGCCAATGGGCTGGATTAGATGATCATAAATTAGAGTTCCTCCCTAAATACTTCATGGGGGAGTATCTGCAGAGTACTAGTGGTGAGCAGGAAGAGAGCCAATCACTCGGAACAACTCCTCAGGGCAGTGCTCCCTCAGACCCAGGCAAAGTGGGCCATGTTTTAGAAGGACCAGTTAGGATCCTCCTCTAGCCATACCACTCCCCATGAGTGGAGTGTGGAGTCCCAAGCCAAGAGGACATTCCTATGGAAAGCCTGTGCTCCATCTACTCCTCAGGTACTGTACTCACCACCCTGGAATTCCCTGCCCAGAGAGGCCTGAGCCCTTTTCCTGATCCTCAGTGGCCTTGTTCCTGGGCGTGTCCTTCTGACGGTGGACTGCACTGCACTGTCCTTCTGAGGGTGGGCTCTCAGGAAAGAGGGTGGCCAATGGGTTGCTGTGCTCCAGGATGGGCAGTGGACAGCACTAGCTAGGGTTGTGGGCAGAGGTGTCCATGCTTGTGCCTATGTACATCCTTTAGGGCGGGACAGACCAAGGCCTGGGGCAGACCAGCGCTCAGGGGGCAGTTCTCGCCAAGTAGAAATAGAAGTTGCCTCCTCTCGAAGCAGAAATTCAATGAGTCTGAGAAATTGGAATTTGAACCTGGTATTTCCAGTCATTATGAACATGTACTGTATATTTGTCAGGTTAGAAAGAGAGAAAATATTGTGTCTAACAATTTGTTAGCCTGTTTAATGACTTATAAGTTTTTAGACAAATGTACATGGGCTTCTGTGGGAACTCTTGTGCTCCATATACCAGTATTAGGGGTAGGTCTGCCCCTCTGAGTGTCACGCTGCTTCACAAATTGGGCTCGGCTGGGTTGTACGGGAATCTCACAAAGGATTCTTCTGGCCCAAGTGTTGAACCTCTGCTGAGAGCCTCTAGCAGAGGTTCCTGTTTAGACTCTGTTGGAAATCCCAGGGGAGCACAGATGCCAGAGATCAAGAGTTGCTGGGACAGTGGCAGCACCAAAGAGTCGACAACATACTACAGTGACAATTAGACAGTCACCTACCCACAAAGCTAGTTATGTTAGAGAAGGTTAAGGCACAAAACCGCTTCTAAGCACCTACCCTGTGTGGGCGCCTGCACAGTGTAACCTTTTTCTATCACGGACTCAAGCTCATTTCTTACATCAGGGGGCCCCCACCCCCGGGGCCATGGACCAGTACCGGTCTGTGGTCTTTTAGGAACCAGGCAACACAGCAGTAGAGTGGCGGGTAAGTGAGCCAAGCTTCATCTGTATTTACAGTCACTCCCCATCACTGGCATTACTGCCTGAGTTCTGCCTCCTGTCAGATCAGCAGCATTAGATTCTCATAGGAGTATGAACCCAACTGTGAGCTGTGCATGTGAGGGATCTAGGTTGTGTACTCCTTATGAGAATCTAATGCCTGATAGGCTGTCACTGTCTCCCATCACCCCCCAGATGGGACCATCTAGTTGTAAGAAAACAAACTCAGGGCTCCCACCGATTCTACATTATGGTACATTGTATGATGAAATAATTATTTCATTATATATTACAATGTAATAATAATAGAAAAAAAGTACATAATAATTATAATGCGCTTGAATCGTCCTGCAACCACCTCCCACCCCCATCCATGGAAAAATTGTGTTCTAGGAAACCAGTCCCTGGTGTTGAAAAGGTTGGGGACTGCTGTCTCACATAATCTAAGAAGGCAAGAAGGAAAGCTATACATCTCCACCCACCAACCTCCTATCACCATACATACACACACACACACACGTAAGCATATGCTCACATGCAGACACACTTATACACAGGCATACGTGCGACACACATATCCTCCCACCTCAGGAGAAATTGACTTAACGATCATTTAACAATTGGAGGAAGACAAAGAAGCACAGACTATGAAACCTGACAAAGGCATCTGAACAGGCATATGGTGTAGAAGCCTTAATGCTAGAAGGGAGTTTCAAATTCATCTAAGCCAGTGGTTCTCAAACTTCTTCTGGAAGCATGGGAATCACCTGAAAGACTTGTAATAACCGCCTGCTGGACCCCACCCTGTTTCTAATTCCACTAAGTCTGGAATGGGTCCCAAGATTTTGCATTTCTAACAAGTTCTCAGGAGATGCTGATACCGCTGGCTCTTGAACCACTGCTGTAGTCTAATCTCCGATTTTAATGATGGGAAATTTAAAACTCAGAGAAGCTAGCGTCTTGTGTGAGGTGACAGTAGTTAGGGAGAACTGGAATGAAGACCTTGATTTATTGAGTCCCTGGCAAGGTGCTTTCTACCCCTAGCATGTTCTTCCAAAATTCACACTGCTGTGATGGCTTCCAGTTTTACCTGGGCCCTGTTCTCCAGCCACACACTGACTCCCAAGTCTTGTTGTTGCTTCAGCACAGACAGCCTTTTAGTAGATACTTCAGTGGCAGTGATTCCTAATTGGAGAGGATGCCCCTAGGGTTATCTGCCAGAACTCCTAGGGAGTGTTTCAAATTTCTAAATGTCTGGGTCAAGAGCACTGTTTCATGGAGTTTTAAGAAGCTCCCCAGGTGGCCCTGACATGCCCCTGTTCCTGTCTGAACCCCACTGTGAGTCCCATTCCACCAGGTGATCTCAGCCATTTGCATAGTGTTCCCAGGCACTGCCAAATGTGTCTTTTCAAGTACACTCTGCATATCTAACTGGGTACTTCAGCCTTGATGGCTCACAAACACCCAAATGCCAAGCATTCCAGACGGGACCCATCATCTTTCCCATTCAGATCTCCTTCTCCTCCCACATTCTTCATAGTCCTGAAATCTGGGAATGTTGTTCACACCTCCTCTCTCTGTGTTCCTGATATGACTGTGCATGTTGCCCCCAGTAGCAAACTCCATGAGGGCAGGGACTTTTGTGTTCCCTCTTTATTCCTGGAACCTACAACAATTGCTGACCCTTAATAGGCATTCCATAAGTATTTGCTGCCTAATTGACTAAATGACTATCTGGATAAATCCCTGTCCTCCTTCTAGCCCTACCACTGTGACGCTATCCAGTTTCCTATCAACCTGTGCTGACATCCCTCAACCTGAATTTTCTCTTCTAGGTACAAAGACCACAAGGGAAAAGAAATCATGGGATCAAGCATGGGTCATCTCTCCACATCAGACCCCTGTCTTGGTTGGGACTTCCCCAGTCTGGAGGTCTAAAGAGAATGTCTCACTCCAGAGAGTGCTGAGAGTTAGGGGTCTGCTAGAGGAGACAGGGCTCTGGAATAAGGTCATCTTTCCAAAGAAGGTGTGGAGGAACCACCGGGGAAATGCCAAGGTGATATTTACCCCTAATATGAATTCTTACCATCTCATGGGCCCGGAGCATGACCACACAGGGACTCCTAGTAAGGACTATGGATTATCACATCTGCAACCAGCCTTCTAGAAAGTTCTGTCAGATAACCTCAGGAACCATGGTTTATTCTCTCAGAAAGCAGCCCTTTCTAGAATTTCTCTGGCTCACTGCTAGATGAGTGGCTTTTGAGTTACTGTGACCACACTGAGGGTCCTTCTTGAGGAATGAGAGAATCATATTAAAACACCAGAGGCCAGACATGGTGGCTCATACCTGTAATCCCGACACTTTGGGAGGCTGAAGTGGGTGGATCACCTGAGGTCAGCAGTTTGAGACCAGCCTGGCCAAAATGGTGAAACCCGTCTCTACTAAAAATACAAAAATTAGCTGGGCATGGTGGGTGCCTGTAATCCCAGCTTCTCAGTAGGCTGAGGCAGGAGAGTCGCTTGAACCTGGGAGGTGGAAGTTGTAGTGAGCCAAGATCATGCCACTGTATTCCAGCGTGGGAAACAGAGTGAAACTCCACCTCAAAAAAAAAAAAAAAAAAAGAAAACCCACCAGAGATTACTGCTGCCTACAATCCACAGGTGAATGCTAATATTAGCCCATGAAGCTTTAAGAAACAGGATGTTTGCATAGCATCAAAATGGCTTGCGCTCTCTCTCTCTCTATCTATAGATAGTTATAAATAGATAGAGAGAGATTATTGAGAGAGATATTATTGAGATAAATTGAGTGACACTGCAGAATAATTAACGAAGACTTCCCAAGCATCAAGTTCATTAAGACAAAGACTGAGAATCTGCCACCAATTGGATGGGACTAGGGAGACATGCAACAAAATACACTGTGGTAACCTAGGTTGGATCCTGGAATAGAAAAAAGATATTAGTGAAAAACTGATAGAATTTGAGTAAAGACAGTACTTCAGTTACTAGCATTATAGCAATGTTAATTTTTAAGTTTCAATAAATGTACCATGTAATGTAAGATGTTTACGTTGGAAGATGCTGAATGAAGGCTACATAGTAATGATATACGATCACCATAACTCTCCTAAAATTAATCCAAAATAAAACAACTGAAAAAAAACAAGGGCCCTTTATTTCATCACCGCAATTCCAGTAGTTCTTCTGTCAGGCAGGGCCCATTTCCCCAAGCAAGGGGAGCAGAACTGTCCCAAGTCCTGAAAATCAGTAACAGAAACCTGGTATCTTCCCTGAGTGCCTGCTCATAGCCATTGAACGACAGCATTAACTCATGGGTGAGAGCACTTTTCCTTCTTTCTCTCATTCTCAGGATCGGGTTTCTCTCTGGTTTCCTCCTGCCAACACTGGCCTCTAGCACATAAGGCAGCACATCTGGTGAGGGGCTGTCTAATCTACACCGGCCTTAGGAAGCAGCCTCTTCCTAACCCTCATACTGGGCCAGAATCTGGCCTCTTCAATTCTCCTGACTGCAGCCTTAAACATTTAGCCCTCTTTAAGTCTGTTATTGGTGTATAGGAATCCACAATTGCCACAAAGAGAATAAAATACCCAGGAATACAACTAACAAGGAATGTAAAGGACCTCTTCAAGGAGAACTACAAGCCACTGCTCAACGAAATAAGAGAGGACACAAACAGATGGAGAAACATTCCATGTTCATGGTT
>NW_016107659.1:337437-344321 GCF_001604975.1 Cebus imitator | reverse complement strand
ACTGCCACGTGTGTTCCTATGCAACAATTTTGCATGTTCTTCACATGTACCCCAAAACCTAAAATGCAATAAAATAAATAAATGGGAAAAAAAAAACATTTAGCCAAGGGTTCACTTATTGCTCTTACCTGTAAAGCCATTGAGTTAGAAGAACATGGAGTTTAATAATTTAATAGGTCATACAACCCTGTATATAGTACAAAAGGCTTGACATTTCGTGTCTTTCAAAGAATAGAGATTAAAAATAATTTTTAAATGGAAAAGAAACCAACCACATCCCTTTTCCCAAAAACCTGGTAACTTTGAAGACTCATGGTTCTGGCATATGAATTTGCTAGGGATGATAGCAGCTATAATTTATTGGCCGCCATGTCCAAGCTTGGCACTCTTTGGCATTTTACAAAGACAGTCTGCTACCCCCAGGCCTACAGGGCACAATTTGGAAAATAGGAAAAAAGATTCCCCTTCCTTGCAGACATAGACTCCAAGGCCAGGCACAAGGCATGATGAGAGGATGTAACCCACTTTCAACCCACCATCCCATCTTCACCCTCTCCCTGCCCTACCCTCTCCTGGGCAGTTTCCATCTCAACAACTAATGGCTTAACAAGACGATACCCAGCGGAATTAAAGATCTCTGCCTTCCCAGCTACACACACATTATATAAGTTACTCTTTTTAATTCTTTCAACAGCTCCTCAAGGTAAGTGTCATTAAACCCATTTTTCAAATGAGGAAACTGAAAACAGACTTTTTTTTTTTTTTTTTTATGTGTTCAAGATCTTGCTGCATCCATGTGCAAGAAGTCAGGATTTGACCGTGGGTCTCTCTGACTTCAAAACAGATGTTTGCAATTACTTCTAGGATCATGTGATAGAATGGACATTGGAACATTCCAGGAAGCAAGCAGACACATGGGGAAGTAATTCCTGGCAGAAGTCACATCAACCACTAAT
This sequence comes from Cebus imitator, assembly GCF_001604975.1. Lineage (NCBI taxonomy): Eukaryota > Metazoa > Chordata > Mammalia > Primates > Cebidae > Cebus > Cebus imitator. The sequence continues at coordinate 343,365 of NW_016107659.1, read as the reverse complement.
TCTGCTAACTCTGTCCTTGGCCCAAAGCAGCAAGTCTTCTCTTGCTATCACTTTTTCTTGGTAAGAACTTTAAAAATGACATAGGAAAACTGATTTTTTCCTCAGATTTGGGGTTGAAGAGCAGACTGTCCCAGCAAGCTTATTCTGCAAAAGAGAACAGTGGGAGCAGCTGGCTTGGAACTCATGTCCCAAGGGTGTTCAGAGTGTAGTGAGGGGCATGTTGTGAGCACATGGGCTTTAGAAGGCAGTGGAACACCATGGAATTGAGCCCATGGTATGGAAGAAATGCAGAATCTTTAACAAAAATTGCTAAAATCATGAAAATGTGGGAATGAAGAATAATCATAGCTAAAATGTACTGACAAATGTCAGTAGCAGTTCTAGGGGCTTTGGATGTGTTAACTCAACAATCCTCATAATTCTACAAGGCAGGCACTATTACTGTCCTATTTTAGGAATGAGGAATCGGAGAAACAGAGAAGTTAAGTAGCTATTTCAAGGTGATCCAGACAGACCACGAACCAGGACCATTCCAGAGCCTGGAGCCCTTGGGGAGTAACACATGGAGCTTCATGTTTGCATCACGAAGCTCCATGAGGATAGAAATGACACCATCATGGGGACTGAAGCTAGTGACAGAATCACACTTCAAAAGATGTAAAAGATTCTATGTCAGAATCCTAGAGAGAGCCTGGAGTTGCTCTGAGCCCTGAAATAGGGGTCCAAGCCAACCAACCAAAGAACAGGAGGCACCCCACAGGTTATATTAGTAATCAAATCAATAACTGCTTTAAGGACCAGATTCTTGCTTAGGCATTTTTTTTTTTTTTTTTTTTTTTTTTTGCTTAGGCATTTTTTTTTTTTTTTTTTTTTTTTTTTTTTTTTTTTGAGACAGAGTCTCACTCTGCTGCCCAGGCTGGAGTGGAGTGGAACGATCTTAACTAACTGCAACCTCTGCATCCTGGGTTCATGCAATTCTCCTGCCTCGACCTCCTTAGTATCTGGGATTATAGGCACCTGCCAGCACGCCCAGCTATTTTTTTTGTATTTTTAGTAGATACCAAGCTTCACCATGTTGGCCAGGCTGATCTCAAACTCCTGACCTCAGGTGATCCACCCACCTTGGCCTCCCAAAGTGCTGGGACTACAGACATGAGCCACCATGCCCAGCCTATGCTTAGGCATTTTAAACATATGTTCTCATTTAGACTTCACAAGAAGCCCAGTATACATATGACGAAACTGAGCCTGTGAGAGAGATTAAATAACTTGCCCCAGTCATACACCTCATGGGTGGCAGCTAGGAATCCAGGTCAGAAAACACCCTCTCAGTCATTGGCTCTTTAGTGCTCTCTGTTGTTGGGGAGGACATCAATTTCCTCTCAAGCCTCTAATTTCAGAATATCTATATAAGGTCTGTTCAGGTGGGAGCAGTAAGATCTTATGATTAACTGAGAAAGTAGAACAGCAGCATGTCACACATAAACTTTTTAAACACAAAATGCACTTACATATTGTGCAATGAACAGTGGTATAGCTTGTGAAGGGACAGAAATTTCATACCATGGATGGTGGCTATCAGGACTTATGATATCAATGAGGAGAAAAGGTATGCATAACCGGCACAATAAAGCATGATGAGTTTTCAATTTTCTGGCACAAGCAAATCATGTCACAAGGAGTAGAGACGAGGGGAACACAGGGGACTAGAAAATCCAAGTTAGAAAATCAATACCTAGTAAATGAGATTTGAGATATGCAAAGTCACCTTAAAGAGATGGGATGATAAGACTTGAAAAAAATGCAAGGCTAAATCTCCCTGGATGCACCTTCTTGGTGTCCTGGCTGGTATCTATGTTGATTTTAGTCAATGCTCATGTTACACCAATTGTTAAGTATTTTGACTAGCCTCTTGCTATTAGTCAAGGTAGCCTCGGTTGGCTATTATAACAATGACCCCCAAAGACAGTGGCTTATGACAAGGATTTTTTTTGTCATGCATTCCAGAAAATCAGCAAAGGTCAGCTGCAGCTCCACTCCATACTGTCCCCACTGTGGAGCCCACACTAATGGAACAGCCTCTATCTGGAGCATGGTTAAGCATGTGCTCACTGTTGAAGCTGCTTCCCAGTAGTGACACAAGTCACTACCACTCCCCTCTCATTGACCAGAGATAGTCACATGGTCCCACCTGAGTTTAACAAGTCACCATTGTGGATTAACAATAGCATTCTGTCAAGGTTTGAGGAAAAACAGTGTCTTTTGGGTGGGCAGTAAGGTTTCACATGGAATACAGAAAAATCTAAGAGAGGAAAAATATGGCAGTAGTCACTTAGGCCCTGTCCAGGGGACCCAATGCCTGAGAGCCCTTCTAGGGGACACATCTACATCCTACATCCCTGAGGATCTCTTTTCAACATAGCAATCACTCTGTGATCTGCTCAGGGTCCAAAGACAGGCAAAGAGAACAAAACTATCAGGCATTTGTGTAAGTTCATTGCCCACATCCTCACATTCACATAATGGTTCTGGCTCTGCTGGACTCTCTCTTGAAATAGTGGACTTAAAATACCCTGTAACTATAATTAAAACACCATGGTATTGGCATAGGAATGGACAGAAAGATCAATAGAACAGAACAGATAGCTTTGGAATGTATAAAAGCTTAATTTATGACAAGAAAGACATCTTGGATCAATGGGGAATGGAAGAATTATTCAGCAGATGACATTAGGATAGTTGGTTAGCAAATTAGAAGAGAAAATCAATTTCTAGCCTTAATTCATACTACGCACCCGCGTAACTTTAACTCCAAATGCATTAAAGAATTAGAAAAATATACATTTGTAAAGCCATAAAAGAAGATTCTCCTCACCCCAGCATAATTACTTTTAAACTTTTCTTAATAGAAGAAATCATACACAAAATAAACAGATTATACAATAATTTTTTTGAAACATTTCTTTCTGTCAAAACAATAACCAAAGTTAAAATGCAGCCTGGGGACAAATAAGTACAGATAGACAAAGATTAATATCACTTAACATATAAAGAGCTAATAGAAAATACAGGAAAAACATTTTATGGTGCATAGAGAAAAATGGACAAAGGCTTACATAGACAATTTATTAGTAAAGGTAAAATTTAAAAACACACACAGAAAACATTCAAATATTTTACATGAGTAATTCAAATAATATACAAGTAAAAACAAAAACAAAAGCAAAAAAAAAAATACACAAGTAATTAAGGAAGTACAACTTATTGCAATCCTGAGGGCCATTGCTAATAAATTAAGACAAGTTTTTTTTTAAATGATAGAATCCACTTCTATAAAGAGAGTGTTTTTATCTATTTTGATTAGTGGCTTTCCTTGGTGCAACTCTTTTGGAAAGTTTTTAGGTGATATAAAATGACTCTTTAAAATCTACTAATCTGCCCTAGTATTCATACTTCTCACAATTCATCCTAAACAAATAATCTCGGATATAGAAAAAATAATTTATACATGAGCATGTTCATCTCAATATATTTATAAGACTTAAAATTAAAAACAGCATGAATTCAGGCAAGATGTTTAAGCAAATTATGATAACATATATGTATTTGATGACCTTCACTGAAATGATGCTTGCTGAGAATTTAAGATAACACGTGGAAATGTTTTTGTTATGATGCACGTAAACAATGCAGTCTACGAAATGAGTACCTGTACAGCATTAAATTATGCAGAGCCTCCCGCTGCATCTGCCTGAGCTAAAATAAAATTAGGCAGTGCAAAATCATGAGATTAAAAAAATCAACAAAAGAATAATGTGTTCAGCTCAAAATGATTAATTTTTCTGTCTACTTTTCTGTATATTTTATTTACTTTTTATTTTTTGTTTTATTTTTATTTTTTCGACATGAAGTCTTGCTTTATCATCTAGGCTGCCATGCAGTGGTGCAATCTCAGCTCACTGCAACTTTCACCACCTGGGTTCAAGTGATTCTTCTGCCTCAGCCTCCTGAGTAGCTGAGATTATAGGTGCTCACCACCACACTCAGCTAATTTTTGCATTTTTAGTAGAGATGGGTTTTCACCATGTTGGCCAGGCTAGTCTTAAACTCCTGACCTCAGGTGATCCACGTGCCTCGGCCTCCCAAAGTGCTGGGATTGCAGGGGTAAGCCACTGTGCCCTGCCTGCATACTTCAACTTTTCTCTAGAGAGCATGCATTACTTTTATGACAGAGAAATAAGCATCTTCATAATTGATAATAATAACTGAGTGTTGACTGTGTCAAGTGCCAAGTTTGGGCACTTTACAAAATCAGGGCACAAGTACCCACAACCAAAGGCAGAAGAATATCATCTAACATGTTTTAGATGCCGATATATTCTAACTAACCCCATATATTTATCCTGTAGGTGTTGTTATCATCCCTACTTTACAGATAAGAACCTGAGACACAGAGAGATGGAGTAGCTTTTGCAAAACTACACAGCTGGTGAGCATGTGATGGAACCACGATTTGAATCAAGACAGATTGTCTCCAAAGCCAGCACTTGTAACCATACAATACAGAGATTATTGCATTTAATCATTACAGCACCCCTGGGAATAAAGTAACTATTATTACTAAATCATGTTATAAATGAGAAAACAGGCTTTGAGACACGAAGTGACGATGGTGGCAGGGCTAGCAAGAATGGACCCAAGCACTCAGACCCTGGAATCCCCTCCCCCACCAAGCCACTGGAATAAATTGCCTTGTGAAATAAACAATATACATAGGTCCGATACTTCTGTCTTTTTTCCTCTGCTGCTCCCTTTTTCTTGGTTGAGGGCATATAGCCTCGATTGCTCAATTTGTCAATTGTCCAAGGACCTCTTGTACCCATTCCTTCCTTCTGTTTCTTTGCCTTTTTTGCATCCCCTTCTCAGTGTTAGCAACTCTAGGTTTGCCAACTTGACTTCAAGTTCGTGATTTGCTAAAGATCTTGGTAAAGAGGGAAGTATAAGAGCTTTTCAATGTTTGATAGATGTCTTTATTTCCATGCTTGCTGTCATTACTGCCCAAAACAGAAGAAATGAAAAAAAAGACAGATTTGTCCATCAATGGATGAACAGACAAAGAAAATGTACACACACAATGGGACACTATTTATACTTTAAGAAAAGAGGGAAATCTTGTCATTTGCAACAACGTGAATGAACCTGAAGAACACTACATTAAGTGGAATAAGCCAGGCACAGAAATATCACATGATCTCACTTATATGTAGGATCTTACAAAGCTGAACTCACAGAAACAGAGTAGAATGGTGGTTACAGAGTGTGGGCTGGGGAACTGGAGAGATGCCGGTCAAAGGATTCAAAATTTCAATTAGACAAGAGGAGTAAGTTCAAGAGGTCTATTGTACAACATGACGAGTAGAGTTAATAGTAATGTATACTTGAAAACTCCTAAGAGAGTTTTGAAATATTTGAAATATTCTCACCACAAATAAATATGTGTGTTGATAGACATGTTAATTAGCTTGATACAGCCAGTCCAAAATGGCTGCATATTTCACAACACCATGTTGTACACCATAAATAAATATAATTTTTGTCAACGTTTAAAAATTTGAAAAATAGGTGGCTGCATAGGAAACGTGACCAACCCATGGCTCCAAGCAGGAGAAGGAATGGCAAGGAGCCAAGCAGAGGAAGGTCACAGGGCACTGGGAGATTAAGGACGGGGTAGGTGCATCTCTCTAGGGCTGTCCCCGTCACAAGGCTCTGTGACATAGCCAAAGTGCCACCCTCAGATGGTCATTTTCCAGTAATTCTCACACGTGAACGGCTCTTTGTGAGAAGGAAAGAGTTTATTGGCCAAGCTGGCTTAAATAGTGGCGTGCTGGGTCAAGTGCCTGCGAAACGCAAATCTTTTTTTTTTTTTTT
>NW_016107659.1:326302-337240 GCF_001604975.1 Cebus imitator | reverse complement strand
GTGTTTGATCTTCTGCTCCTCTGTCAGTTTGCTGAGAATGATGGTTTCCAGGTTCATCCATGTCCCCACAAAGGACCCAAACTCATCGTTTTTGATGGCTGCATAATATTCCATGGTGTATATGTGCCACATTTTCCCTATCCAGTCTATCGTCGATGGGCATTTGGGTTGGTTCCAGGTCCTTGCTATTGTAAACAGTGCTGCAAGGCGAAACGCAAATCTTAAGAAAGGTTCTCATCACTACCTCTGCTACCTTGTGTTATGTTCAAAAATTGCCTGCAAATTCAAGCCACAAGGGTAGATATTGATAATGGCCTTAATATTTATGTTAAGGCAATAGGGAAAAATTGATACTTTTTTTTCTTTTGGGGAGTCAAATTATAACACTCAAACAGAGAGATTCCTAGAGAAGGAGGTAAAAGGATGAAGACGGCAGGAGGAAAGAAAGTAAATTGTACAAGAGGCATGGGTAGAATAGCTTCATATGAAATAGCTAAAGAATAATTTTAAAAGACAGTTTTTGAGCCCTCTCTCTGTCACACAGGGTGTGACAAGTGCATATGTAGAACTAATTTAATCTTCACAATCACCTCATGCAGTAGGTTGTATATTACCCCCAGTACACAGAAGAAGAAACTCCGGTACAAAGTGTACAGCTAGTAAGTGACAGAGCTTAGATTTGGACTCGGACTCTCTCACCCTGGAGCCCACAGCTCTCAACCACTTTGCTAATCTGAAGAAAGCAATCTCAGAGCAACACAGTAGCTTACAATAAATAAATGAAGAGAAGGAAAGATTATACTGCTTGGGGATTTGGAGGATTAAGAGCTAGAAAAGCATATATGAAAGGACATCCCAATCTGTCTAACCACTTTAAAAGATAAGAATCGACTGTTGCTCTAGGGATGGAATAGCATCTAGTGTCAGTGCTTCTCCATGTGTTCCTCAAGCACTCAGCAATCCTTGAAGTCCTGAATGGTGCTAGCAACTCAGAATTCCCCATTACAGCCTACTTGAGCCATTGCTGTCATGGCTGATGCCACTGTCTGGCATTACACCCGCAGTGGCGTTTGGTGTTACTGTGTAATACTGGGTCACTGTCATTTATTAAGATGTAGGCAAGTTGGCTTTTGCCTGTCCCCCAAAGAGCTGAATTTACTGTCTTGAAGTGGACTGGCTGTTCCTTTTGATGTTATCCCAGAGCGAGAGTAATGATTAAACAAAAGAAGCAAGTGCAAGGCTAAAATATAAGCATTCTCAGATCACCAGCCACATAGGCTGAGCTGCAACCTTCATGTATGCTTTACTGTACACAGTGTTCTTGACTCAAGGCTTTAGGTCACATTGTCCGAGTGTTCCTTTGCTTACACTGAGTACACATAGCTGGTGCTTGTAGGCTTGTCAGTATGGGGTACATTGGGCTCAAAAAGTACAGAAAAGGAGAGACAGGGCAGAGCAATCTACACTGCTGGCTAATGGGGTGGAGCAAAATTTCATTGCCTTCCACTCTCCCAGTTTCTTTTCCCTACTACTGCTAGTGATTGGCTTAAATGTAATCAACATGCAGTGGGCTAGAGAAGAGTGAAATGTTTTCATTACTGTTTGCATATCTCAATCTTGCCTATACTCAGTGGTGTGCTGGTAAAAGTTTTTCTGAAAGCCCCAATTTGTAGTGCATACCAATTTCTGTGGTGTAAATACTCACCATGGCCAATTTTAAGTTAGCATTGTAATATCACTGAACACAACTTTGGGAAGAGATGTGAAGTTATTAAAACATTATTATGTAGTATGTACTTTTGTGATACAAATAGTAGATGTAAATAGCTTCAAGAACACAGACAACACAAAAATGTAGTAAAATAATTAGGAAGTGATGAGTTTTTAGCATTTGATGATAAATTCATATAATTTAATTTTCAATAATGGTTATGTTGGCAGCTGGCTTGCAAAATCCCTGAAAATTTAACAACTGGCTCTTGTGAGTCAGTAGGAGCTATCTCTAGCACACCACTCTTCCTAATTCTACACAGCTACCAACACATTTCATATTCCTAGGCAGTCGGAGCCCACATATTGCACAGTTGGGCAATGCATTGCACAACCTGTTCAACCCAACGCAGCAATCTTGCAGGTAATATGCAAACCAGGGCTATCTTAGTTCTTCATTCCAGATTCTTTCTTCTCCCCCAGTCCTCTTCTGTCTGACTATCTTGGTGAAATAGGTCTGATAGAAATAAGCATTTACAAACTCTCTGACCTCTATTTCTTTCCCTAGAGTCAGTCATCATCCTCATCCTCCTTATTGCTACCTTTTTTTTTTTTTTTGAGAATCCAAGTTTGAGTTCTTAATATAATTCACTTTTAAACCTTGGTGTGACCCTAAAAGTAAGCATTAAATATCCTACTTTTTGGGTGATGAAACCCAAGATAGTGTAAGTAACTTAAGGTCATGCAGCTAGGAAAAAAAAATGCCAGAGCCAGGCTTCTGATCCAGATCCGTCTGGTTCCAAAATCGGTGCTCTTCCCATGACACCAAGTTGCCAAGCTTCTTTTCCTTTGTATGTCCCAGGCTTCAGCATGCAGAGGGTCTCATGAGTAGAAGTCACTCAATCAGAGCTTCACCAAGGGAAGAGAAAGAGCTGTAAGGACATTGACAAGTGGCCCCATTGGTGGGCAGGGCCCATATCCCTGTAAAGTAGGGAATAAAAGGCACAAGAGTAGGCCTGGCTGATTTTAAAATGTTAACAAGAGCTTTGTGGCTATGCCACTTTGGTGTAGGGAAGGCTACTCTTTTGTCTTTTATTTAGTAATTGTGAGAGGGGAGGGGTTTTTAAAGGGACTATTTAAAAAGCATGTACAGGAAGAAGTCTGTTTATTCCTAAGAGGACATCTTTCCAACAACGTTTTTTTCTGGGAAACTATTCTTTCCCACACAACACTATGGTGATGGAATAACCAGGCCTTCCCCAGAAGCTGCAAACAAACTGAGACCCAAGAGCCAGAGCATACCATAGAAACATCAAGACCGCAGTCAAAGCCAAGAAAGCCAGCCCCACCCCTCAGGCTGGACTGGGCAACAAGGCCGGAGGTCAATGTAACTCTGGGGTCAAAAATGTCAGAAAATCCTACCTAGTGAATTTGTAGACCCTTAGGCATATGGTCCTTTTATATCGAAGCAGTTTCAAATATTTCTTTAGTTAGAAAGACATGCAAAAGAAAGATCACTGCCAAGAGAATAATATGCAAACAGTAACAGAAAGAACAGCAGCAATTTTTTCAGAGCTGCGTGATAAACTGAAGTTCAGCAGAAATCCCATGGCCTACACCAGGTATGGATTAGCTCATTCTCACGCTTCTATAGAGAACTACCTGAGACTGGGTAATTTATAAAGGAAAGAGGTTTAATTGACTTACAGTTCCACGGGGCTGGGAGGCCTCAGGAAACTTACAAGCATGGCAAAAAGGGAAGCAAACACATCCTTCTTCACATGGTAGCAGGAAGGAGAATGGCTGAGTGAAGGGGAGCCCCTTACAAAACCATCAGATCTCATGAGAACTCACTTATTATCATGAGAACAGCATGAAGGAAACTGCCTCCATGATTCGATTACCTCCCACTGGGTCCTTCCCATGACATATGGGGATTATGGGAACTAAAATTCAAGATAAGATTTGGGTGAGGACACAGAACCAAACCATATCAAGGTACCAGGTACAACAGATAAACAAATAAACAAAAATAGGAATATATTATCTGTTACTGAAAACCCCAAAACTTAATGACCTAAAATAACGATATTATTTATTTATTCACGATTCTTAAGTTTGGGCTGAGCTTGGTGAAAACAACTTGTCTCTGCTCCACACAGCATCAGAGTGTTGGCCTGACTGCAGCTGGAGGATCCATTTCTAAGATGACTCACCCACACTGGGGACTAGGCACTGCTGCTATTGGCTAAGGTCAGCAACCCAACGCCTTGGTTCTTGGTTCTTGCTGCCAGCTGGGCTATCGATTCTCCTATGTGAGGACTCTTCATGTAGTAGTTATACTGAGCTTCCCCACAGTATAATTCTCTTAGGGTATTTAGATTTCCTAAGTGCAGAAACTGTCAGGACTTTGTAAGGCTGAGGCCTGAAATTGACTATCACTTCTTCTGCATCCTATTGATTAAAGCAAATCACAGGGCAAGCCCCTGTGCAAGGAGAAGGTACTACATAAGTGTGTGAATACCCACAGGATGTATCATACATTGAGGATCACTAAAGTAAAAAAGGGTGATCTTTCTCACTAGTCTGAGGAAAATTGTATATGCAGCAGTATAACTACAATGCATATATAAACAGAATAAATTAGAGTTACATGAAAGTAAAAAGAACATAAATTATAGAATAGCTGCAACTGCAATTCAGTAAAATGGTCCTGAATATGAGATATTGAACTCTAACAGCCAACACGGGAGAGGAATGGTAGCTTCCCTGTAAGCCCAGAAGCCAGGCCAGGCCACCAGCAGCCAGGAATTTGGCCTGGCCAAGCAGCCACCTGGTGGAAAACACAGGCTTTTTCTGGGGTCCATTGTCTTAGAATAGCTATCACCAAGTGATCAAATGTTGAACTTTGATATGTGAGTTGGCTAATAGTTTGGTGCCCCTTCAAAGTGATACTCTTTCTTTAAAAAAAAGTCACAGTAATTCAGGTAAGATTTCTATTCATCAGGCCTAGAACTTTTCCACTTTCACAAATCAAGGAATCATTTATTAGACTGCTCATCTATTTCAGTCCTAAGGATACCATGATGAATTAGCCAACACCAAAGAGCTCTGTAGGTGAGGCCATTCTGATTGCTGCTTGGCTCTACTGCCAATTATGATAACCACGGTCACCCGCTCAGTCTCTGGGGATTAAATGCTACCTCTTGGCTCACATAACCTAGGGTCCCAACATCCCCACTGAATTTAGGGAGCCACTTTGATGCGGCCATTTACACTCTCAATTCCGGCTTACACAGAAGCAGCCACTACCAAGTTCTTTCAGGATGCCAGGACATACCTAATGAAATGTTTGTCTTACTGCCTTGGTGAAGTACGTGTCCTCTGAACATTTCTGGGGTCACAGTGAGAGGGTGACATGCAGGCCTTACATAATAAAATCACTCCAGTGTTCTAATCTTCCTAGTTTGGATTCCCTGGAATAATACAACACTACTTTTGCCAATCTTTAAAAATCTCTTCTCAAAACATTCAGACATGTCAGATATTTTAACAATGTTATTGTGCAGAAGAAGTTTTATCCAGAGCCTATTGACCTGTTCCAGTTGGACTAGTTGCCTTTTCTGTCTAGTAAATATTTGTCATTCTAGCATCTCCTTCCCACCATTATTCTGGGGACTCCTTGCAACCCTCTCCTAGGTTGGATCTTTTGTTTCCTGTATCTTGGGTCCTGCATTGTGGTTCTCTCCAAGTTTTGGTGGAGGTCATCCTCCATCACCTTCCTGAGAAAAGATGCAAAGGAGGTAAATGTATCAAGAATCTTCCATGCTTATCCTTCATTGATAGTTTGGCTGTGTATGGAATTTTAGGTTAGGAATACTTCTTCAGAATGTAGAAGTAATTACTGTACAGTCTTCTTGCTGCCAGTATTGTTGGTAAGTCCAAACCCATTTTGATTCTTGACTTTTCTTGTTTTTGTTTTTACTTTCCGGAATTTTGTAGCATTTTCTTTTTATCTCCTGGCTTGGGTCTATTTTCATCTTTTTGTATATCTGAACTGTTTCATTGGTGATATCTTCTTGGTTTTTTTCTCTTTTCTTCCTTTGTAGAATGTCTGTTATTTGTACGGTTGATGTCCTGAATTGAGGCACTAATTTTCTTATCTTTTCTCTCCTTTGCCATCTCTTAATTTTTTTATTCTACTTTCCAAAAGATTTCTCCAAATTTCTTTTTAATCCTGAGTGAGTTTTCCATTTCTGATATCATATTATTAAAATCCCAAGGCTCTATTTACCCTTTTGTTATTATTTATTTACTTTTATATACTATCCTGCTCATGTTTATGGTTGCAATATTTTATCTGTCTAGAGATCGGACTTAATGTTTTTTGGTGTGTTTCTGTTACATTTTCTTCATTTCTCATGGTCTCTATTTTTTCCAAGATGTTTCTACTTGATGGTTTTGGCTTTTATCTTTCATGTTAGAGGCATTGCTTAGATGCCTGGGAATCCTTGGTTATCTGCTCATATTTAAGTGTTCATGAATAAAAAGCTAATTGTAAACTTGGCGTGTGTGACTGGGCCTTCTTGACTGTGAACTTTACTGTAGCTGTTTTGAGAGTTTTGAATATAAATATCATTATGTTTTTCCTCTTAGGCTGGTCAAATCCCAGGGAAGATCTTTCAATATCCCACCTAAAGCAACAAGTCTGACCAAAATATGGGAACTGAGCAGAGAAGAAGACTGGAGGTCTCTGCAACCCATGTGCATATAGTTTTCAGTATGGTATCCATATCCCCAATTGTGATGGATGCACCCTGTTCACAGACCTTTTGTTTTTTGGGTTTTTTTTTTTNGACAGGGTCTTGCTCTGGTGCCCAGGCTGGAGCGTAGTGGTGCAATCTTGGTTTACTGCAACCTCTACCTCCCAGGTTCAAGTGATTCTTTTGCCTCAGCCTCCTGAGTAGCTAGGACTACAGGCACACACCACCACACCTGACTAATTTTTGTATTTTTAGTAGAGACAAGGTGTCACTACATTGGCCAGGCTGGTCTCCAATTCCTGACCTCAGGTGATCTGCCCACTTTGGCCTCCCAAAGTGCTGGAATTACAGGAGTGAGCCACCGTGCCTGACCTTTTGCTTTTAAGTAATCTTTTGGGAATAGGGAGGGGACTGCCTGGCTACACAGATAGTAGAAAGAGATTTGGAATTCTGACTACTTCTCAATCATACTTTCAAGTAGTCTTCTTTATCTTCCCTTTTCCCTCCTACTTCCAGAAGTGCTTGGTACCAAACTCTGAGAATTTATGGGATTTCAAGGTGTAAATCTAAAGGCTTTCAGTGTTCCTTAATGCTAGCTTTAGATTCTGTTTCTTTTTCTCTTTTTTTCTCTTTCTCTCCCTTCCTCCTTCCTCCCCTCCCTCCCTCCCTACCTTCCTCTCCCTCTCTCTCTTTCTTTCTTTCTCTTTCTCTCCTTCCTTCTCCTTCTTTCCTTCCTTACTTCTCTCTCTCTCTCTCTCTTTCTTTTTTGCTCTTGTTGTCCAGGCTGGAGTGTAATGGCATGATCTTGGCTCACTACAACCTATGCCTCTCAGGTTCCAGCAATTCTCCTGCCTCAGCCTCCCAAGTACCTGGGATTACAGGCTCCTACCACCATGCCTAGCTAATTTTTTGTATTTTTTACTAGAGATGGGGGTCTCACCATGTTGGCCAGGCTGGTCTCAAACTCCTGACCTCAGGTGATCTACCCACCTTGGCCTCCCAAAGCGTTGGGATTACAGGCGTGAGCCATCACACCCAGCCTAGATTGTTTTCTTATGTCTATTAAGTCATTTGTCACTTTTCCATCTACTTTTCATTTCAAAAATTTTGTGACTATTACCTTTATTTTTGGCAAAAAAAAAAAGTAGTCATTTTAGTGAAGCTTTGAGTAGGGGCAAAAGTAGCTATGTGTCTAACCTACACTCATTGCCTTCAACATTTGAGTGGAAACCCAAATAAATATTTTTTACACATAGAAATTTCTAAAGTTTAGAAAGCTATGCTGGTCACTACTTGAGGGAAGATAAAGAAAAGTAAGTGATCCACAGTTTCAGTTTTGACGTGTAGCAATTCAGCTCTGACCCCAGACTTGCCTAGCTCTCTCAGCAAAACTTAGAAGCCCTATAGATAACTGGACTCATCTCCCCTGCACAGCATTTTGCAGACTCTCTTTTGTTAACAAGAATTCCCCTTGAAGGTTTTACTCCATTCACTCCATCCCAAAGCATCTTTATCAATATTTATCTTCCAGTCATAAAGTACTGTCTGTAAGAAGTGTTCTTGTAATTACCACTGTCTTCATCTTATATTTCCAGTGACATTTTTACCTCCTCGTGATATTTTAGCACCCTTGAGGCAACTGCTCAGCTGCCTCTCCCCTAAATTTTTCACGCATTGAAGACTGATGAGAATACTTACTACAGTAGACTTGGGGAGATAATTCAGATTTGGGGAAAGTTTTTCTCTTTAATGAAGCCCTTTAAAGAATGTGCTGGGTAAATCTCAAGGACAATGAGTTTATTTCTGCTCTTCCACAATTACTACAGGCTTTTCTCATCATTTCTTTGAAATGCGAATGGCAGCCCTTCCCCAACTTTCCTCACAAGCAGCTGCACAAACTGAGTTAAATGGCACCTGCTAAACCCTGGTATTCTAAGAATCCAGAATGAGCTCATTATTGAATCTGGGCTATTAGGGCATGAGGATAGCCAGGGGTAGTGAGGATGGAGGTTTCTCGTGAAATCCTCACTCAGACACTTAGGGCCTGTTCAGAAAAAAATGCTTGGAAGCTGAGATAACTGGGTATTGCCTCTTGCCAGGTAACAGAGAAGCTTTAGAAAAATCTATATTGCCTATGTTACAGTTACATAAACATGGGAGAAAAGGCTTGTTTTCCATGTACTCTCTTTTGATTCTCAGACACCTTAAAAATAAATCTCTTAAAGAAACAGAGTATGAAATGTCAAGAGTCTGTGTGCAGATGTGCTTCTGAGATGTTGGGGGAAATGAACCCAAGAAATGGAAATAAAGTTGATTTATATTTTAGAGAGGAGAGCCTTCTCCTCTTGCTAATTTACTGACCATTTGTTTCATGTCAAAATTTATATTCACATTTATTCTTTGAATTCTTATAACAATCTTAATAGGTAGTCATTATTATTGTCCCCATAATGCAGTTAAGAAAGTGGAGGCTCAGAAACTTGCCCAAGGTCATGGAGGAGGAGGATGGCTCCTGCTGGAATGTGGATGCAAGCTTGTCTGACTCCCACGTCTATGCCATGTCTGTCGTTATTATCCTCAAGGAAACCTGGCTTTACATAACCGGTCTATGTTACAAAATCTATACATGTAATTGAGAATAGATACTAATTTTTTTTTTTTTTTGAGATAGACTTTTGCTCTGTCACCCAGGCTGGCGTGCAATGGCACTATCTTGGCTCACTGCAATCTCCGCCTCCTGAGTTCAAGTGAATCTCCTGCCTCAGCCTCCTGAATAGCTTGGATTGCAGGTGCCCACCACCATGCCTGACTAATTTTGTATTTAGTCGAGATAGGGTTTCGTCATGTTGGCCAGGCTGGCCTCAAACTCCTGACTTCAAGTGAGCCACTCACCTTGGCCTCCCAGAGTGCTGGGATTACAGGCGCGAGCCACCATGCCTGGCCTGATCTCTTTCTATTGCAAGATTAAGCTGGACCTTTGAGGCTGTCAGAGGAGTGAGATATTGGAGATTGATATCAACTGCATACCAGGCACTAGACAACAAACTTGCCTGGCATAAGACACTTGGGTTGATTTAGACATGACTGGTAACCAGCTTTTCCCAAACTCTCAGAATATAACAAGTTTCAACCTTAACATAGTTCTTTTTCTTCCTATTGTTATTTTTATCTCATTCTCACCCTACCCCACTGCCAAGCTACATGACCCAAGCATAATTCTTTGTTGTGTTTTCTATGTTAACCCTAGCACAGAAAGATGTCTATATGCTATTTAAAGAACCTGAACTATACATCGCTTAAACCTACTATTATTTTTCCTATCTTAAAATTTTCCTCTGACCCTGTTTCTCTAGGCAACTACCACCCATTTCTTTTCTCCTCTTTCCAGCAACAAAGAGTTATCAATACTCATTGTCTCTGATTCCTCCCCTCCCATTTCCCTTAAACTCCCCTCAGTCAGTTTTCACCCTCATTATGCCGCTAAAATACCTTTCTTCAAAGCCACCAGTGTCCTCTGCCTCTGCTTAAACCCCGCGGCCAGTTGTCTGTTCTCACCATACTTGATGGCTCCACAGCATTTGAAGATGATCTCTCGCTCCTCCTGACAGTCTTCACTTGGGTTCCAGGTTTCCTTGGGAAACCCTCTCCTGGTTTCCTCCTGGCTTTCTCTCATTCCCCCTGAGAATCTCTGGTGGGTTCTTCCTCATCTCTCTGCCTTCTTAATGTTTCAGCACCTGGTGACCTCAGCACACCTGGCTTTCAGTACCATTGTTCTGACCACAGTTTCTCCTCTGAACTCCAGGCTCATATATTCAACTGCCTTCCTAATACATGGACATCTAACAAGCATCTCGCAGGTAAAAACACCTCTAAAACACCTCCTGATCTCCCAACTACCATCAAATCTGCTTCACTGAGTCTCCCTCATCTGACTTGACATAAAGTCCTTCCTTCTAGTTGCTCAGGCTAAAAATCTCAGCTTCATTCTCTGCTCCTTCCTCTCCTTTACTCATATCACATCCACAGGGTCAGGAGATCCTGTTGGCTTTATCTTCAAAACGTTGCCCCAATTTAATCACTTCTCACCACCTCTGCTGCTACTACCCTGGACTGAGACATCATCTTCTTTCTCCTGGATTACCGGAATTACCTCCTAACAGACTTCTGCTTCTGTTTTGGTTCTCAACACAGCAGCCAGAGCTTTACTTAGAAAGGAAAAATACGGCCAGGCATGGTGGCTCATGCCTATAATCCCAGCATTTTGGGAGGCTGAGGTGGGCAATCACTTTAGGTCAGTAGTTTGAGACCAGCCTGACCAACATGGTGAAACCCCATCTCTACTAAAAATACAAAACTTAGCCAGCTGTGGTGGCACATGCCTGTAATCCCAGCTACTCCGGAGGCTGAGGCCAGAGAATCGCTTGAACCCAAAGGGTAGAAGTTGCTGTGAGCCGAGATCGGGCCA
>NW_016107659.1:323966-326215 GCF_001604975.1 Cebus imitator | reverse complement strand
AAAAATGAGAAAGGAAAGAAGAAAAGAAGAGAAGAGAAGAGAAGGAAAAGAAAAAAGAAAAGAAAAGAAAAATACAACGGGGTTATTTCTCTGCTTAAAACCAGCAGAGGCTCCTAATTTGACTCAATGTAAATGTGACCCTTGGAACCATGCATGATCTGACTCCATGGTGCAGGTCTGCATTCATACCTCCTGCCACTCAGCTACAGCCACCCAGGCCTTGATGTTCCTGGAACAGGCCAGCCACACCCCACCTTGGGACTTTTCATTGGCTGTTCTTCATATTGCTTACTACCTCACTTCCTTTAACTCTTTAGCCTTCTCAGTGAGACGAATTTGATCGCCCCATTTAAGACTGTAACCCCTATCTGTCTCTGCCTAGCATTCCGTATCCTCCTTACTTGGCAGCACTTCTTACTTTTCTATAGTACCACCCATATACATTTATGTATTTATTTTCAGATTGTTTATTTTTCTCCCTCTAGAGCATAAGTTCTATGACAGCAGAAAACAGTGTCTGTTTTTGTTCATTAAGGCATCCCAAACACCTAAAACACTGCCCAGCACGTAATAGATGCTCAATAAATACATGTCAAGTGAATCCTAACACCTTTCTGGGAGACTGGCCATCAGAATTTGCAGCTTTCAATCAAGGCAGAAGGCAAATGGAGAAGCAGCGTATTATCTTGTGAGAGCAGGAGCAAGAGAGAGTGGGGAGGTGTCATGCTTTTTTAAGCAACCAGATCTTGCATGAACTCAAGAGTGAGAACTCACTCATCACCAAGGTTATGGTGCTAAGTCATTCATGAGGGATCCACTCTCATGACCCAAACACCCCCCACCAGGGCCCACCTCCAACACTGGGAATTATATTTCAACATGAGATTTGGAGGGAACAAACATCCAGACAATGACACACGCTATAGCCAAGCCTCACCTTAGCTCACTGTCTTGCCACAGTGTCCTGAACTCTAAATTCTCGTTGGGCTGTGGCTTCTTTATGTAAGCCATATAGTACGTGGATACTTTTAGGTAAATGACAACAAGTAGTCAAAAAGGTTTTATTTTTCCACAGTAATGAGCACCTGAGTCTTGTCTGTACTCATTCTTTCTTTTGTGTGGCAGAATGCAAGCCATAGCTGAGGAGCAGGACATGGTGGTGACCAAGAGCAAAGTCTCTGGACCGCAAAACCTGGGTTCACAACCTGCTTCCACCACTCACTAGCTATAATTCCCAGGGGAAATTTCCTTACCTTTCTGTGCCTCAGTTTTCTCAACTGTTACATAGGGAGAAATAGTTGTGCCCCTATCCAATATTGTTTTAAAGATTTGCAGTTTAGGGTTAAATTAGCTAATACAGGGTAAGAAATGTGACACTGGGAGGCTGAGGCAGGTGGAATTCAAGACCAGCCTGGGCAACACGGAAAAACCCTGACTCTACAGAAAATACAAAAATTAGCTGGACATGAAGGTGTGTGCCTGTGGTCCCAGCTACCCAGGAGGCTGAGGTGGGAGGATCACCTGAGCCCGGGAGGCTGACACTACAGTGAGCCATGATAGCACCACTGCACTCCAGCCTGGGTGACAGAATGAGACCCTGTCTCAAGAAAAAAACATAAAAAAGGTAAGAAACTTAAAACAATGCTTAATATATAATAAATATTCAATAATCTTAGCTAACATTTGTCTGAATGTTTTATGTTATATTGATATTTATTTTGGTGATTTAGTGGGAGGCTTGGCTTTGATGTTCACAGGCATGTAGATAGGGCTGTATGAGAGAATATTTAACAAAATCTCAAAAGTCCAACACAGGAGTTTCTAGCAAATGCCTTAAAGACCCAGAGATGATCTAACAAATTGGGGCCTGTGGAATTGTGAGCTTGTTAGGACTGAGTGAGGGAGCTATCTGTACAGCATCACGATCCTAGGGAGCAACGGAGAAGGAACAAGGAGCTGAGACGTTTTACATCTTTCCTAATCAGAGAGCCCTGGAAGATAGTATCTAAAAAATCATCTCTAATGATGACTCTGACGTTGCTCAGATTCAGCTGGAATTATAGTCGATTAGAGCCAAAGCCTTTAACAATGCTAACTGCTGTCCAGACGGGAGAGAAGAAAACATCAAAGGAAGACTCACTACTAGTAAAGGTTCCCAGGCTTAGCGTGTTAGAAAACCATCTTCCTCCTTCTCTAAGCAGACAACAGATCCCCTGTGATCTATGTTGTCAAGCTTGGAGATGTTTTCC
>NW_016107659.1:311262-323772 GCF_001604975.1 Cebus imitator | reverse complement strand
CAAGCCATCTCCTCCTTGGCCGCTTCTCTTTACAAAACGATTTAACACCCAGAGGCTGGGGGTGCCCAAAAATAGCTCTGAATCTTTGGTGAGAGGTTTTCAGAGCCGAGAAATTACTGGAACATCTCCTACTGCTGTTATTTGGACCTTTGGTGCTAATCACACTTCTAATGAATGACTCTTGCTAGCTTTTTGCCCGAGAAGTGTGACTTTAAAAACCAGATAATTACTGCAGAGGACAGGCTCAGAGTCAAGCAAATCTGGATTAGGACACAGTGTTCTTAAAAGGCTTCCTACCATTTCAGATGTGATTTAATCTTCATATAACCTAGGCTTTAGAAAAATTCCAAAACCCACAGCACAGAATCCAAAGGAATAAAATATCCAACTGCCAGTTTATGATAAACCAAAATTATGTGATTTGAAATTCATTGCCAAGAGGTAAGATATTTTTAAAATCTAGGAATATCTATGTTTCTGGATAAGTAAATAATGGAAAATAATGGCCTTCATTTGGTAGAAAGATGACTCTCGAAGGATACAATAAGATCCCTAACCTGTCTTAATTTAACTACACCATTATCTTTAACTTTTTTAACTTTTTATTTTGAAATAAGTTTAGACTTACAGAAAGGTTGCGAAAATAGTATAGAGTTTCAATATATCCTTCACCATCTTCCTCTAATGTTAAATCTTACATAACCATAATACAATGGTAAAAATCCAAAAAAATTAACATTCATACAAATTTTGCCAGTTTTCCACTAATGTCCTTTTTCTGTTTCATGATTCAATGAGTATCTCATATTACGTTTAGCTGTTATGCTTCTTAATGTTCCCCAATCTGTAAAACTTCCTAAATTTTTTCTTATCTTTCATGACTTTTATACTTTCAAAGAGTACTGGCTGGTTATTCTGTAGAATATCCCTCAATTTGGCTTTGTAATTTTTTTTCACAATTAGATTGCGGTTATACATTTTGAGCAGGAATACCACAGAAGTGCTGTGCCCTTTTCAGTAAATTATATCAAGGGGTACACAGTGTCAATACGTCTTCTTACTGGTGCTGTTAACCCTGGTCACTTGAATGAGGCAATGTCTGCCAGCTCTTTCCACTGTCAAGTTACTACTTTTTCTTTTGTAATTAATAAATACATCTGGGTGCAGACTACTCTGGTATTGTGAATTACCCTATTTCTCTCAAACTTTTGCCTACTCATGTTAGCATCTGTTGGTAGATCTTGCCTGTGTCAGTTGTTATTGCAGTGTTCGCCTAATGGTGATTTTCTATTTCCCACATTCCTTTGATGTTTATTAGCTGGAATTCTCCTGTAAAGAAAATGCCATTCTCTTTAAGTGAGAGGCAGCTGAGTATACTGCGAAGCAGCTGAATTTAGATGAAAGAGCATGGACTTCAGAGTCAAACTGGTTTCTGTGAGGATCCAGACTATTCAACTTATTGGGCTGCATATTAAGTAAGATGCTTGTATCATCACCATCATCAAAATCAAATTAATGCTTATCTGCTATAGAACAGCTATTTAGCTTGGTTTAGAGTGTTTACAGCAATAAAAGTCAGAAGACTTTCTTTCTGCCTTGGCTTCTCCCACAAAGATACTGGATGGAGACCACTCTTCTTCCTAATCTGAATCCATCAATACCCTATGGACCCTATTTTCCTTTTCTTTTTTTTCCCCTATACATCATTTCTTACCCCTGCCCCAAATCCCCATGTTGATCATACACATTATTTCTAAAGCATTTCCTAGCCAGCAGGAATCAACAGACATGGAAACCCATCTCCCATCCACCCACCAAAGGGCAGTAATTATTTTGAGGCTTGTCTCTGATTGTGTTTTGCAATTTAAATAGCATTAATCCTAAATATATATAACAAGTACTCCTCCACATTTCAGGATTGCAAATTGTACCAGTTACACTGTGATATTTGCCTTCACAATATAGAGTTAAGGTCTTTTAACCCACTATCAATAGAAAAAGGAGGTTTGCTTAAAAATGAACATTTACATTCTGCTTTACACAAGCATTTTTTCCTACTGCAAGTGTGGAAGGAAGACAGGTTTTACTAGCTGCCTAATAACCACAACCTTACTCTATTGTTTGGTACATTTTGAGGATAGGGGAAATTATAAAGGTATAATTTTCACAACAACATCTATCTGTCCATTCTAGTTTAAAATTTTTTTAATTAAACCAGATTTCTATTTTTAATAATTATATTCTAGACTTTGCCATGTAGTAAAATAATGAAATAATGAGACTCTTCTAACCTACGTCTGGGAGAAGTAAAAGGGATGTTCTGTTTGGTTATTCCCTATTCAGCAGCTTGTCAATCTAAACTTTATTCACTAGCCATATTTTTTAAAACTTTTTCAAATATATTATGTAAAAACATCCATTTATTCAAACGACCTCTTTCCGTCTTGACTACTACTGCAAATATGCTTTCCTTTCCAAGTCAAACTGAGAATAAGTGAATTAAAAAGCCCTGGTCACTGCAATACTCAATAAACTATGTATTGTAGTCAACTGTTCAGATATTGTGGGTAGTGGTTAGTGGGATCTAGCCGTGCTTCTTAGCAATGATGTGTTGCCATCGGCATGAGCTTCATTGCAAGCATGTTATTGCTAATTATACCTAAAGTACCAAAGTTTAAGAAGGAGTTGCTTTTTAAAATAAATCAGGGTAGATTTTAATTTAAACCTTAATATCATGTGGATTCAAATTATAACATACTTTCTGGAAAGGGAGAGGAATGGTAAAATTATAGCTAGAGCCAATATAAACCTGTAAAACCTACAGCCTTTCTGATTTTCTTTTAAACAATGGAAATGATGCTGTATGGGAGCATCGCCCTGTGACCATCACCTTCTATGTCATTTCAGCACTGGAGAGGGTATTGGACTGTCTATGCTTATACTATAAAATTTTACAATACCTATGTATTTGCTTACAGAAACTCAACTGTATGCACTTGGCAATAAGGGTGGGTTAGATTGTTGATAAAAAGTATTTAATCTCCTGCCCCAACATGGAAGGACCATACTTCTCAGCCCCTTTCACATTAGGGATGGCCAATTTACTTGCTTTGGCTTCATAGTAAGCAAGGTATATATACTTCCCCACTCCTTGTGTTTAAATTTAAAGATATTACTTGATTTGACCAATGAGGTGTTAGCAGGCATGATGCTCTTAGTGTTCTTGCACACTTGGGCCTCCCTCTTGTGCCTCTCTCATTGCCATGAGAAGCTGCTGCCTCCTCGGCCTGGGTCCCAGAATAGACTTATGTGGAATAGACCCAAGTTTAACCTGTAACAAGGAGTCCAAGCCCATGAGAACCTGCAGCTGGAAACAGCACTGCCTAGCTGAGTCCAGCCTAGATCAGCCCTGACCCCAGACAAGCTGCAGAGACATGAGTTAGAATAAATGATAGCTCTCACAAATCATTGAGTTTTGGTGTGGTTTGGTATGAAGCAATAGCTTGTTAATGAGGTAATTTTAAAAAGGAAGAAACATTAATATAAAGGGTGCTTAATGAGTGAGCACCTGGAGTGAGTATGAGATGAGAGTCCTGAATTTACTGTTCTTTAATAGGTCTTAATTCCTATGTGCATCTCCCAGTGTGAGACTCAAACCCTGAATGAGATTTTGGTGTTTAAAGAGAAATATTTTTCCTACAAATGGCTCCCTACATGAAAGTCATATGTGTAGACACCAAACCACATTACTATATGAATATAATATAAATGACTTTTAAGAGTAATGTTGATTTCTTGCATAATTTTTATATAATGCATTGACCTTAGAAAATAACCCCATAAAACCTACAACTCCACCATTTGTATCTTGAAGAACCATATATGAAAACACTTTGGGGAACTAGTAAAGGAAAACAGCTAAGGAAAAAATATGTTTTCACTTTTTGTGTGTGTGGATAACTGTTTATGATTAAAGTATTTCAGGAATGGAAGAAGATCTTAAATGAGGAATTCTTGGCAGCCAAGTCTCCATACTGTGCCAGTACAATCATAGCATTGATCATTCTTTTAAAGCCACTTAAAATTTATACAATGCACATGACTAAATTTAATCCTCACTGTAATTCTGTGGGCAGTAAGTATTGCTATCCTTACTTATTTTACAAACAAAACAACAGAAGTTCAGAAAGGTTGAAGGTTCTGTCTTGATGACACAGCTGAGACTGTTACAGGAACTGGGACTCGAACCCAGGTTTTCTGATTCAAATCCTATGTTCCTTCACACAAAAACAACTGCTATATAGCCCAGATTAGAAAGTAAAGGGGTCTTCATAGTTTGAAACACCAGATTAATTAAAAGGTTAAAAGTAAAAAGGCTTATTAAACTACAAGCTCTCAGTCAATAGCATTTCAAACTCCTCCAAGTGGAAATGAAAAACATGTGGAGTCAGAGGCTCAATGGCAGAAATAAAAGCTGCAATCTAAGAACAAACAAACAGAAAACAGGAAAAGACATTTCCAATGAAGCTGCTTTTCACCAGGACAACTCTGTTCTATGTTCCATGGGGAAGAGAATAGACAGAGAAAGCAGGAGATTTTTTTGTGATGGTTAATGGTTCCCCATAGAAACTCTGACTTACCTCATCCAGCGTAATAATTATAGTTGTTTACATGACTCTATATGCTATTAAGTCTTTTCCTTCCAACATTGGCACATACTTTAACTCCTCCAGAAAGTTCTCCTTGATTAATCACACATGCCACCTGACCCCCAGCCCTGACCAATCTTCTTACACATATTTATACAAAATTTTCATGATAAGAACACATACCTTTGCATAGTATACTTAAATTGCCTATATGTGTATAGGTGGGTACTATCCCTTTAGTATACCTGTGATTGTTGTGCAATTTTGATACAGGAATGATATCAACTCAATGATCTGAGTATTCAGTTAGCATTCAGCAGTCAGGTGGGGAACACCTGTGATTAATAAATGGGATGATTTCAGAACCTGGAAGATGAAAGCAAACTTTTAGGTTACCTGTACTTGCAAGAGACCCCCACTGGGCAGCCGATTTTTTCAATGTTTTCCTTTTAAAATTTTATTTAAACAGCGGTGGCAAACATGTAAACACGACAAAGCCATTCCTCAAACAAACTCCTTGCCATGTAAGAACAAAGGGGTGGACAATGAAATCAGAAGGCAACTTGTTTAACACAGATAAAAGAAAAAGCTTTTTTTTTTTTGGTCCACTGCATAATTAACTTATAAATTTGCTGTGCAGGAAATTGTTGAAGCAAGTAATTTGATAAGATTTTTAAGGATTTGATTAGGAATATTCTGTTTCTGTAATCTTGGGGAGGGGGGAATGAGAAGGGCCACTTATCTTTGTTTAGGATGAATCACTATCTGTGGCTCGAAGTTCCTGTCTTGGGCTCAGCATTTCAAACTGAATAGCAATATTAACAAGGAGAGGTTGGGGTTACCACTCAGAAAACTTCACAGGTTGCAAAACCCAGAGAGCGACTCCATGGATGAGGCCAGGGCTATTGACTCTTACTTCTTCACCTAGAGCTCTGCAGTGCAATGGAAATCTAAAAGCCATTCTTCAGAAACATTAAGTGAGAAAGAACCAGGTGGAATTTCCCTCTTTGGTCGACATCATTTTTCTTAGACTATGAAAAGTGCAACTGTAAATATCAGGTGACAGCCCTAAGGAGTGGCTTCCTTTTTCTAGACCGGAACCAAACAAAGCCAAAGATTTTTGTCACCTCCTAATCATTAGCAATCCTTGGCATATGGCTGAGAGTGTCAGGTTTCTGGGCAATTTTCCTTAAGGTTAATTGCATTCTCTTTGTCATGTCATCAGAATTGAGCAAACCATCTTTATTCCACTTATATTTCTAATGGGAATAATGACAGGTACACATTTCCAGATACAACACGTGGAGAGGAACCTGCTGCAAACTGCTGGAAACCACCCTGACCTCATTTGTCAGCTCCCTCTTCTGTTCCGACTCAGGAGTAGAAACTGCAAGTGGCCACACAGATGCCAGAGGTTGGGTGAGTAGAGAAGCTGGTAGTGGTGCAGGAAACAGAGAAAAAGAAAACCTTCTGCTCCCAAAATCCAGACTTCAGTGTGGCCTTTGGGAAGGTCAGCCAACATGGCCGAAAATGAAATGAATATGCATATGGATACATGTGTGCACATTCACATTCATATTTACCTGCATATTCCACCAAATATCTGAAGCAGCTTAATAAAATATGGTCCATGCCCTCAAGGAGTCTACAGTCTAGTCCAGAAAATGATCTCTAAGTGCATCCCTGCTATGTGAGATGCCACAGAGTGAGTGTGGCAGTGGCATAACTGACCCCTGCAGGGTTTTAAAGGAGAGAGGCAGCATCCCAGAGGGCAAAGAGGGCTTCGCTCATGGATAAAGCAACTGAGCTGGGCAGGGCACAGGCAGAATTTGAATTGGAGGCCAGAGGCAAAGGGAACTCTAAGTGAAAGAAGAAATGGCATGAACAAAGGGATTGAGAAGGGAAATGTCAAGATGGCTTGGAGAGAGGTCAGTAATCCATTTTAGTGAGAGCACAGAGCTATCTCCAGTAGTAGCAAATGTTAAAAGGTCAGTGTGAACAGATTGTGGGTTTTGGAAGAAGACTGGGTTTAAAGTTTGCCCACTGCATTGTTCTGTAACAGATGCTGTCAATGCTCATATCCCCTCGGGTTATCGGCACAGTTCCAGAAAACTGACAGCTTCCTCGCCTCTGCCTATGGGTATATCCTGGCTGACAGCCTGTGCTCGGCTTGTGGCAGGGTAGGTGGACTTGCTGGGGAGTTAACATGTCAAGAACAAGTCTCGACCAAGCAGGGATAGGAATTGGTGGAAAACTAGCCCAGCTAAGTGGCCCACAATACGGAGCTCTGTTCCTCAGGCTCTCAGGGGGTCTGCAGCTGTGCAGAGCCCCAGCTGCTCACAGTGGTGACTCACTCATCACATTAATGACGTTCTTCACTGATCCTTCCTTGGGCTTCCTGGCACCCAAGTCTTCACCTCTGTGTTCTGATTTTTGGGAAAACCCAAACTAATATACTCTTTAATGCTCAGTTTCCTCATCTGTCAAATGTAGATAATAATGCCCACCTGAATACCTGTTGTGAGATAAGACCATGGATATTAAGAACCTAGCAAAGGGCCAGACATAGTAAGTGCTTCACACATATTGGCTATTCAATAAATGTGAGAGATCCTAACATTTTGGGCTGTTTGATAAAGAGTGGGAACTGTCAAAAGACTTTGAGTAATGGAGTGCTTTGAGGAGACTACCGTGGCCTTCCTTAGAGGACCCTGGCCTTCTTTGGAAAAACCTGGTCTTGAATGCAGGACCCTGGCCTTCCCTGTAGACCCCTGGTCTTCATTATAGAATTCTGACCTTCATTGTAGGATACCCAGTACCCATTTCTCCATGTGTTCCAAGCCCATGAGAGGTTTACATGTTTCTGCCATGTGATTGGTTCTGGCCAATGGCTGTGAGTGGAAGTTAGAGTGTCATTTCTTGGACAGAACATTTGTCAGTGTGAGATCCCTCTGTCCACTTTCCCCCTCTATCAGACACTGACAAAATTCTAAGTAGTGAATCTTGGGTCACTGAGTCAAGATGCTTCAGAGATCAGTCTCTTATAATCTACCGTACAATATAGCATGAACCACAAGTAACATTTGTTTTAAGCCATTGAGGTTTGTGGCTGCTTGTTGCTGCAGCGTAACCTAGCTTACCCTAATACAGATGGGCATGAATCAGAAAAACTGAATGTAAGTTAGTTAGGAGACTATTGCAGGTTTGAAGTAAAAAGAAACTGAAATAAGACCTGGAAACTGAAATGTGAGGGGAGAAAAAGAAAGAGTAATTGCCAAGGGAGAAGAATTAGCAGGTAGAGAAGGAGAGGAAACAAATTAAAGATGACTCCAGGGATATGAGCTTAGCAAACTGAAAGGAAGATGTTATCATAAGAGACAGGGGCAAGACTAGAGGAAGAGGGGTATCAGGAAGGCTGGTTTGCCAGGAGACCTGAATTTAAAGAGGTTTTGCCTCGTACCACCAAAGGAAGCCTTCCTATTCCCACTCCCCTAAAAGGGCAGGAATTGGGGGATTAATAAGGAGATGAGCCACTAAGAGTTTCTCTAAGGTTACCCTCATAAAAGCATGTGGTGATCACAGACCAAGTTATAGGAAATAAGGGTGGGGTAGCTTATACTCAGGGCCTCTACCTTATAACACAGTGCTGTCCCTACCACTCAAAACTGCCCCAATATTGAAGAAACAACAAACTTCTGGTCTACAGAGCCAGAGGAGCAGTTGCTCAACAATTTGGTTAATTTAACATTGTCTAGACAACTGAAATATGTAACTTGTAAAAGAAAAAACAAATACTTGTTGTCTTCTCCTTCCTTACAGTCTGAGAGTGTTTTGCAGCAAGAAAAATTAGCATTTAGGCTGTCCCAAGCTTCATTACGTAACTGAACAATACCACTTCTCTCCAATAATGGTAAGAGCCCTATATTTTCTCAGCTTGTGAACCAAAGCCTCAGGATCTCAAAAGTCCACTCTCAAACCTTAAATGTGAACTATTCAGTCAAACTCTTGGCCATTATCAAGTTTTATGAAATCATTTAGTTTTTCTAGTTAAAGTACAATTGTGAAAGGAGGTCCTTCTATTTGATCAGCAGGCTGGAATAATAATATGCAATAATAGATCATATCACAATGGAGACCCTATCTTTCCTAGCAATATGTTTTTTCCATTTTCCACTTTTGAAGCTGACCATCTTTCTTTCATAACCCCAAAAGTTACAGCTATTTTACTAATTATATTGAAAATGCTAGAAGATGTCATGAAAATTGGGTAATACAATAAAACAGCCTTACCACATATTTAAGCCCTTTTATCTTTAACAGTTTTTTAAAATCTGCAGACCATCTAACCTGGGCAGTGAATTTTCATTTATATAAAACTACGTTAATAAAAATCTATATTAAGAAATTACACTGAAAAAGCAGTTCATAATGTACCTTTCAGCTTTATAATTAGTTCTGTAATCTATAATCAGATGATTTAAATCTAATATAGTTAAATTACAAACTAAGTAATTTCTATTTCCAACAGGAATCATTATATCTTTGAAATTTTCCAAAGCGTTAATGAGTTTTAGAGAAATTATTATATTTCTCATTCACTATGTTCCCAGAAGTTAGCACAATACCTGGCATATGGCACTTAAATAAACAATTGCTAAATGAATACAGGGATATGTAAACATGAATGAATGATTAGCAAAATCGCATTGATTCATCATTGCCTCCACTTAGGGCATTAAAGATACTCATTTCCATATCTCAGCTTAGAACATGAATCCATTTCCCTCTGACTGGTTGGGAGTTCATTTTGACTAGTTGGTGCCTCTGCCTTACCAGTCATAAATAGAAATATGCTTGTCTTGGCCAGGTGCAGTGGCTCAGACCTGTAATCCCAGCATTTTGGGAGGTCAAGGTGGGCAGATCATCACTTGACACCAAGAGTTTGAGACCCACCTGAGCAATGTGATGAAGCCCATCTGTACAAAAAATACAAAAATTAGCTAGGCGTGGTGGTGCACACCTGTGGTCCCAGCTACTCAGAGGCTGAGGTGGAAGGACAGCTTAAGTCCAGGAGGTGGAGGTTGCATTGTTGCATTGAGCCAAGATCATGCCGCTGCACTCCAGCCCGGGTAACAGAGTGAGACCTTATCTCAAAAAAAAAAAAAAAAAAAAAAAAAAAGGAGATCTGTATTGAACCTACTGCCAACTAGGCTCTAGGCTAGGCACATATATGACTTAACCCATAGTAGCATTATATGACATAACCCATAAAACCCCAAAATGTAAATGATTTATCCCTATTTTACACATGAAAAAAAAAAAAACTGAAGCTCAGAAAGATTATGGAAACTGACCAAGATCACAAATCTAGGAGGTAGGATTGTAAAATACGTCTATCTGACTTCAAGATCTATTACCTAGGACTAATCACATTGTTAGCAATAGCAATCCTGGGAGACAAGAGTTTTGTAAACTGAAGTGCCATACAAATACAAAGCTATTGTTATCATCATCTGTCAATGTCCTACATTTCTATCATTGCCCTCACAGACTCTCTTGTCTGAAGGTGATGAAGACCATTTAATATATCATTCAAGTACTTTACTTTGTCAGGGCCCTGTGGTAGGCTCTGGCCAGGCCTGCTGTGTTCAATCCCTTCTCGGTCTGTTTAGATTGGACATGGCTGCCAGAGCATATTCACACCTTGGTTACCATCTCATAGGCAAAAAGTCACTATTCAAGGGTGATGTCTACTCACTGCTTTATAATCTGTGTAAAATGCAGCAAGATGGTGCTGATGGCAAAGTATCCCAAACTCAAATATTCAATCCAGAGATACAGCTTCCTAATGGCCATGTATCTACAAAAGGCAGGAATGCTGGAGTTTCAAGGTAACATGGCTAAGGATGTTACAGGCTTGGTAAACTCCTACCTAGGGCTTTCGATGCCCTGACAAAACCTCATTCCTGGCAGGAAGTCTACCACAGCCACTAAGTCAAGCAGTTTTTCCTTGAGGAGCTGGATAACTTGGGAAGGTGCACTCACCTCTTACTTCCCCTAGGCTGATACTTCCTGATACATTTTGCTGAGAACCTATCATTTTTGCTCATTGGAATAGACTGTAAGATATGAAGGATTTGTGTATCACAGTATTCATTTGAGTCATGTTTCCAACCCTCCTTCTGTAGAGCAACTTCAGCCCAGGAAAAGCAAAAATGAGATGCAGCCGAGAAAAAAGTCTCCAGCCCAGCCTGCACTGGTTCGAACCCTGACTGTTACTTCACCTCTTTCTGGCTCAGTCAAGAAGCTTGAGCACTGCAAGGTGATCATGGGGAATACCTACTTCAAAAGGGTGTAAGAAGAATAAATGTGTTCTCGTTTCTAAGTGCTTGAAATGCAGCTGGCGCATAATTAAGCTATAGAAATGTTTACATTTTTTCAAAATGCTGAGTTTACTGATCACTCTAATGTTTACATATGTGTGTCGTTACAGAAGATTCAGCCTTTGGCAATGACTGGAGGGTCACTCATGGGAGTTTCATCAGCTGGAACTCCACCAAGGTAAAATGAGTTGACAATTTCATTACGGTTTGGCAGAAACCTGTGTACAACATACTCTAAAGAGATTATCTGAGTAAATATGAGTGTGAACAGCCAGGCAGAAAATTTATTTTCAAGAAAACAAAACAGCTTTTTAAATCATGGTGAGCAAAAGAAAGTCTTTTTAAATCATGGTGAGCAAAAGATATGATTTGGCTCTGTGTCCCCACCCAATCTCATCTCCAACTGTAATTCCCACCTGTTGTGAGAGGGAGGTGATCGGATCATAAGGGCAGTTTCCCCCATGCTGTTCTTGTAATAGTGAGTGAGTTCCCAAGAGATCTGATGGTTTTATAAGGTGCTCTTCATGCTTCATTTTCTCTTCTCCCTCCCGCTGCCTTGTGAAGCAGGTGCCTGCTTCACCTTCTGCCATGATTGTGTTTCCTGAGGCCTCCCCAGCCATGCAGAACTGTGAATCAATTAAACCTCTTTTCTTTATAAATTACTTAGTCTTGGGCAGTTCTTTATAACAGTGTGAGAATGCACTAATACACTAAGTTACCTCCTGAATAGACCAATGGCCTCCATTCCCTCTGTCAAACATTTGACACTGACCCTGAAGGTGGCTTAGGCTGGCTGGGGATGCACTCTCTGTATGGCCCTGGTGCACTCTCCCCACCACTTCCACCCTCCTGCCGAATGTGGAGTGTGTGTGGAGTGTCCAGTTACCATGAGGCCATTGTGATAGTCCTGGTAACTGTTTTGATCACATGACTTTTTATTTTGTAAATGAATGAAATATAAGTACAACAAGAAAAAGTTGTTTCTGTAAAAACTAAGGTGATTGTTTTAGAATAATTCCATAAAGGTGATTCTGAGAAACAATTGCTGCAACTCTAAAAGATGGGGAAATCTAAAAGCATTCTGCACTTCAATCATGCACTGGGGCTGCAGTTTGTGCTTGAGGGATTGCCAAGAACTCCAACTGGTGGGCTCTCATTTTGTTAAGAAAGTTCTCATTGTGGCTGGGTGCGGTGTCTCACACCTGCAACCCCAGAACTTTGGGAGGCCGAGGTGAGCAGATCACAAGGTCAAGAATTTGAGACCATCCTGGCCAAATTGGTGAAACCCTGTCTCTACTAAAAATACAAAAAATTAACCTGGCGTGGTGGCACATGCCTATAGTCCCAGATACTCGGGAGGCTGAGGCAAGAGAATTGCTTGAACCTGGGAGGCAGAGGTTGCAGTGAACCAAGATTACACCACTGAACTTCAGCCTAGAAACAGAGTGAGACTTGATCTAAAAAATAAAAATAAAAAA